>NC_136507.1:103102149-103304649 GCF_053919585.1 Euprymna scolopes
GCCTGAAAGCTGTTTTGGGAAATTTTTATTTACTTTCCACCTTAAGAATCACCTTTAACATAACGACTTTTACAGGTGTTCGGGTATGCTGAAAACAAATAATGCATTTCAATTTGGCGCATACAAGTAGTTTTCTGGACATTAAACAGTGTGATTCTGTTTTATTAGTGTTGGCCATTTCTGTACACGAGCACGCATGTAAAAAAAATATGCACGCATTTGCGTGTACAGTAATGGCCACTATTGATATAACATATGGAAATTACATTGTTTAATATCTGGAAAACTACTTAATTGCGTCCAAAAATATGCGCTTTTAAATTACACATATATGTATAGGGAACTTTCTTTATTTTTGTCCTTTAATGTCGTGTCTTTATTGAAAGATGAAAGCAGTAAAAAAAAAAAAAAAAAAACTGCCCCCTCTCCCACCAAGTGGGTGGCAATTTTACATTAAATTTATATAAAGTGGATCCCCCCCCCCCCCAATTTTTTGAAAAAGTAATTTATTCATATCATGAAAACTATTTCTCTCCTCCGTTTTTACAGTATATATTCATTTTCAGCACCTTTGAAAACCTGTAAAAGTCGTTGTAAAGGTTTTTTGGAGTTGGACAGATTCTAGACATTGACCTAAAACTTTTAATGAAAAAATCAATTCAGCTAACTTGATTATGTAGCAGAGCTGACATCTATTCAATATAGTCCATCTTCTACCTTAATTACTGCCGAAACTGGGAGCATGACTTTTCCACAAGCGCTTGCAGGAGCTCGGCAGATGGTGGTGATCAGGCTGGCTTTGGTGTTGGTGGAGGTTATGTTGGTGATGTTCTCGGCGTATGACCAAACAAAGTAGTCCAGCCAGTTCAGGCGAGGCCACTCGTTTCTTGTCAGAGGAGGAGGGCAGTAAGAGAAGGGTACAAAATCGTAGCACTCCTTCTGAAGCCTGGGTTTCTTTGGACGTGGACCGGTGCCGAGTCTTGCTGCCTAACCCAGGGTCTACTAATGGCCACCTGATTGCACCTAGGGATCACCACACTCTACAGCATATCCAGGATGTTGACTTTCAAGTCAACTTGGGGACCTCACTTGAAACCAGACCAAAGACTATGACTGTGGTTAGAAACTTTGTTTTTATCACCCTGGGCATTTTGAGGGTGCTGGCAATGGTCCTATTGTCATAACTGAGATCGGTAGAGAGCAAGAGTTGTACATTGGTGCATCTCTAATCTCGCTCGCTGAAGATTGTGTAACTTTCAGACATGTTAGAAGGCTCCTATCAAAACTGGTCAACAAGTAGATGGTCTGCAACAAAAAGAGAAAAACCGGTTTTCATCAAACGGAAATGGAATCATGTCTTTTCTAGGGCAACAATTTTATCGTCCCATCCTTACTTTGTAACAAAAAAAAAAAAACAAAAAAACTCTTAAACGTCACTGCTAACGAAATGAAACTAAAAATAGTAAGTCCGGATTGGGAAGCGGAACGATATTACATTTGTAAGCGATTTTCAACCGATACCAATTTTTGTTGTTCTGTTATGCTAGGTATGGGCAAAATGAATGCCGATGCTCAAAATGTATAAACGTTTTGAGCCCTCCCTTTACTTTTAAAAATTCACCAAAAATCAGGAAATTAACCAATTTTAATGAAATTTTCAATATTTATAAAATAATGATCATGGAATATAATGTACCCATTATTTTTAATCTTAGTGGAAATGTATTATTTTGTTTAAACAAAAAGTACCTTTACTAAAGTTATGGTTTTCAGTTGTAAAACTAAATAAAAGAATTTATTTTTGCTTTTTTATGAAAATAAAGCATCGTAAATTATAACATAACGTCTGGGAAAAAAAATCTGACACCCCTACCTCCTTTTACTATCATGACTCCATTTTGAAACAGTGTTTCGATTGGCTGTAATTTTGGGTTTCCATATAATCATGTTTACAAACCATTATTTGTTGTGTTTTTGGCAAACGGCAGAATTACTTGCTTTTTGAGGGCTAATTAAGCTATTTTTTGTACAAACAAGGTGTTTTTTTTAGCATGCCATGAAAACATTTTTCATAATTTTTTTTTTTTTTTCACGTGTACAAATATTTTTTTCCTTTAGGAAATTAAGTTCAGTCTCTAATCTTTCAAATACAATCAAAAAGTCAGAAACCTACAAAAAATTATGATAAATCGGCTTTTAAAACTAGGTCCCTCTATCTTTGCCCGCCCCTACGTTATGCCAATGTCATTTTAGGCAATTAATCTTACCACTTGAATTTCGCATTAGTGATAAGAAAATGTGTGAAAATTTTGTACATTTTTTTTTATTTCTTTAAATATATTTTACAGAAATTTTCGGCAGTAGTTCCTTGCATCGCTTGGAATCTGCTTCAGATTATAACCATTGAAAACATTGTATTTTTTTAATAATACAAAAATATAAAAATATTGTATTCTATTTTTCTAATAAACAGTAGTATTTTATTTTTTTATGCAAAATATAATCAAGTATTTCTTATTTTTGTAAACTGATAATTGCAGAAACAGGAGGCATAACTAGCAGTGTCAGATGTCGTCATTAAAAATGAGTCATAAAAATTTGAATGATTAGACTCACTGTCTTTCGAAGCTTATAACTACTTGAAAAATGTAATTTAAACCCTAATTTTTTTTCTTCAATAAAAAGGGCAAAGACCAAATTTTAAAATAAAAGGCTTAATAGAAAAATATGCAATATTTTTTTTTTATCTATTTTCTTTAAAAAAGATGTCAAGAAATCTAATGAATTTTAACTTCGTATATAAAAATGTATATTCCAAAAAATCACTTGCCTATAAAAAAATAACCAATGGGTGCTCCCATTCTTCATTTTTAAGAATTTATCCATATTTATATTTGATATTCCATGTACTTTTTAAATTCTCATATCAGATGTTCACAATGGAGTTTCTCTCTTTCTTCCAGTTTAGAAATACAAAGACCTAAAACCGCCATAATTAATTATTTCAAAAACGTAAAAACAACACATTAGACCAAATATATTTCAAAAGTAATCCCAGTAGTAACTATATAAAGAAACAAACATTTGAACTGCTGATATGTCTTATCTTTTTCCTTTTGAATTTCTGATATGTGTTTGCTGTCAACAACCAAGTAAGTCAGATATGGGTCACCGTATTGCAAAAATGATCACATTTCACTCATCAATTGAATAAGTTTACTTTTAAACACAAACCCACCCACAAATTTTCCTTCCTTTTTTTTTTTTTTTTTTTCTCTTATAGAATTGCATGAGTTTTTGGTTTAAAATATTTTATTTCTTTATGCAATGAATTTTGTTTTTGTTTTGTTTTTTCAAAAATCTATTAAAAAAAAAAAAAATTAAAAAACATTGAATGAAATAGATGTAGGTGTCCAATTTTTACAGGAAAATATTTTCAAAATGTGACGTTTCACTTAAAAAAAAAAATCAAGGGAGGGGTAAAAAATATTCGGTTTATTGGAAAGAGCATAAAATTTCACATTAAATCTAAAAATATCTTTAAAATTGAACTAGTAGAAAAATTTTGATAAATCTTTTTCAATTTAAAAATCTAAGTAGTAAAATTCAATTCATTTCATTACGTAGAAAAAAATGGCTGCATGAGCGCACACATGCACTTTGTAAAATACATTTGTTTAAAAAATATTTCTATTATTATTTTTTTTAACTTTAATAGTGTATTTTGGAAGTATATTCCATAAAGAAATTAAACAACCCACTTTAAAAAAAAGAAATTACGAGTTTTGTATATTTTATTCGCAGTTTTGTGTTATGGGTGTCAAAAATTCCCAAAACATTCTGACACAGCTAATGGAGCACCCATTAAAAAATGTTAAAGATTGAATGTTTTTGTTGTGTGTGTGTGTTGTTTTTTTGTTTTTTTTTATAATCTGGTAGGTTAGTGACCATTCGATAATAATAATAATCTACTGAAAAAAAAATGTAAAAAGACGAAAATAAAAAAAATTACAGAGGGGGTGCCGCTTCCATACGTGCACCATTATTCACGTTCGATTTCTAAATGTAGTTTTTAAATATTCACTATTCAAAAACGGCATTGATTAAAAAAAAAAAAAAATAATTATTAACAGTAAGATAGACCACTGAGGCACTCCCGCATTTATATCATATTGTTTAGATGTACAACCATTGAGGACAATCTGAATTTTTCTCTTATCTTAAGGATTTAATTATGTTAAATATTCGTCCAGTGATACCGCCTGCCATACCCTGTCAAATGCCTTAGATATATCTAGAGCTACTGCTGTACCCTCCTCAGCTTTGACCAGTGACTGGTATATACGTTCAGAGATTACAGTTAGGATATCTGCTGTGGACCGGGCTTGCCTAAATCCATATTGTTTGGTCAGTCAGAAGATTAACATGTTAGTTAATTATGGACTCAAATATTTTGGTGGGAGGAGGCTAATGGGGCGATAATTTACTGGGTCAGTTCTTTCGCCAGAATTCTTTAAAACTGATACCACAGAAGCCGTTTTCCAGAAGGCAGGAGAGCAAGATTCATTATGGCATTTGTTGTAAAGTTTGGAGAGAACTGGAGCTACTTTGGCGGAGCACTTTTTTAATAGCACAGTCGGGATGAAATCAGGTTCACATGCTTTTGAAGTGTCAAGATTTTTTTTTATGATAGCATGCACCTGAGAAGGGGTGATTTTTCAGATCGTCTAGTGTGATGTCTGTCCGAAAGGAAACTCTGGGAGCGGGTGGTTAGCAGGGTCCAGTGTGGAATCGGAGGCAAACCGACTGGCAAGCATGTTAGCCTTCTCGGTTGCTGAGCAAACAACCTTATGATTGTGGGATATTATGCCAAACGCGGAGAAAAATCAAACGGAGTAAAATTTGGTCAATATGAACAAAGGGAGACAACTTCAGGTTTTATTTTGAAATAAAAATATTGTAAAATACTTGCTAAACTTCATCTCCCTTTTATGTTAAACTTGTCCTAGAAAGCAATATTACAAAACGGGACTGTTTACATTAAAAAATAATTCGTTTTTCTTTTTATACTAATCTCATGACTTTATAGCGCATATTAGCAGTATATGTGTATTGTATAGTTAACTTGGAAATATGGCGTTGTAATTTTACTGTTATTGCAAAAAAAAAAAAAAAAAAAAATTACGCTAATTAGTTAATTGAATTTAAAATACAAAATGAAAAATATTTTTAATTTTCAAATTGTAATTTTTTTTTACTCAAAAATTCTCTTTAAATATGCTTCCATATTCACAAGATTGTCATAAATTTCAAAATACAAGGAACCTCCATATATATAAAGACATTTGATAGTTTGTCAACAACCTAATTATATAACACATTAAACACAACTTAGTATTAAGGTATACAGTGTTCAAGTAAATTTAAGTTAATTCGCTCAACATGTCAAACTAATGAGCTTTGTTAATTTCAAGGGTTTTTTCTTTTGTAATGTGCTTTTCTTTCCCTAATTTCAATTTCCTTCATAAAACCTCTGAGTCTTCCATCAGATAAAGGAAAAATTTTAAACTAGTTCACATAACCAACTTGACATTTTTAATATAGTATATAATTTTTTTAATGAAGAAATAATGCTGAACTTTGCATTCTAGTTATTTTAACAAAGAATTTACAAATTGCATTTGTCAGCAAAAATTATCTGAATGACTTTATGAAAACATTTACCTTTTCTTTTTAACACTTATTTAGAAACATTTCTCTGCATCCATTCATTTGTTTCATTAATAGAAAGAAACAAAATTGCTTAATTTAACTGGAAATAAAAGAAACTAGTGTCAAATCAAAATGTGTTTATTTTGATGTTTGCAATTCAGGTGTCTCAAGTAATTGATCCATAATGTAAAAATAACTTTTTTTTTAATGTGGTTACCATCTTAACTTCTGGCAGAAAGGTTAAAAATTGACTTTGTTCAACTTAGCCTGACAAAGTCAAATGTTTTGTTTTCAATTTTTGCAACTGAAAACCATGTCAAAATACTCTATAGATCAAATATTCAGGAGTTTGGTAGACTTTTCACATACACACAGACAAGGTCTATTTAAAAAAAAAAGTGTACTATAGAACACATCTTAATTCTATGCAATTATGCAGAATATAAAAACTATGCATAAATAGAATTCAGTATAAAAAGGAATATGCGAATTAGTGAACCTTCAGGTAGCCATGACGAAGTTAGTTTTAATCATTTTTAAATAGAAAACAACCGTTTAATGACGGCCAGAAAAAAGATCTTTATAGGCATATAGAATTCATTTTCAATTTATGTATAATGTTTATGAATATATCTGTGGGATTTTAAATGTTTTTGATTAATGAGACACAAAGCCATTTAAATCTAAATTTGCAAATTAAGATAGAATTTTAAAATCTTTTAAAATTCTATCTAAATTGGATAATAAAAAGCAAAAGTTCTACTCAATACAGATTAATTCCTCCTATTTAGTTTTACAATTGACTTATTCTTTAAGGAAAAGAACTCTTGAATTTTCAACTTTTATTTTTTTTTTATATCTTGAATTTATCATTCCAAGTCCATAGTAATCTAATAATAGATCTATGTTCTAATAAAAGGAAACCTCTGAAATGTTTGATATTACCAACATTACCGTTCCTTACCTTTTTCCTGTTTTCACTTGAATATTCAAAGTTGCTGTATTCCTTTTTCTCTTTTAAAATGGATGCTCATAATGAAATTAACCTGCAAATCTTAGTTGTCTTGAATAAATTCGGAAATTTCATCCAGACTGGTTTTAGAATATATTATATTAATTTTTTTTTTTTTTTTTGTTTGTTTTGCAGAAGGCTGTTATGACAGGAAGGATATGTTGCCATGGCAACAGAAGAACACTATGACGATAACAATGGTGGAAACCAAACTAACCTCATTGTTAATTACATCCCTCAAAGTCTTTCCAATGAAGAATTCCGAGCCATGTTTCTCACGATTGGGCCTATAAAGTCATCAAAAATAATTCAAGACAGAGCAACAGGTTATAGCTACGGCTTTGGTTTTGTAGACTATGAAAATGCAGATGATGCCAACCGTGCTGTGCAAACATTGAATGGCTTGCATATTGAGAACAAAAGAATCAAGGTTGCTCTGGCTCGCCCAAGTGGACTGGGGGTGAAAGGAGCCAATGTTTATGTAAGCCACTTGCCCAACCATTACACACAGAGTGACCTTATGAAACTTTTTGAACCTTATGGTATCATTATTCGTTCAAGGATAATGACTCATCCAAATACAAATCAATCGAAAGGAGTTGGTTTTGTTCTTTATGATCAGAAAAAAATGGCCGAAGCTGCCATTGCCGATTTAAATCAAACTATGCCACCCGGTGGCAATGAGCCCATCATTGTGAAATTTGCAAATGAAACTCCAACTGCAAAAAAAGTGCGTCCTCCTCATGAACATTACATGCCTCAACCAATGACCCCAACAAATAATTTACAAAATTTCTCACCACCAGTTCTAATTCGGGGACCAGGCAATGAAATCTTTTCTACCAGCCCGGTACCTAATAATTTTTCTAATTCTGACTACCCAAATAGTCTTGTATTGTTCATCTACAACACAGGAAACATGGATGAGACTGATCTTGGCCAACTGTTTTCTGCATTTGGTCATGTACAAAAGGCAAACATTGTTCGCGTACAACAGAAGACCAAAGGTTATGGCTTTGTTACTATGGCTAATCATCATGAAGCTGAAAACGCTGTCAGTAGGCTGAATGGTTATCGTTATAGAGGTTGGGGTCCACTACAGGTTTCTTTTAAGAACAAATAAAGTGAAAATTGTTATACAAAATATTTTAGTTTCATAAAAACTTGAATGGACCTTTTCTTTCTATTACCAAAAAGATAACCCAAAGGGATTTAGTTTAAGTTGCTACTAGTTTCTCAGGTTTGTAGACTGAGGTATTAAAATTTCATTTTTATCAGTCCTCTTCCTGGTGAAAAGAAAAAAAAGTTGAAGCATGTAATAATAATAATAAAAAAAAAAAAAAAAGACAATGCTTGTTCTTTTGTCATTTTATTTTCAGACCAGCATGAAAGGCTGCCATTTTATAAATCAAATTCAGTACAATAGTACTTGTTTTGCCAACTCTTGCTGAATTAAAAGTTTTCAGATTTAAAAAAATTTGAACATTTACAACATTGTTATTTCTTTCTTTTGCTATCATTTGTCAAATACAGTTTTGTTTTTTTTTTTGTTTTTTTACAGATATCTAAATTGCATGCATGAAGTTAAAAGTGAAATTTAACTCAAATAACTAAACAAAAACAAGAATATTGGATTTCAAATTTCTTTTCAATGTATTTCCAAATGAAATTACAAAAAGACTGATCAATGTAATGTATTAAGCAGTTTCAGATGAACAATGACCATCTTTTAATTTTACATTTCCTTTGTAAAAACATGAAACTTTGATTCCTGGCTTAGAATAGCTATAAGTGTTTCTTCCTCAAGAAAGTGAAAAATACCGGATTAAACAGGTTGTGCAATGCCACAACAAAAGTGTTAAAAGAAATAAGAGCTGGATAGTAAGACTGCTAAGAGAATGGCAACATTTTCAACCTGCTAAAAAAAGTTCAACTTTATTCTTGCATGGTGTGCAGTTTCTCAATGTCAATTATGCCAAATAAAAGAAAATACTTTCTCCCTGTAGTTGGAGGTTTGGTTTTTAATACTTCCATTACTGCAAGTATGATAGAAGTGATAGAAAATACACTGGAAGATTAACTAAGTCATGAGAGCAGCTGCATCAGTCTAGGTCAAAGTTTTTAAGAGTTCCCGCAAATTGCAAATGAACGGTAAAAACTTGCTGCTAGATTTTAAAGTGACATTTTTGAGAAGGTTGATTAGCAAGATTCTTTTAGAACCCACCCGGTCCTTTCCCCTTTTAACATCTCTGGTTGTTGGGTTCCCCTATCGTCGGGAATGATGGCTGGCAGCATACAACCTCTCCATTCTGGCATAACCCTGAAAAGTAGAATTGGTGGAAATAATTAATTTCATCAGTTTAAGATGAACTTAACATATAAACTCATTCAACAAGAAACAACACAAAAATAAAGAACTGATGTTGCTCTAAACTTTCAGAGAAGGATAGGGGAGCTAATCTAATTAAGGCGGCTCATCTTCATTGAAATATGGAAATTTAGCAATATCAAATATTCAGAAATGAATAGGTCAAATTTAATCCAGTCAGAGGGAAAGGGGGAAAAGGCTACATGATACGAATTAAAGCAGGCGATGAATAATAAAGAGGTATATAACACAAGTGCACTTGCTTGTTAAAATTGTTCAAAAGTTAAAACATTTAAATCAATGTGAGAATAAAAAAGAAAAAAAGTCTGCATCCAATGCCACCAGGTTGATCAATGATGGAAGAAATATTCGAGGTTCCATCATTCTCCTCTAAAGGGTGTGTATTTTTTTTTTTTTTTTTTTTTTAATACATAAAATTCAGGTTTGGTTCAATATCCAGTCCACATAGAAATATCTGCATTTTGCTCAGTGTTGTCTTGGTGTTAGATTTCATTGGCCCTTCACCAGGGAGGGGGGAAAAAAATGATATGGGGAGGGAGGGATATGGTGCATTATTTTTTATTTATTTTTTTTTTTAAAGTCATATGTAGCTGAAGAAAAAAATTTAAAAAAAAAATAAGAGGGGGGGAAATTGCATTGGGCATATAATTTCCTTTATTGTTCTTATTTAAGATAAGTGTTTTTATATTTAAAATTAAAAACTAGTCACTATCCTTGAATGTAAAATGAAATTCTTAAATGAGTGAAATATGAGGCTGCTCAAATCCATTCCAAGCAAATTCAATTAAAAAAGGTTAAGTTAACATTGTTTAAATGTCATGAAATAAAAGCAAAATGTCAAAAATTATTGCATTTTACAAGCTTAGCAAGCCAACAAATTAAATGAACCGATTAAACCTTTACAAATCAGGCAGGTTTGACAAATTAAAATATGTAATTGTTTTGCGTTTCAATTTTTAAACTAATAAAAATTTACTTTTTATGTAGATTTTCTTTTTAAGCTATTTCCTGTGCTAAAAGTTTATAGAAATACCAATATTGCGTATTGTTAACTAAGATTCTCAAATACTTTTAAAAAATAAAAAATAAGTCACCTACCTGTTAAATCAAAAAAAAAAATCCAATTGAAAACTAAATATTCAATTTTAAACTTTATAAGTTTCATGAATACAAACAGAAATCATGCGATTTTTTAACCTTATTTGAAACCCATTAAGATTTAATAAAAAAAAAAAATTAAATTATAAAAAAAAAAAAGAATTCTCCAAAGTAAATCTTTTAACTAAAAAGTTTCACATTTTGCAATAAAGCAGAAATTTAAAATTAAAAAAAAATTTAAATGGATAAAAAGAAAGAAAAAAAAAAGAAAAAGAAGAAAACTCAATTCCAGTTCTAGTTTATTGTCAATATGAAAAAAAAATCCATTCTTTTTAACCATCATTTATTTGCCAGAATACATATTATTATAAGTGTTACTGAGAACATCCATTGAATGAAACAGAATGCAAAATGTAGCTCATTATTTGAATAAGTGCAATAAAAAAAAAAACTAAAAAAAAAATCCCCCACCCTAAAATCATAAAGACATGTTAGACATTTACAAACCAAACATTTTGGGATATTCATCTAAAATGGTTTAAATGTTATTTGACAATTTGTAGTTATAAAAAAATAAAAGATACCTGCTAAATAAAACGCACACCAACATTTAACTGCATTATTCTAACAAATTTGTAAGCATATCAAAAGAAACAAATTATAGAGAAATAAGCAGCAAGATGAAAAAAAATATAAAAAACCACTGAAGCTCCCATGTGCAATTTGTACTTCATATCTTGGGTGTGCTCAGTAACAAATTCATGTCAATTTAATGAGGGAAAAAAAATTCAAAAGAAAACCATTCCGCTGAAAGCGAATTATGTTGCTAAAATACAAATTGTCTTTTTTGGTAAATTTTTTCAAACAAACAAAAAAAAAAAAAACCTATCTGGTTTGCAAGATGTGGACAATGACAGCCCAAGTCTATTATTTGGAAATGACTTTTTAAGATTGAAAAAAAAAAATAAATAATGTTGCATTAAAGCCAAATTGAAAAGATCAGGAGGGGGAGTTACGTGAGGGTAGGGGAGGAGCATCCCAGACTTTATCATTATATAATTTTATTGATGGCTTTTCTTTTAAAACCTAATGCATTCAGCCTTCAAAATGAAGTTATGATCCAGGAAAATATGGAAGGAGAAAAAAATCTGATAGAATATATATATGTGTGTGTGTAATAATAAAAAAAAAAAAAATTTTTAAATGGGTAAAATAAATGGAAGTTCTTTTTTTTTCTAAAATTAAAAAAAAAAAAAAAAAAATATATATATATATGTATATACTAGTTCTTGAATTTCACTTGCAGAGGTCGACCACAGCCAGTATAGTCATAACCATTGAGTCGTCCAATTGCATTCTGAGCTTCTTGTAGATTGGTCATTGTGACAAAACCATAATTTTTAGACTGTCCCTTTTGGTGATCTCGCATGATGTTGACTTTCTGCACCGTTCCAAAGGGAGAAAATAATTGCCATAAGGTTTTTTCATTAGAATTTGTTCCAATGTTGTAAACAAATAGAACATATCCTCCCTGAGAAAGACTCAACCCAGAGTTTGGTGTCGAGTAATTGCCTGTAACTGGATTATAACGGAACCTATTGCCTGGACTTCTCATTGGACCAGGACCTGGTGCTGGAAAGCATGGAGCAGTATTGATGTAGGGCATTGCAGGGGGACGTACCTTCTTTGCATTATCATCAGCAAACTTTATGAGAAGTGGTTCTGTTCCACCAGCCGGAACCGTACCACTTATCTGGCTGATTGCTTCTTCAGCTTGCTTCTTCTGGTCAAAGAGGACAAAACCAACACCTTTCGACTGACCTGTAGATTGATCTGTCAAAACTCGTGACTGTATGATAGTTCCAAACCGCTGAAAAAGACGCTCTAAATCCATTTGCTGATAATGCCTAGGAAGATTTCGAACATAAAGATTAGCGCCCTTTATTTCCTCACCACCCGGTCTGGCTAATGCAACTTTGATAGTTTTGTTTTGCATCTGGAGTCCATTGAGGGTTTGCATGGCTCTTTGAGCATCTTCAACTTTCTCGTAATCAACAAAGCCAAACCCATAACTGTAACCAGTAGCTTTGTCTCGGACTATTTTTGCAGATTTGATGGGCCCTATGCTGAGAAACATAGAACGAAATTCTTCATCTGTAAGAGTTTGAGGGATGTAATTTATTATCAGGTTGGTGCGGTTGTTATCTTCCATCTCCAGCTTGAATGTTTAGATTGCAGTCTCACAACAATTTCCAGGAAATATGTATGTTCCTCCATTGGGAGAAAAAAAAAAAAAGAAAAAAAAAAGAAAATTATATCAGAGGAATCCTGGGAAAATAGCAAATATAAACAAAAGGAAAAAAAAAGAAAAAAAAAAAGAAAACCAATTATGTTGCGTCAGTGTTCTCCATATGAAGTATTTAAAATGACTTATTGAATTTTAGAGGGGAGTGGGGGGGGGGGAAGAATAAGAAGAAAAAAAAAAAATTAAATTGTTGAAATGCAAAATTCAGCCAAGGTTGTTTCCAAACCTACCAAAATAAAAGAAATTCCAAGTTGAACCATACTTCACTCAAATATTGCATTTGATGGCTTAGAGATCTGAGGAGTTGTCAGTCTTGAAATAGAAACTGTACAAGATATTTGATATTTAAGAGCCAGTAAGTTTATTGGGAAATCATAAAAGTTTACATTTCAACCATTTAAAATTTCATAGATACTAAAGTGGTGATGCTGAAGTAGATAATGACATGGATTAACGACCTGGGTGTGCCAAGCTTGAATCCAGTCAGCTCGATAGGACAACTTTCATATGGTCCCCTTAATTACCAGAAATTGAGAAACCAATGCTGGCAAAAGAATGTTAGAAAGCAAAAATGTCGTTCCATACTAAATTAATAAGAATTTACTGGAAAGAGATGCGGAGACGGCAAAATGGATGGTGGGGGTGATTAGGAGGGGAGCAAAATGGAGAGTAGATGACAAGGTAGGGGGAGGCGAAACGAGAAGGAGGAATGACCAGGGATGGGATGACGAGAAGGATGCGGAACAGAGAGGGGGAAATAACGAGAAGGGGGTAGAAAAGGCAGGATATTTTTTATCGAGCCATGGAGAACACTGTTGCAATCCTCAGATCAATGTCCACTTATTCTCACTCATTCATCCACATTCAGTTTTTTTTTTATCAAAACAAATTTTTGGTTCAACCAGTGTAACATCACATGAGATTCAAGAAGAATATTCTGGGCATTATGGACACGAGAAAATTGGTGTTTCTGAAATCCTGAATCTAGATTCAGGTTAAAGTAACTAAGTTATATATAAAAAAGGCTAAAATACTAAATCATATGTAAAAGCATTCAAAACTATGATTGCGAAATTCAAGCAGATTTTAGACGAAAATAGAAAACACGTTATGTGTACAGGAAGCATGCCGAGAAGGACAATATTTCTTAAAATATAAAGTGCTTGTGTTTAATACATTTAAACAAGTTTATTTTATTTAATACTCCAAAATTGATAAAAAAAAAAAAAAAACTTTTAAGGAAACTAGTTTCATGAGGTGTAATTGGAATAAACATGGTTTACAAGTAAAATTTGAACTCATGGTTTGGAAGGTAGAGAATAAAAACGGTTTATGAATCTACATTCACACCAAAGCTTATCAAGATAACAAAGAAAATACAATTTAAAATAAGCTATAAAAAAAAAATATAACTTCAGAATCATCTTCAGCACACAGTAATATGTTAACAAAAAAATAAATTAAAAAAAATAAAAAGTTTAGCATCTCATTTTGCTTTCTCAACTTTGTTCACCCTCTGCTAAGTCGAATATTTCATGCAGAAAGATAGACAGAGAGACAGAGAGAGCAAGAAGGAGGGGTGTGTGCCAAAACAGATGGAACTTTAAATTTAAATTCCCCATACCAACATTCTAAAACCCATTGTAGATTAGTCAGATCAAAAACGTCACAGACTAGAGATAAGCAAACGATGTATTTACATGTGGGGGTGGGATTAAAAAGAATCATTAGTTTCTAGCGACTATTTCATAACACCGGGAAACTGACGCCAAGTGAGTGGGAGTAAAATTTATAAGACACTTCGCGACTGCCAATAGAGAAATTGGCAAGTAAAAGAAAAATTAAATATTTAGATTCTGAAGTCATATTCATCATTATTACAAAAGTAAATTTTTAGCAGATAAACAATAGGTAAAAAAAAAAAAAAAAAAAAAAATTAAAAGTTACCTCCCACTTCCTTGAAAATAGGGACTCAATAAAAAACTGGAATCAGCAGGTAAAAATGTACATAGAAAGTCTATGGAAAAAAAAAAAAAAAAAAGCAAAAAGAAACAATAACATTAGGTAGAAGTAGTTTAAAAAAATTTTTTTAAAAAACAAAAAAAAAAACAAAATATACAATTATATTTAAAAAAAAAAAAAAAAAAAAAAAAATACCTGTCATCCGATTAAAGCAGTTATTGTCTGAAAGATTTGGAAACAAGAGTATATAAATTAATTCCTACTTTGGGATGGGGATGGGAGGCAAATAACAGTGTCCTAATTTTCCAATAATATAAAAGAAAAAAGTCTTGGTTATATAAATAAGTTGACTATTTCTTTGTTGAAAGAATAAAGATATATTTTATTTATTTTTTTTACCTTATTGTCAGGATGTTAGACTAGGGTCTGATAAAATATCAAAAGCTAGCAGACTAGAGATGAACTTATATACAGAAACAAATCTGTTGAGCAGCACCGGTGGAATTACCTGGTAGAGCGCCTACCCTGAAACTAGCACCTTAAAACGAGAAAGTAAAGCCAGGGTGAGTGGACCTCCCAAGACTTAACAGAACTATACTTCAGCCAAACGGGATTAAAAGAAAAGTTTTTGGTTAAATTCAAGATTAGTACCCAGATATTGACATTTGCCTAGAGCTCATCTGCAAAATAGATTTTAAATTTTTTATTAAAAAACAAAGGAATAGAAAAATAAAGTTAATTTTTCGTTTGTATTTTATTTTGCAGATGATAGCTCTGGACAAAATCTTGAATTTAACTAAGTTTTTTTTTGGTTTTGGATTTTTTTTAGTTTTAGTTTTAAATCCAATTTGAATTGTTTGCTGTAATTGGCAAAAACAGCTTTGCATCTCCAAATTGTTATGATCCTGATTACAGTTGCATGACAATTTCAAACTTGTACACAGGTTCTCTACATATCTCCCAGTCCTTTCTCAATCTAATATAGACCCTTTCAAGATCTCCAGTCTATAGTGGAATGGCGCCGCTAAATGAATGCCAACATTCAATGATGCCAAGACTAAGCTTATTACATTTAATAATTACAAGAAACCTTTTTAACCATTGATAACCATGACTAATGATACACTACCTGAAAGTATTTCGTTCAAACTCCCCAGTTTAACATTCACAGACAACATGAATTTGAACAAATATATTGAGGTCATTGCTAAGGTTGTGAAAGTGTGCTCTCTCTACTGTGTTAGTTACTCACACCCGAGAGTATCCTTTGTCATGCATGGAGTATTGTCACATTTTTTAATGGAATGTGTTCTAACTCAAAGAACTTATACCCTCTCAACATAAATACTCCCTCCCAAAAACTCAAGCAGCAAAATCTCACCCCTTTACTGTAGAGATCTCTGGACCTCAGAAAGTCTACTCAAATAGTTTAAACTGCTAGACTTTGGAATTCCCTCCTAAGTCCTTGCTTCCTTTACTGTACTAACATGCAATAGTTTAAGTGTAATGTGAGCAGACATCTGGTCAAACTGGCATTATGCCTTGTTTGGGGTGAAATAACACACACAAATGAAAATTTATATGTATCGTACACAATTGGCAACAATGACGAAAATCCATGTTTATTGAGCACATTTTCAAAGACTAAATCAGTTTTCATTTTGGAGACCCGATTCTAACACGTCAACAAGTTTTCACCCCTAGCACAAAGTTATCTCTGCAGATCTACAACTGTCGCAACAATCTGTGGAAGGACTATATGAAGTTGTGATGATACACAATATCTAAGTTCAAAGTGGCTTTGGATAACCAATAAGATTGCATGTAAATATATATCAATTACAATAAATTGCATTTGATGTAAAAACAGCAGATCTGTTACAACTGTCCCTGGACTTTTATTACTATTTCAGAATAGAAGATTGACAACATAAAATGCTGTCATAATGGATTTACAGAGAACCGATACCAATCAAATCTGGAGAGTTCACCTTCATTTGCACCAACTAGATAGTAGCTGACAATGACAGATTTGTATATTCTAAATCAAAAAACTACCAAGTTGTCAAAAGTCTATAAAATAAACAGTTAATTTCAAGCTCATCATTTTTCAGTAATTCTGTCACAAAAATAATTGAAGGTTGCCTCCCCTTCCACAACTATTTTCCTTTTATGGTAGAAAGAACTAAATCTTAAAAACAATTTAAACTTTTTTTACACTAACAATTCAATGTCAACAATTCCGTTTACAGGTCAGTTCCAATATGGTAGAATACAAAAAATGCATTATACTGACAGGAGGAGATAAGTTGGATTAAATGTGATGGCGATGAAATTTCCTTGTATCGTTTTATGTATTTGAGAAAAATATTATTGTTTTAGAAGCTTTTGTTCATTAATATTGTTTGCGTTTCATTAATTTGTTCAACATCAACTGTTGAAATTTAAAAATCCTCTCTTCATGTTTGATCTCTTAAATTTTTTCTACAATTACTAATATTAGAAACTTGTGCAAAACGGAAAAATCAGATACAAAAACCAGGAATTTGGAAGAAACTTAAAAATGCTTAAGTTTCTCACTTTATTAAAAAATTAATAGATTTTTCTTGATTGAAAACTTGCTGGTTTCCTGTTTGAAAATAAATCTGAATGTTAGTATAATTGATGAAATTAACAGGACAAAAACAAATTTATGGAAGTGGGGATTCTGAAAATAAATAAAAAATAAATTAATCAACATTTGGTGGGACTCATACTGTTCTCTTAACTAAAAAGAGTTTTGGAAATGTAAATATTTACACTAATTATTCAAATAAATCATAAAAATTTGTTACCATTATTTGATATCAAGATCACATTCTATTAAAAAAAAAAAAAAAAAAAACCTGTAAGTCTTGTTTTGTTTTTTTTTACATCTGCCTTGACATTCAAATAGATTTTAAATACATCATGTTCCCATTAAGGAAACTGTAAACTTTCAAATTTATTTCTTAATAAATTCTACAAGAATCAGAGGATTTTCGAGTTGCTATCACCACAAATTAGTATCAACATGTTCAGATTTTTCTTCTTTTCCTCCACAATAGTTTAACAAAAAAGCATTAGAACTTTATTCTAGAAAATTGCTTAAATACGGAATTCAATTTTTTTTTTGGGGGGGGGGGGGGGGCTTTTCGAACAAGAGATTTTTTACCCCCGAAAAGTTTTATAAACAACTCATCTTTACATAATATAATTTGAGTAGATGGATCAGAGCCAAAATAAAGAAATGGGCCTTCCAAAAATTCTTAAAACTTGACAGTAAGGGCGACAGAAAGTCGGGGTGCAGCTGTTAGTTCAGAAAGAGGCACAATGAACACCTAATAATCATTCGATTAGCATGAACGGTAGTGAATTGGTTATGTTCGTGACAAATTTTCTAAGATTTATTGTAAACTTTAAAGATTCTGAGGATATGTTTTACAATAGACAGCAGAATTAAAAAGTAGTCAAAACTAATCTATAACAAATAGTTACTAAAGGCAACATAAGCTATCATTCTAGTTGGTTACGCTTTTGGTATTTCAATTTATTGTATTGAAGGTTGAAATGCAAGCAATGCCAAGTTGCTAAGATAGAAAAGATGGCAAGAGGAGTAGTTTTCAGGACTTAAGTGAGAAACTCATGTCATTTTCGATCTAGATCTAACTTAACAAACACGACATGACTTGGGTTTTAAACTAAAAACATTTTACAATACATTAAAACAAACTTATCCAGGTAGGTAGAATTACTTGTCTTTCATAACTTATTTGTTATATATTAGTTCCAACCACTTTTTCGTTGTTGTCTATTGTAAAACATACCCAATTCTGAATATTTTTTTAAATGTCTTTAAAATTCCTCAAACTGTTTTACAATAAGAAAAACAAAGGTGAGTAAAAGCACTTAGAAATGTCTAATTGTTGTATATAAAAAAAAAAAAAAATCAACATTTTATGCACTATTAACCACATTATGTTTTGTCCATCTTATTGTGCATACTTTTTATGGATGCTGCTAGTTTTAATTGAATTGAAGCATTTATTTTTTTTTGCTACTGTTTATGTGATATTTTAGTAATGAAACCTCTCCAGATTTTTTGGAAAATAGGGGCTAACATCAAGTTGACCCCCCCCACCCCAGA
This sequence comes from Euprymna scolopes, assembly GCF_053919585.1. Lineage (NCBI taxonomy): Eukaryota > Metazoa > Mollusca > Cephalopoda > Sepiida > Sepiolidae > Euprymna > Euprymna scolopes. The sequence continues at coordinate 103,120,793 of NC_136507.1, forward strand.
AATAAAATTCTTTTAATTAAAATAATTTGAAGTTTGAGTTAAGTTTACTATTTTATAATTGCCATTTCTTATATTATATGACAATATTCTTTTAAAAATTAGAAAACCTTACTCAAAAATCTGTTTAAAAACTTCATATTGCAGAACATTGGAATTTTATTATTTTTAAATCTTTTAAATTATTTTTTTACAATTCTGCTTGTTTTGTTGTAATATGTTATTCCATCTTCTTTTATCTTTCATCTTCTAATATAGAAAAGTGTGGGTGTCGCAAAAACTTTGACAGGTGCGTCAGAACGTGGAAAAAAAAAAAAAAAAAACTCAGTCTTTCAGACAACAAATATTGAAAAATTGTCCAAAAACATTAATTCCTTCACCCTCAACTGCCAGGGGGAAGGGGGGGGGGTCGTCACTTTTTTTTTATATCAACATTTTTGCAGGTCATCGTCTCCTTTTGCTTGACTACCCTTAATTCCAACGCTTACTTCCAATTTCATGATGGACGCATCGGCTAAGCATTAAGTTTTTTTTTTTTTTAAACTTTTCCTCCTTCGCATTATGGCTTCGAGCCTACCTGCCTACTATCAGTGTTCTTTTGGTTTGTTTTTTTAATCATTTAAACATCCTGGGCTCAACTCTCTTCCTAATCTACATTAATGATCTTCCAAATCACATCCTTACATCATTTGTAGACATTTATGTTGATGATACTACCATATATGGTAGCACATCTAAGACTGTAAACGACCAAGTTCTCTCTAATTCTCTCTCCTCTGATCTTGAGCACATGGTAAATGGTGAAAGGAGTGGCGGGTTACTTTTAATGCATCTAAATCCAAGCTTTTATCTATCAACATTCTGATCCCCATCTGGCATCAATTGAATGAAATGAATGGTTCTCATCTTGGGGAGGCCTCATGAAATAGTGGAATCCTATTGATCCAGTAGATCAATCACTGCTAATGCAATTCTCTATCTATGAACTAAGCTCCTTTCTTGTCTCCCGTTTTCCTGCTGACTACAATAAGTCCAACGTAAGCAAGTTCTTGATGAGCCGTTCCACTTAAGTTAACAAATTTTACCGAATTTCCATTACTAACAATTACTATATTGTCCAATCGACTACTGTACACTCCTAACCCTTATCCTCGAGTGGTCTCTGGGCCTTGATAAGTGGTGAAGCCTATAAAAAAAAAAAAAAAAAAAAATCTCAACCAGACTGCATACTGTTGTTTTGATTGCCACCACCATCAACCTCTCCACAATCCTGCAATTTACCACTTTTTTTTAACACCTCTCTCCACCCGGGCTGCCTACTGTTGTTTTGACCCCCCCCTTATTACACCACCTCTCCACACCCGGGCAACGCCGGGTACCACCGTTAGTCTAGGATATAAAAATGGCAAAGTGTGTGTCTCCCAAAAACTTTTGACAGGTGATGCAACCTGACAAAACCGGTATCATTTTAATTAATCCTTTAGATGACAAATATAAAAAAATTGGCCCATTTGTTGAGGTTAAATAGAGATGGAGCGGAGTTGACTTTTATTGCGGGCACGTGTCAATTGTTTTTAATATTTAAATAAATTCAATTTTATTACTCTTTCTTGCTGGCCGAGCGGGTAACGAGTCAGGTTTTTTTTGTACACTTTATTTTCCACCTTCGCCTCAAGGCTTCAGGTTCGATCCTAACTACTTACTAAAATTGTTTTGTTTTTGTTTTAAAGCCCCCCCCCCCCACACACACACAAACACCCGGGCAACGATTTTTTTTTTAAGTTTTAACATTGTTATTTATATATATATATATATATATATATATATATATATATATTTAAACAGGCTTTTTTCATTGGGGTTCTCGCGTTGGTTAGATTCCACAAGAAGTTTTTTCATACTTCCCAGGTCGTAACACCTAGTTTTCTAAACCTCCCCCCTTTTTCTTAAAAAAAAAAAGAAAAAAAAAAATTCCCACCGTGATGTCCTCTCGGGTGTTTGTTTGGCTTTTTCATATAAAGCGAGACTGTTTGAAAAAGCGGGAAAGCATTTCTTAGCCTTCGGGTCGGGATTAATGCTTCATTTATGTTTATTGGTCCTCAGTCAACCTTTCATACGGAGACAATTACTATTTATTTAGATATTGCCAGAGTGAGCTTTCCCCTCACATTAAAAATGACCAGGTGTCTAATTTGCTTTCGTGGGGTAGCAAATTAAACTACAGAAAATGGAAAGCTAACCTGGCCCCTGGCCAGTTTAAAAGATGCATGGCAACTCCTATGATTCTTAAGTCAATTATCAACTCATTTAATTCACTATCCTCTTTGGCCTAATGGTTAGCAAGGAAGACTAATTCACCTACATTGGAGTTTGATCCCACTTTTTTTTTTTTTTTTTTTTTTTTTTTTTTGCTCAACACACCTCCAAACACTCGGACAACGTCGGGCACCCAGGCTAGTCTATTATATAAAGGGTAAATGCCTGTTTGTATGTCTGCTAAAAACTTGTCATCCACATCAAAGCAGCATGAACATGGTACTGTTAGAAAGAGTGAGTTCTCGAACGCATAATATCAAAAAATAAGAAAAAATTTCATATTTCATGTAGAAATGTTTTGTTTGAAGGGGGTGTCAGATAAAACTCATAACGTGTTGCCATGATCCAATTGATCACTTACAAATCTAACTTTTGGAAGCTTGCATCCAGCAGACGGCATTTTATTTTTGCTTACAAAATACTGGTTTTGCTTCTGGCTGATGGCACCCGAGTCTTCTTTTTTTTAATTTTTAGCCATATTTTACGATCGGGTAATGCCAGACATCCCCCTCCGCTAGTATTCTATTACATAAATCTCAAACGTCGGTTTGTGTATTTGTGTTCATATGTCCACTAAAAACTTTCGTCAGCTGAAAGAGCAAGGTCTTTGACAAATATGTGAAAATTAGAAAAAAATTCTGTAGTGGTCAACTGGACCGTTTCTTGCAAGGATGGTCACTTTTCACGACGACATTTTTGCAAGTTATGTACACATATCAAACTGAAATTATGCTTATTTTGAAGGGTCATAACATCATAAATTGTGGTACAATGGGCAAAAGCGTTTGCCAAGTAACGTTTTTCCCCTTTTCATTTCAGGTTCGAGACTGCCTACCACAGGTAGTTTTTTTTTCTTTTTTTTTTTTGCGCTATTTGATTGAAACAAAAGTTGCTTTGATTTATTTTGTTTTTTTAGAGGGGGGGGGGGTCCATGTTGTCATCTACTTCTCCCGTTCTTTTCTGGGGGGGTTCTCAATATCCTTAGTATAGCAGCTCTGTCCAAACCAAACTTAGTGTCTTTTATATAAAAGGCAAATTCTGTATGTCTGCTAAAAACTTGTCTGTATCGCACAGGCACGAACACGACATCGTTAGAAAGCATGATCTCTTGGACAAAATATATTGAAAAATTGGGAAGAAAAAAATCGTCAATTATTTTATGTAGAAATTTCGTTTTGTTTGAAGGAAGGATCAGAAATATTTTGCTTTTGACAGGGTTTGCAAACCACACATGCTAACCGTCGTTGTGGTCATCCGTTTTAAAAGGCTAAATTTGCAACATTATAACACTGTGTCCGCAGGGGCACATTGATAAGGCATTCGCTTACTAACTTTAACTTGAGTTATATGCTAGTTCGTACTTGGCACGCATTGATTTTTTTTTATTTTATTTTTTTTTTTTTCATGTCTTAGGATTTTGGCATGATGGATAGCGTGTTCGCTTACGGGCTTGGTTTTTACATTTGCCCTCTGCATAGGGTCATTTTTTTTCTTTTAATAACAAGCATTTTTAAAACAAACGTTTATTTTGGTTAATAAAAATTTCTATTGTCATTTTAAAAATTGATTTTCAGTTTTTTATTTTCAGGGGTTTTATAAAAAAAAAAAAAAAAAAAAAAAAAGTTTTTTAATTAAATTTACAGACTAAAATAATATGGCCATGGCAATAGACCCTAAAGGAAATCTTCCTAGATCGAGGCAGCATTAAAGAAATTCGCTTAAACTGGTATATAGCCATTAAAAAGTGCTCAATATCCTGAGAATAGCTTCTCTTTGTAACCCTTCAGCTGAAATATCTGCATTAAAACTGCTTTTAAAATACAAGTTAATTTAAAATTGAATACGTATTGAAAATTTTATGAAAAGCAAACAATTTTTACCAGATTATTTTTTTTTTTAAACACAGGTGTGTTTACACCTTCAAAATGATCACTACAACGTTGTTTTAAGGCGTCAATAATTTAAACACAAATTTCTAAAAAAATATTGCTAGTTTATTTAAAGCTTATTTTTATGGTAAAAAAGTTATTAAATAAAATTAGTTGTATCGGGTAACATGGGGAGGGGCAATATGTGTCTCACGTTGGAGGTACTTGAAAAGCATATAGGAAAATCGCAAAAACATTGATATTTATGTATTAGGCAACAATAAATATCTTTACCAAAAATGGCAAAATTATTTCGGGAAATTTTTTAAAGTAAAAATCAATTTTATCAGTGCATGGCATTGTCCTCTGATAACATGAAATCCCCACCTCTATGTTAAAAAGGGCTGATTTAGTAAGCCCTTTTTAACATGGCAGGGGGTGTTAAACCATTGTAAGCTTTCACTTAATTTATTAAACACTAGCAGGCCGCCCGGTATTGCCCGGTCGTAAAATACGCTTGAATGATATTTTCATTAATGCAGATTTACTATTTATTATACTAGCGGGGGTGCTCGGCGTTGCCCGGGTGTTTGAAATAAAATAAAAAAACAAGCCGTGCATGTGTGGTCCCTCTCGTGCCACATGTGAGATGCTACAAAAAAAATAGTGAAGAAATGATGAATGTGAGTGAGAAGTGTGAACGGCCAACGTTGCCTCACATTTTCGTCAAGTTTCAGAAAAATCTAATGGATGGGGCAAAAGTTAGGGGGGTAGAAAGTCATTCTTTGCATTTTGGGGTCATTTGTGGCCCCTTTTTGAGCTCCTGGGAATGCTGAATCCCAGTGAAAATGGACAAACGATGCAGTTTCACACCTTAAGACATGTATGTTTGAATTCAGCACCATGGAAAACTACTATATATGCATACATATGTTCTTGAGTAATATGAAAAAAGAGCTTCAAAAAGTGCTAAAAAGTCCCAAAGAGATGCAAACCAGAATTTTGCCAGGGTCACCCAGGGTGACCAGCGTTGCCAAGGTGTTTGGAGGGGATGTTTAAAAAAAAAAAAAAAAGTTTTGGTAGGCAGAACCCAAAGCCTTAATGCGAAGGTGGAAAAGAAAGGGACAAAAACCTGCTCGACCACGATGGGACAGGAAGTGAAAACTTCTAATTTAACAATTAAAAAGTTGACATGCAGAAAGTGAAAGTGTATGAAGCAGAAATCATGCACTTATGTTTGGCTGGAAACGAGTTCTTTCCGTCGTGGTGAGAGAAATCAACTCCAAGAGTGGGGAGCTCTGTCAGTGGCTTAATGAACAGTAATTGTCTGATATGATGTGGTATTCCCTACCAGTGATCAAAGCTCATTGCCTTCGACATCTGCTGGCCACGGAGGCTAGCACCTCGATTTTTTTCTCAAATCAATATCACTTTTATACAAAAAAGTGAAAGAAACATGCGGAGAGCAAGAAATATTGTGAAAATAGCGTATAAAAGTCGCTCAAATAAAAGATAGGCGCAACCTCCTTTCGTAAATCAGAGATATAATCTAGGGAGCATATAAAGTTTTAATAATTAGTGACTCCCCCCCACTTGTGTGCCACCATTGAGAATCGAAACCAAAACATTTGGCTTACGATTTACTTTTCCTTTGATATTAATGCCTAAGCTATGAAGATGTGTTTGCTGCAAAGCTAAAAATTAAAACATGAACCAATAGCTATTATGCATGTTCCTAATACCATCGTTCAACCATCACCTAGCAAATTCCATTTCTATAATTTTCACTTTAGCACCGATACCCCCCCCTCCGGCTAAAACCCAAATATAAAGTTTGCATAGATTCGAATATCCTATATATTAAGTTTCATGTATGTATATAAAAAACTGACAGGAGTTTGGTAGGCAAAATTTTTTAAATATATACGCATACATAACATATAGATATGGTTTGTGTTTACTATAACCTTATTACGCAAGTATAAATCATGTAGAATATCTGCATAAATATAATTACAGGTAATAAAGATGATCATCCCATAAGAAAAACGAAAAAGGGAATTTATTAAAATGAACGTTTAAAAGAATATGCAAATTAGATCTTTTGCAGATGAATGCAATTTCACAACCTATATAACAAAGTTGTATTTTCTTTTTAAATAAAGGGGGGGGGGGGGTTAATATGAATATTAATACACAAAAAAAAATTTGTAGAATAGATTGATATTTACCAAAATGTTCATGGCAGATTTATCTCCATTTCACATAATTGGGAAATGGATTTAGAAAAATACCATTTTTTTTTTCTCTATCCTTGTAACTAGCGGGGGGGGGGGGGTTGCCTGGGTGTTTGGAGGTAAATCAAAACGGGGGGGGGGGGAATCAAAACGGCGGGGGGGGGGGTAAATAAAAAGTTTTGGTAGGTGAGTATGAGGATCGAACCCGAACCCTTGAGGCAAAGTTGGAAATTAAAGTGTGTGTGTGGGGAAAAAAAAAAAAAAAAAAAAAAAAAAAAAAACATGTTACCCTACTAACGGAAACACGTTTGAATTTATTTAATTACTTAGAATTGGCAGGTGCACGTTTTAATGAGGTCAACTTTGACTGGGGGGGGGGGATTTTTATTTTCCCAAGATGTTGGGGGGGGGGGGGATCCAGCTTCTCTTGTCCAAATTGAATAGCAATTGTCTGATATAAGGAAAATATTTCCACATTGATCAAAGCTGATTGCTTTCGGACACTTCCGGCAACGGCGACCGGAAAAATACCGTCAGAATTAGTATCGCTTTTATTATAGGAAAAAGCCTAATCCACATGCAGCGAGCGAAAACTGTTGAATATTTATCTTCCCGAAGTCGAGCAAATTAAATAGACAGGCGAGATCCGTTGTTAACTCTGAGATATGATTTATATGTGATATAAAAAGTTTTAAGCCGACCGAGTGCTCCTCTGAAAAAAAGCCTTTCTTGGACATACACAAAAAGCGAACATACATACACACATTTTCGCTTTATATATATATATATATATATATATATATATATATATTGTAGGAATTTTTGGGTGAAGATGGTTACATAAGTTTTTTTTTTTTTTTTAAATGATTTTCAGGTTTTATGTTAGATGCAATATAGAATTGCTTAAGAAAAAAATAGAACAAGAAAATAGGATTTTAGTCTAGAATTAAGGGAGAAACCTTTTATATAAGCAAAGTGAGGTCAAGTGTGAGCATTTTATGTTTTAATTGGTTTGTTCTACAAGAAATAACTCCCATTTTAGATTAATAAAATTGGTCAATGTTAAGCATTGATGGCCAATTTTCTTTCCTTACAATTAACGAACACATCATTGGAACATTATTAACCAATTTATAAAAAATTGTAGAACAGAAGTTTACTACTCAGCATTTTTTGACAGTCGTATTCATAGAAAATGTTAAAATAGGATAAACATTTTATTAAAAAAAAACAAAAAAAAAACATAAGGGTTAATAAATGCCTGACATTTTGGTGACAAAAATAAATGAAAAAAAATTGTTTTAAAGAAAAAATACACAAATGTAATTAAAATAATGGCGAAATTGAGCTTTAAGTGTTTGTAGATTACATTAACATTCCTGGTATTTTTAGTATTGCCAACCGGACTTCGGGTTAAGGAATGCATTTTTATGTCCTAAGTCAAAATTAGATCGTTTAAATCTATTTAAAAATAAGCCGGCACATTAATTACTAAACTTTTTCTCAGTAATAAAAAGCAAAATACAAAATCTTGTATTTTTGTGCTTTAAATGGTACTTTTTTTTTTCACGTAAAGTACCCGTTAAGTTCAATTTCGCATAAAATTAGATGAAGAAGGGGCCCCCTACACACGCATAGACTTTAAAACGTAGAAAATCTATAATAAAAATTTTTTTAAAATAAATGAAAGATGGAGGAGCAAAAGTTAAGGTGCCTCTGCCTCAGTACAAGAGAAAACATGCTACAATATACTCAACTCAGTGTACACACACACAATAAAAAAAAAAAATTGGATGGGGAGCAACCAAGTGTCTTTTTTTGTATTCCATTTGTAATTAAAAACAAACTCAACTTCGGCCTTGAACCTTTACATTCTAGGTTCTCATTTCTACTAATTGCAGGTTTTCACACTAATTCCAGAAAATCGCTAATAAATTATGAGGCAATGTTTAAATTTCAAGAGAAATTTCCTTCATTTGAAATGTACATAAAATAACTTTCTTCAAATTATTTCCATTTTCTGATACACATTGGAGTTCAGAAATCATTTTTAAATAGATATTGTAGGTTAATTATTAGGTACGTGCAAAACGAATAACTGATCCAAAAAATTTAACACTGGCTCCTTCCTTAAAAATTCAGGAAATTATTTAATTTTAATTAAATTAATTAATGATCACAGATGAACACAATTTTTTTTTAAATCGTCAATGAAAATGTATTATTTTGTTTCAAATACTATAAATATTAAAAAAAAAAAAAAAAAAAAAAAAAAAAAACGCATGAATTTTTTTTTTTTAAATGAAAATAAAGCACCGTCAGAAACATTATAGGAAAAGCTCCTAAATTTTGTGTTCATGAAATCAATATACGCGGTGCGGTGCGCGCCGGTGGGTGCGGTGCCTTTGTACGAGCACACATGAAACTTACCCTCTCCGGACGAACAAAATTGTTTAAAAATGAAAATTTCATCCCACTCGCCATATTAATTATTTAATGATTTTTTTGTTCATTTTTTTTTTTTTCAATGCTTAAATTGTTAGTTGTATTCAGTGATTTTATTGGATTTTTATTAATATATCATAACACGTTTAAGAAGAGTCATAAAATGTAACAAAATATTCTAATGATACATATTTCCTTATTTTTATTACAACATAGGATGATTATCTAATTCTTTTTTTTTTTCATCTTAAAAAAAAAAAAAAGAGAAATTAAGTTATGTTTTAATTCCTCTTTAAATTAAAAAAAAATTGACTTTCTGACATTTTGGGCTTCTGTAGAAATTGAGGGACGCTGTTTCTGTTACTAAACTTGCTTTTGGGTCGAATTAATTATTTTGTAAAAACAAGGTGTTTTTGAAATTTTATTCATTTGCTATTTATCTTTGAAATAAACTCAGAAAACTAATTTTTCTTTCAAGGGATTTGTACAATGAATTCATTTCACTTTTAAGTTTCTGACACTGCTGTGAAAACATTTTTCATTTTAAATTTTTTTCCTTTTAGGCTTTAATCTTTCAAACACAACCAAAAAGTAATCGAAACCTTCAAAAAAAATTATAAGCTTCTTTCAAAACCATGTTCCCCTTATCAGTTTCTATCATTAAATTGTACGTATTGAATTAATGTCTTCTCTCCACCCAAAAAATGAACACTGAAAAACTAAATGAAAAAAATGTTTAGAATTTAAAGTGGGAGATCGTTTTAACATAAGAAAATCCATTTCTGGCTCCATTCTAGCGTTTTAGGGAAATTAAAAAATTTTGCTTTGAGATAAATTAGATGGGATGGGGAGGGGTCTACGAACTTGCCACTTGGACATAGGGTTACTGATGTTCCGTTAGATTTATAAAAGAAATTAATCTCTCACTCAAAATTCTAAAGGTTCTTTTTTTCCCAAGTTTACCATGATGCTCACACGTAATTGAAAGTAGAATTTACTTTTTTGTGGTGGTAATTTAGCTGTTAATCTCCAAATTTAGCCAAAATTCATTTTTGTAATTTACTCTTTTACACAAATACATTGAAAATAGTAAAAATATATCTACAAACATTGCAAAAGAAAAAGTCATCCTTAAAACGAGAAGACCATGTGATGCTACACTGTTTCACCAACAAAGATGCCGATTTTAAGAGGAATTTTTTATTTTATTATGCTTCTAAAAAAGCATCCAGTAAAAATAGGCTCATCACGTAATTGGTGCGTTGATTTGAAAAGGAATCGATTACGTCACGAATGTAAAAAGATTTTATGCTTGCAGGAAATAAAATGAAAAAAGTATATTTGCTTACAAAAACAAAACTTATACAAAAAAAAAAAAAAAAACACGTATAAACTTTCGAAAAAACAATTCGAAAATGCAGACTAAAACGAGATATTACCTTCTGTTTTGATATTTGAATGGGGCCCCACACACATACACATTAAAAACCAAACTCATACAAATGGTCACTCATCTTGGTACTGGCCAGCCTCAGCGACGCTGAGGCTCAGCGTTAATACATGAAAATTTTCGTCAATGAAAAATAAATTTTTTGGGGCTTGTTTGGTCTTCCGTAGTTTGCTTTTTATCAAGTACAAATGTAAACATTGTAATCAAATCGACGCGAAGTAACTGGTTGCCTATATGAATAAGTGGAATTATTTGAAATCCAGGTAATTATAATATTTTTGCATATTCTCATAGAAAATCACCCTAAATCTTAGACAAGAAATAAACAAATTAATTCTTTCAAAAACTTCTTTTTTTTTAAAAAACTATTTATATACGTTTTTTATGCAAAACAAAAAATTCCAATTAACTTTTGGGGAAAATTCTAATAAATGTAATTTCGTTTTAAAAAACAACTTGATTTTTCAGCCATTTTTGGCGGTGTCTAATGTACTGAGACTAAAGCCACCTTCAGGACTGTCAGCAACCACTATAAAAGAGTAATAAAGAACGCGAGTTGTATGTTCAGCAAACACTCAGCCGCTTGGTTCCCACCAATTTTGGCAAATAACAGGGTCCTGAATAGAAGTGTGTGCTCTATTGCAACCATCACGAATGGACCTTAGGTACTTTCGCCAGCATCTGACAAAGAAACTCTTTGCAGCTAATTCTACCATAGCGATCAGGGCCGCTAACCGCCCCCCCCCCCGTATTTCCTCCTGTGTCTGAAACATGCTATGCAACATAAATGTGCGTGATGTTGCCAAGCCAATCAAAAACCTCGATTTCAGTAAAGCAACTGGCCCTGATAGCATTCCTATTATAGTGCTGAAAAGTGTCAACCAGAACTAGCTCCCATACTTATAAAGAGAATTGCTGGAAAACCTCATCAGTATGTCTCCTTCAAAAATTCAGGTGATTAGTCATCTCCCTCTCAATATAGACTAATCAGTCCTGTGCGTCAATAAGCAAGTTGCTGAAATCTTAATAAAGTAGTCAACCACCTCAGCAAAATTAATCTTCTTAGTGACATGCAATATGGTTTCCATTCTGCTAGATCTACAGCAAATGTGCTAACAGTTATCTCCTAGGATTAACAAATCTCTTGACAGAGGCTTTCTTTATAGGGTAATTGCCTTAACATATCAAAGGCTTTTGATAGTGTATAGCATAAAGGTCTACTCCACAAAATCTCCAGCTATGGTATAGCTTTTAAATTATTATAACACTTGTCTCTGATGGGTTCATAAGAGTAGTGGTGGTTGATGGGCAGAAATTAGAAGCTCACAGTATTGATGCTGGAGTCCTTCAAGGTGTTCATCCTGGCCCCAACTCTCTCCCTGATCTACATCAATTATCTCCCAAATCACATCCTAAGATCATTTGTAGACATTTATGCTGATGACACGACCATCAATAGCAACACTTTCAAGGCTGTAAATGAGTCATTTGTAGCCTTGAAAGCCTTAGTCATTTACTAAATGACTAAGTTCTGATTCTCTCTTCTCTGATCTTGATCATGTGGTACAATGGAGAAAGAGGTGGCTGGTTAATTTTAATGTATTTAAAACCAAGCTCCTATCTTTAATCATCAACACTGATACCCGTCTGGCATCAATCAAAATGAATGGCTCTCTTCTTAGGGAGGCGCCATGTTTTGACAAGGCTGCTGGAAAAATGGTGGGATTGTTCTCCCACTTCAGTAGATCTCACTGCTGATGCAAATTCTCTACCTGTAGAAGAGACAAGTATGTCCAAGGATGGAGTATTGTTGCCACATCTGGCCAGGAGCTCATAGAAGCAGCTTATTCTGCCTTGACAGAGTTCAAAATAGACTTCGTAGTCTAGTGGTAGATGGCCTCTTCTCTTCAACTTCTTTCCTACAGGAAAGACGTTGCGAGCCCTTTTTTTTTTTTGTGTTGCTTATTTTCATGGCAAATGCTTGTCTAAGCTCCAATCTATTGTCCCCTCTGACCTGACTTTCATGAAAAACACTCGTAGAGCTTAAACCACTATCAATTTCCTCCCACTTTTTCTGTGCCTAAACCTAAATGTAGATTCCATGAACAAAGTTTTCTTTGAACTGCACTATCAGAATTTTTGACACCCCTAATACGAAACTGCGAATAAAATATAAAAAACTCGTAATTTCTTTTAAAAGTGGGTTGTTTTTCTTTATGGAATATACTTCCAAAATAAACTATTAAAGTTGTTTAAAAAATTGAAATATTTTTTTTTTAAAACCAGTGCCGGCGTGCCTTCATCCAGCCATTTTTTTTTTACGTAATGAAATCAATTGAATTTTACGAGTTACTTTTCAAATTTTTAAACTTTAAAAATCTATCAATTTTTCTTTTGGTTAAATTTTTACGATATTTTCAGAGTCAATGTGAAATTTTATGCTCTTTCCAATAAATTGAATATAATATTTTAAACAAACGTTTTTTTTTTTACTCGCCCCCCCCCATTTTGAAATGTCTATTAAAATTTTAATAATTCATGTACCAAAGTTTTATATATCACAAATTGAAGATAAAAGATCAATAAATAATATATTGTAAATTAAAAAAAAAAAAAAAAAAAAAAAAAAAAGTGCTTTTGGAAATTTACCTGTAAAGTCCAAAGTGTAAAATCTTTTTTTAAAAAAACAAGTTAATTTTTTTTTTTTTTTAATTGGTAGCCTATGTTCTGCTTATATTGTCCAGTAAGTAATGGACGATGACAACATTTTTTTTTCTATTTCATTTAATGTTTTTTTTTTTTTTTTTTTTAGATATTTAAAAAAGAAAAAAATTCACTCAATAAATGAATCAAAAATATGTATTTCTTTAAGAAAAAAAAAATTCCATGACGGTCTTTTTTTTAAAAGGCAAAAATTTATAAAATGGGAAAATTTCTTCACGGACAAGGCTAAACGACTAACGCGAACGTGTGGTTTTTACTTCCTTCTGTTCATCCATAGTTTGAAGAAAAAAAAAAAAAAAAAAAACTACTTCCGGCTTTTCGATAACGTAAAATGCTTACGTGTCCGCCTTTTTCAAATAGGTGTTTAAAACATTCTTTTATTTAAAAAAATAAATGGAATTTAAAATATAAATATGGATAAATTCTGAACAATGAATAATGGAACTAAACACAATAGTATTTTTATAGGTAAGTGATTTTTTTTCGAATTTATATCTATTTTTTTATAACTGAAGTAAAATTTCGTTGATTTTCGTCAAATCTTTTAAAGAAAACCGATTAAAAAAAACAAATATTACATAATTTTCTATTAAATCTTTTTTTTTTTTTAATTTGGTCTTTGCTCCTTTAATTGAAAAAAAAAATTAGGGTTTGAATTACATTTTTCATAACCTTGTAAAAATAGGAGGTCCAATTATTCAATTTTTTTTTCGTGCATTCTTAAGATCGGTTTCTGACACCGCTAGAACTGCACTCCTGTGGAACTCCATTCCGTATTCCTGCTTTCCAACTGACTACAATATGGTCGTATTTAAGTCCAACATAAACAAATTCTTGATGAGCCAACCCCCTAAGCAATCCAATTTCCACTACTAACGATTACATTTTACCATTGGCTAATGTACACTAATTAACCCTTATCCTCGAGTGGCCTCCAGGCCTTATAAGTGGTGACTCATTTATAAAAAAAAAATCAATTGCATATCTTTGTTTAAAGAAAAATATTTTTCATTTGATTAAAAAACGTTAATCTTAAATATCGTAATTTGTAGCCCAAAACAAGTAATATTTAAATTATTTATTAAATTCCCTTTTATTCCAGAAAATATCAATCATTAATTCTTATAACTAGTTAAGTGCAAAAATGAATAGCCGCGGGGCGATATGCTCAGAATGTATCAACATTTTGATCCGTCATTTTACTTAAAATTCTCCAAAACTCGGGAAATTAACTCATTTTAATGAAATATTCAGTATTTATCAAATAATGATCACAGAATATAATGAACCCATTATTTGAATCTTAGTCGAAATGTATTTTATTTAAACAAAAAACACCTTTAAAGTTATGGTTTTCAGTATTAAAAAAAAAAAAAAAAAAAAAAAAAAAAATGAATTTATGGTATTTTTTACGACAGTACCATCATAGTATAAACACCCCCAACCTTCCCATATTAAGAACGGCTTTCCAAGTTGGGGGTGTTTATTCCGAAAACCGTTAAAATGGAGATTGTGGGTGTTTCTCGTAAAAAAAAAAAAAAAAAAAAACTATCGATATTATCATTAAGCATTGTTCATTCAATATTTTCACACAATAAAATTATAATTGCAAAAACTATTTCTACTTTAGATTACATATTTCGCATAATTTTTATTGAATGAACGTAACTTGGCGTAACAGTATTTTTACATAATCTTGAAAAACAAATTTCAAAGCAGGAAGACAAAAGTATAAAAATTGTAAAAAATTATACAAACGGTCACAATAGGAATGTACGGATGCACGGCTGGTGAGGAGGGACAAAAAAAAACAGCACTCTCCAACTACTGACGTCATTTTCAGACAGCCTTTTCACTTTCTGACATTTTGGACTTCCATAGAATCTATGCTTAGATGACTTCGTTTCTTTTTGCTTGTGCAAAGCCAGAAGCATTCGCCTTGGGAGGCTGATTAAGATTTTTTTTTTTTTTTTTTTTGTTCAAACAAGGCGTTTTGTTTATTTAATATCTTAGTACTTTTACTAATTATCTTTGAAATAGACTCAGAAAACTAATATTAGTCAAGAGATTTTTACAATGAATTCATTTAACTTCAAAATTTAGATGAACTTGTCAGCTCCCGAATGTCGCCGTGAAATTTGTTTTTTTCCACGTGTACAAATATTTTTTTTCCTTTTGGAAATTACCTTTAGACTTCAATCTTTCAAATACAATCAAATAGTCATAAAGAATTATAAACCCGATTTCAAATTATACTTATAAGAATTAAAATTTTAAATCAATCAACTTTATCGTAAAACCTATGTTGGGTTTGTTTTACAATCCACATCAAAAAATCAAATATATAACAAATGTTATCAAAGGAAAAGTTACTTTTCTACTTAACTGGATATATTTTTAGTGTTTTTATTTAATGTAAAATGTTTATTTGGTTCAAAAAACAAGTAGTGTTCAGCATTACCTGAGAAAAAGATACGTCTCTACATCTTTAAAGTCTCGATAATGACTTCAAAATAAAATGGTTGTAAAACCCTATCCAATAAATGTTAGTGACATTTGTGTTATACATTTGTTTCAAACAACTTTTTTGTATCTCTGGATTGTAAACCAAACCCTGAATTTTCAGTTCAAAATTTTTGTATGGAAACTTAATGCAACTTTTTATTTAATATTAACAGATTGTAAAACCAACTATGTACAAGCAAATTGAACTGAACTCATTGTTTTCGTTAACTTTTTGTTCTAACAAAGATTTCATTAATTTACAAATTTAATAAATTCTAACATTTTTAATAGGTACGTGCAAAATGAACGCCGACGCTCAAAATGTATAAACATTTTGACCTCTACCTTCACTTAAGTACCAAAATCATAAATTAACCAATTTTATTGAAATTTTCAGTATTTATCAAATAATGATCATGAACACATTTTCATTTAAATCTTCGTGGAAATGTATTATTTCGGTTAAACAAAAAATACCTTTGAAATTCTGGTTTTCAGTTAAAGAAAAAAAAAAATGCATGAATTTATTTTTGCTTCTTTATGAAGAAAAAGCATCATCAATTGTAATTAAAAAAAAAGTATTCAATTTTTTTACAGGAAAAAAAAGGCACTAAAGTCCGTATTAATGAATTCGATATAACTAAGAAAAATTAATTTCTGGTAAATTTTTAGTTTACCGACCCCTCGGCATTCACCTTTAATTTGTCGACTTTTATAGGTTTTCGGGTACGCAGGGCGATATCGCATTTATTTTTACGCAAACACAGTTATCCGTATTTAAAGACATTCAGTATCCAACTTAATCCCTATCATTTTTGATGGCGGCCATCTTGTTTTCAATAACGAAAAAACGCAAAAAAAAAAAAAAAAAAAAAAAGAGGCTATGCCACATGTAACTGGAATCCCTTCTTCCCCACCACCGGCGTTGGCGCAAAAATGTAAACAGAATTTCTGTGAAATGCTAAACAGTATTCTACTCGGCAAATGTCGGCGCATTTACTCATGGAAAAAAGGTTAATTAAACTGCAGAAGCACCTGTTAAACTACACAAGTTCTCTAATTGAATACCCCCTCCTCCACCCCAACAAAGAACGAAAAACATAATACGCTGTTGTAAACCGCTCGTGAAAACTTACTGACAGCAATATTTTACTATTAAATAGGGTGAAAACTGTTAGTGCAGTGAGTGATCCGCGCTTTTTTTTAAATTGTATTTCCAAGTTTAATTAAACTTTTAGGTACAAAACACCCTCCCCTCCCCATGGTAAGAATGGTCTTTTAAATAATGACGTTATTATTTATGTCCAGATCACTCTCTGCACTAGTACCGAAAACTATTTTATAAAAATGTCATTTAAAATGTCCGCTATGTATTCATGCATCTTGTGAAACGCCAAATGACTACGGGCATGCGCGCAGTTTACTAAGTTAAAACAAATGAATATAATTAGGAAAATGAAAAAAATGTAAGTGAAAAAAAAAAAAAAAAAAAAAAAGATTCTCCGTTTCGTTTCGATATCGGGAAACGGAAGGGTGAGTGGGGGGCATTTCGGCCTTGAAGCCGAAAAATGTTTTTTGGTGATGTTTTGGCCCCGTTTGGCTCTTTTTGGAGTTTTTAACTAAATGGGAAACAAGATGGCCGCCAGCAAAAATAGTGATTACGTTCGATACTGAATGTCTTCAAATACGGATAACTGCGCAAAAAATGAATGCGATATTCGTTCTCAACGTACCGGAAAACCTTTAAAAGTCGACAAATTAAAAGGTGAATGCCGAGGGATCGGTAAACTAAAAAAAAATACCTAATTTCTTAAACAACCGATATTATCACTGAATTAAGCATTGTTTATTCAATATTTTCACAAAAAAAATTGCAAATTTTTTTTTTTAATTACAGGTTTCGCATAATTTTTATATGTAAGATGCTGATATTTTCCTTGCTTGCATGAATGTGAAACTTTCGGCGTAACAATTTTTACATAATCTTGAAAAATAAAAAAAAAATTCATTTAAAAACAGAAACAGAAAAATAATTAGAAAATGGTAAAAATGATACAAAACGTTTACGATGGGAATATACGGATGCACGTCTGGGGGAAAAAAAAAAAAAAAAAACAAGCACCTACTTCCTTTTAATCATGTGACGTCATTTCAAGACGGCCTTTTGATTGTCTCAGATTTGGGCCTTCCGTATAATTGATGCTTACAAAACTTCGTTTGCGATTTTGCAAAGGGCAGAATCTCTCGATTTTGGGGACTAATTAAGCTATTTTTTCGTACAAACAAGGCGTTTTGTTTTTTTAAATTTAATTCAATATCTTAGAAATTTAATAATTATATTTGAAGTAGTCCCAGAAAATTAATATTTATCTTTCAAATGATTTTTACAATAAATTTATTTAAATTTAAAAATTCAGCTGAATTGGTTAGGTGGCCGTGAAAGCATTTTTCATTATAACTTTTTTCACGTGTACAAGTATTTTTTCCTTTGAGAAATTAAGTCTTGAATCTTTCAAATACAATCAAAAAGCAGCCGGAAAGCCACAAAAAAATTATGCTAACTCAGCTTTCAAAACTATGCCCCCCCCCCTTCTATCTTTATTCGGTAATTTTTTGCCAGTACCTGCTAATTATGTATTCCAACCAACAGTGAAAGTGTTAGAGTCTAACACTGTTAGACAATTTAAATCTAAACCAATTAACCTGACCAGCAACTTAAGGAGTAAATTCTACCATTAATTCATTAATGCCATAAAAATCTATATTGATAATTAAAAGGGGCAGGGGGGTGTTGTGGCAGCCGCCGCCACAACACATCGCTCCTCCACCAAATGAATTAGTGCACTGCACTAATAGCTTTTTTTTTTTTTATTATTCATGAAGAATTAAGCAACGCAAATGTTTGTAAAAAGGGCGAAATTATCAATAACGTAAATAACTGTCACGTGCGCATGCGTTAACCTGCCTAGGGAGGGGGACTAAGGGAGCGACCATTAAATAATCCTGTTAGTCGCCATGGACCGAATTTAAAAAGTAATTTGATTGGCTATTTGAAAGACATTTTACTTTATTTCAAAATTAGAATTCAATAGATCTCATTCAATCATTAACAAGCATCGTCGAGTGAATGCAATTCAATAGGTTTGCGAACAAAATCTAATTAGCCATCCTATGATGCTAAGTGAGATAGACAAGAACAATATCCCAAAAGAGAAGAGTTTTTGTTTTTTCCTAAAATATAGAGGCAGAATAAATGTTTGGTGCTGTAGAACGTGAGTCAAATTGTCGAAATCTGGAAATGTTAATTAATTAGGGAGTGGATGCTCCCGAGAGCACCAAAATAATTTCCGATACGTTGCATACGAAGTCTTCGAACAATTTTATGGTGTTTCTGAACACTGCGTTATTCACGAGGGTAACTTGGTTGATTCTATGATGAAACTATATAAACCGTAGAACGTTTGTGGTCAGACGGACAAAAAGAATGTGCAGTCTATTAAATTTACATTGAACAATGTTTATTTCTTTGTGTTTAATAAAAAATATGGTTTCATTTTAATTTTTTAATTCTTTTACAATTACGTCAATTTCAATATCAAATTGCATTCTTTCAAACCGGTGTGTAGCAATAGCATCACTTTCATTTTCTGTTGATTTAAACTGCCAGCCTTTAAGGATTCAATTAGATAAAATTATTTTTTTTAGTCTTGGATAATTTTAGTAAAATCGAGGCACCACTAATCTATAAAAAGTTTTTTTTTACGAAGATTTTTAACGGGGGAAAAAACGTGGCACACAAAACAATTGTTTTTTTACGGAATATGGGTTTGTATTACTGTACAGATTCGAAAAAGTTGTCAAAAAATATAACAAATGTTATCAAAGGCAAGATAAGTTACTTTTCTACAAAACTGGATATATTTTATGTTTTTATTCAATGTAACATGTTTATTCAGCTCGAAAAGCATAGTGTTTACCGATGTAATAGAAAATTCAAAATGGCCCCCAACTCTCTCTTTAACACGGTAAGTTCGGGAAAAGGTGTTATAAATAAAAAAAAACTAGACATATTACTATTATAAAACCACCGAACCGAATATATGTCAACTTGTGTCACGGTAACATATATTGAGCGAATTTCTAACAGTATTTTGTCTAGTTTTTCTTTTTTTTTTATTTATAACATATAACGTCATTGACGCACATAGGTCCTTTTCGTAAGATGTTTTTTTTCTCGTAAGCGAATTTTCGCCTCATTGTAACTCCAGAATTTGCTCATGCTTGTCAAATCCATGCTGAAGGGGTTTTAGGGTTAGGGTAATTTTCTGCCTCCGACACCGCTTACGCCAGACGGCTTTTTCGAACTCAGAACGAGGCGGGACGTCGGGACCCTATCCGTACAGGTTAACCTTTATTACATACAAACTATTTGTCGGCGATAATTTTACATGCGATATTCGTTTCCAGAATACCAGAAAACCTTTAAATGTCATAAAATTTGTTATTTACACCGATTTCAACAGGACACGTAAGTACGTAATGTTTTCACCTGAAATGCGTCGCCAATCTACACAAGCACAACGAAAATTGTTTATATATTCACGTACACGCGCTTTGTTTTTGGAAATTTGGCCTTTTTTCTGAAAGGTTTGCCTTACTTGGTTTCCACCTTAACATTTCCTTTTAAAATGAAGACTTAAGGTGTTTTCGGGTATGCTGAAAACGAATACAGCATTTAAATTCTCCGCAAACCAGTAGTTTCCGGATAATAAGCAATGTAATTCCTGGGCATTGTTGTACGCACAAATATTTACAAAACGTTTTCGTTTTTTTTTGTTAAAAAGTACGTTTGATTCTTATTTTTGATTTCGTTAGCGTACGCAAACTTGGGAAAGAAAAGATTAAAAAAAACGAGACGAAATTAAAATTTCCCTTCCATTTTTTTTGAAACACCAAAACTTTCGACAAACTTAACCAAGCTACCTTTAAAAAGGTAAATTTTTAGAACATTCAGATCTATATTCCGTATTGTTTTCACTGATCGCCATATTTGTTTTCACGCACAGATTCAATTTATTAAATTGTTAGGTGAAAGTACAGAATAGTTAAAGCCCCTCCCACATTTCAAGATGTTTTCGGGCATGAAAATATTCTAATAACTACTGAATACTTTTTTTTTTTTTTTTGATTAAGCATAGATTTTGAAAGTATACAGTAAATAGAACAATTTTATGAAAAAACAAATCAGCAAAACTGAAGCGCCTTTATGTCACACGTGACTGCCGGCCTGCAGCAAATAAGAAAAAATTGAATTTATAATCGAAGAGCATATTAGAATCCACATTCATCCAAGAATAGACTGGTTATGAATAAAATATAGGTAAAAAAGAAACAATATATAGGAATAGCCTACCTATATTCAGTATAAATTTTTTATGGAATAAAATAGAAAAGGAAAAAAATTTAAACCGCGCGGATTTACAGGAGGGGAAAAAAAATCAGTAAACCATTGAAAGGTGGAAATAGGAAGAAAGAGCAATATCCGGTTCTCTACAGATAAAATCCAGTACAAGTAAAAATGTATTATTCTTTTTTATTTGGCCAAAAAGAAAAAAAAGCGTGTTTAAAGCAGGTAAATATAAGAAAACTATTCAAAAAAAAAAAATTTTTAAATGAATTTCTGAGTAAAACTCTGGGAATAAGTAGAAATAATGTAATATAGTGAAATCGAAATAGAACACCTCGACAAGCTATTTAAAAATGCAGTTATATATAAACAAGACATAAGAAAAGATAGTCCTTTTTTATTATTTCTTTTTATCTTGACTCCATTCCGGTGCAAAATAAAATTGAGATATAAATGTGTAAAAACGACTGGCTACACAATTCAAGTCTTTGAAGATAATGGAGAATCAAAGTGGTGGTAATGGACTATAGCAAACGGGAGGGGGGGAAAGACAAAAAAAAAATGAATTAATGCAATTAAACCATGATCGGAAGAACCTCCGACGTTGTTTAAACATTAATTTCTTTTTATGAAAAAAAAAATCCAATGATACGATACTGACCTGTACAAGAAACAAGTAGAAATTTTTGAAGCCGCAAAATATGGCGTCTTGTCAAGTCTGCTGAGTATGTTTAAGCGGCAAATTATGAGAGAGAAACGATACTCGCCAATGAAATGAACGGATTATATTCAGTGCGGAACTATCATTACGGCATTAAATTCACAAAAATATTACTAAAACGTTTAAAATATCATCAAATCGCAAAACATTTATATAAAAAAATAATAACAATATTTGATGGTGAAGAAATAATATATTATAAAGCAAGAAATAAAAAGAAAGTACTTTAATATTCTCTGCGTAATTATACTGGAACTCCGTGTTCTGCTTTAATGAACCCCCATCTTTATAAATGGGTATAAAGTCAGGGACTAAAAAGATAATAATTTCAATTTCATTATTTTCTGTATCTAATACTTAAAATGAAACTATCTTGCTTGAATACAACCAATAATTTTTAAAGAAAAAAAATACGTATTCTTGAAATATTTAATTTGTCGTGCGTAAGGTACTTTTTCGTTTGACTAATTATATCAATGTTAATGCTTTCAAATAAAAATTAATTAATTTGATTTTTACTTTTCTCTTGGTAAAACGCAATTTAAAATTTTATGGTCACTTATGTAGCCGAATAATTTCCTTTGTTTACCGGCACAAATTGAACATAATAGACTTGTAAAAACTTTACTTGAGAGAAAGAAAAAAAAATTATAATCGGCAATCTAAATATTTTTTAATCACTTTCGAAGGCTACGGAATAAAAGTAAAAGACGGTAAACAATAAACCCCAGCTTCCCTCGGAAAGATAATAAACTTTCGCCGCGGAACCTAAAGTTGGAGGTGATGCCTGGGAGCATGGTTTTATACAGGGCAGGTGCTACGTCTTCATTTTGACAATTTTTTTTCATATAAATTATTAAACTTCTAATTAAATCCAAAAGTATCTCTTTAAAATCAAAGAAAATGTTTGTTTTTTTTTTAATCTTTTTAGAATACTTTATTTAATTTTCTATACTCGCTTCGGGTATGTTTTATCATCAACAGCGTTTCGAAATCAAATATATAACAAATGAATGTTACCAAAGAAAAGACTTATACCCAGCTAAGTTCTGGCGTCATGAGTTGTATAACTTATTAATCAGAAATAAAATCAAACAATACGATTTTATTCAGCTAGCACTATTAATTTAATAATTACCTGTATTTATTTGCATTAAAAAAATACAAAATGTGCCGCAATTTAATATTTTTCTAATTTATTTCGAATTTGGTTATAAATTTCTATTTTCTTTCCTTTCTTATTTATGAACCGGGTAGGTACTCCCTTCAAATATACGAAAGCTGCGTGTGTGTTTTACTCAAAATTCTTAATTAAATTGACACAAGAAGACGAAAGCTCCTTAGTAAATGCAATTTAATGCCGGGTTAACTTTTATTTGTTTAGTTTGTCTTAGCGCCGATATACGCTCACTAAAAAAATAGGTAATTCCTGGGTTTAAAACAAAAGAAAAGTAGCACCTTTTATAGTTTTCGTCATACAGAAATAGTCATAAATTACTTTGCTAAAACGATTCGCATTGAACTATTTCTTGTTTAATATTTAATTAGTATATTTATTTATTTATTTTTACAAATAATTTCTAATTTATTTGCTTCGCCACGAGGGTAACGTTAAATGAAATATAGTTTTTCTTTTATTTCACCCCCCCCCTCCTAAAAAAAAAAATGGAGAGTCCAGATTAGAACAAAAAAACTCAGCTTATGAGAAGGGGGGGGGTCTTGCGTGATTAAAAACCGGCCAATGTACTTCTCCTCTGATCGAATCAGAACAGCTACTAGACTTTAATCCTAACCGAAGGACGAATTTGTTTATCTGCAGTCCTCGCCCACAAAGGCAGTTAGACACAAGGTCAATTTATCGTGGAGTCTCTAGGTCCCCCCCCCCCAAAAAAAAGGTGCCCTCGTCATTACCATCGGCATTCCCTAACCCGATTAGGACGACACGCAATGAACCTATTTCCCGTCCAAAAGGCCAGAAATACTTCGTCACCGACTTCCCAAGTAAAGATAATGCATGGGATGATCGCCTTTCGTCGTCATGAAGTGATATTTTTCTTTGCTTTAATAATAATCATAATAAATTTTGTTTAAAATTTTTATTTCTCTGTCTAAAAAAAAAAAAAATAATGTCTATATTCTTTTTCTGGAAGAAAGGGAAAAGTCACCAGGAAATGCCAGCATATTCGAAAGCAGTGATTTTAACAAGTATTCGAGTAAACAAAAAAAAAAAAAATAGATGAATGTCGTACAGGCGAAAAACACACACACGAAAACACAATTGGGTAAATTTTTACCTGGTTTCCAACCTTAACATTTTCCGTTAAAAAAGACGACATTATCAGTTTTCGGGTATACTGAAAACGAATATTGCATTTAAATTTTTCACAAATAAGTAATTTTATGGATATTAAGCAATGTCATTTAACTTTAATAGGCGCAAGCAACCCCAAGAAATTTTGGCTGATGGCACCTAAGTCCCGTTGTTTTTTTTTTTGTTTTTTTTACGACTGGGCAATGCTGTGCTGTCCTACCCACCACCCCACTAGTTTAGTATAAAAGCAACTCCAGAAATATTTTCAACAAATAATGGACGCCATGGTGAGTGATTCAATATTTGCAGTTGTTTATTTTAATCAAAAACAAAA
Source organism: Euprymna scolopes (assembly GCF_053919585.1). Lineage (NCBI taxonomy): Eukaryota > Metazoa > Mollusca > Cephalopoda > Sepiida > Sepiolidae > Euprymna > Euprymna scolopes. The sequence continues at coordinate 103,145,108 of NC_136507.1, forward strand.
ATTGAAAACAACATGTTGAACATAATGAAATTAACGAATATTATCTCGTCCTAAGCCTCCATAAATATGAATTCTTTGAACAAAAATTAAAGCCTCCGAACACAAAATTAATCATCATATGATATGAATCTGGAGATTCAATTGTTGGCATTAGTTTCCCCGGGTATTTTTCTAGCCAGAATTCTTTCTAGAAAGACATTAGGTACTTACAGAAGAGACCAGGTGAAGGTTGCCAACATCCCCAGTGAAAGTTATTTTTGTAGAACAACTGGATTTGAACTTGGAACATCCAGGTTGTCAGGCCGTGTCATTAACCACTTGACCATCGTCACCACCCATAAAATTGATGAAAAGTTTTAAAAGTCAATCCTAAATAAATTTACAGCAAAAGTGTAGTGAGGACAACACGAAAGGCGAATGATAACCTGTGAACAAGGCTTTATTCATCAAGAATTACGGGTATATAGGCTGTAACAAAAAGGAAAGAGAATTGTTAAAAACATGCAATGAACGATGTTAATGACATTCACCCCAGGTGGAAAATGTTCAGAGTTGGATTATGGAATGATACGCAAAAGTTCAAGTTTAAGCATCTCTATTTCTCAGGTGGTAGGGGTGGATACGTTGTTGCTTACGAATAAGTTCTGATGGGTTTTTATCAGGCGCTATATCGGTGGAAAAAATTTCCCAGGATTCTGCAGATATGCAAGGTTCTAATGAGGTATCTGGTTGTAGAGGTTCAGCTTCATGTGAGATAGTACCGTCATTAGTGTGTGGCAGTGTATCTTGCGGTTTTGGGGCAAATTGTCGCAGTGACACTGTTTCCTCTCTTCCATTTGGGAGTCTAACGTGGGCATATTGAGGGTTGTATTCCAGCAACTCGACTTCATCGACAAATTGCTCGTAGGAGAACTGTAGATTACATTTCATTAGGACCAAACCTGGATTTAAAAGCCAACTGGGAAGAGAGATGCTAGATGTTGATTTATGGTTGAACTGGAATATCCTCTTGTGAGGTGTAGTGTTAATAGCAGTACACAGTAAGAAACAGATGGAGTTTAAGGCATCTTGTTGAACTGTTTCCCAATGAGAAATTAGCAACTTTTTCAACCTCAATGCTAGCGATATTGTTTTCCATAGGGTTGCGTTCAGTCATTCCACCTGGCCATTTCCCTGTGGGTTATAGGCGGTTGTGCGGCTTGTTGCTACTCCCTTCTTATGCAGAAAGTTTGTTAGTTCTGGACCTCTATCAGAGTGAATGAGGGAAGGCATGCCAAACAGTGAAAATAGTTGACAGAAACAATTTATGATTGTTTGTGAGGTCATATCTCGACAAGGAAAGGCAATGGTTCGATGATTGTCAATAGATATTTATTTCAATTGTTAGATGGCAATGGGCCCTTAAAATCAACACTTAAGCGTTCGAATGGTTGAGTCACTTTGATAAGCTTGAAATTGGTGGTATGGAAAAATCTCGGTTTTAATTCTGCACAAACTGCACAGTTCCCAATAGTTTGTCGAATATCATTGATGGAATAAAGAAGATTACACAGGCATACAAAATGAGACATTCATGTTATACCTGAATGACACAATGAAATGTGTAGGTCTTAAAGGCCCGTTGGGTTAGTCGAGGAGCAAACTACTCGAGAAAGTGTGTCCGCGGCTGCATTCTCTTTCCTAGGGCGATAGATTACGTCAAATGTGAGTGGCAATAGTTCTATTCTCCAGCATTCCACCTTCTCGTTTTTTATTTTGCTTGAATATTTCAGGTCATACATGAATGCCACGGAACATTGGTCTGTAATAAGCTTAAAGGCGGGACTAGTAAGGTAGTGACGTCATTTATGCACTGCCTCGATGATGGCATGTGCTTCTTTTTCAACAGAAGAGTAGTGTTGTTCACTGACTGAAAGTGATCGAGAAAAGAAAGCAACTGGATGCCCATTCTGATTGAGAGTAGCAGCCAGAGTAATGTCAGAGGCATCGGTTTCTACAGTAAGGGGTATGCTGTGATCGGTTGTTGTAAGGGAAGTGTGTTCGAGTTCTTCTTTGAGGTTGGAGAAACTGGTTGAGCAGGATTCTGGTAGAGGGAAGACTCGATTTTGTGCTAGACTTTGAATTTTGTCTGAGAAGCGAGGAATCCATTGAGCATAGTATGAAAACATACCGATGACCCGCTGCTGCGATTTCACATCTTGCGGTAGAGGTAGATGTCTTAAAGCCCGGAAGCGTTCAGAGTCTGGCTTTACAACTCCCAATGACACTTCATACCCTAAGAGGGTGATTTTCTCTGTTCGTATAATGCTTTTGTTCTCGTTGAAATTTATTTTGTGTTTCCTGGCAACATATAAGAAATGATTAAGATTTTCATCATGTTCTTTCATAGTACGACCACATATAGTGATATTATCGACATACGCGAAAGTGTCGGTGATCTTCTCCTGTTTTATTAAGTTGTCTATAGACCGTTGGAAGCATGATATGCCGTTTGTTACACCAAATGGAATGCGGAAGAATTGGTATACGTTCCCACAGGCTTCGAAGGCTGTGAATTTCTTCTCTTCTTCTAGTATCGGTATCTGATGATACGCATTCCGTAAGTCAAGGGTAGTAAAGACGGAATAACAAGCAATTTTGTGGACTAGATCATCAATTCTTGGTAAAGGGTAAGCATCAAGGTAAGTGAACCGATTGATGGTCTGACTGTAATCAATGATAAGGCGCTTCTTGTGTCGGTCGTTAGTGGTTACTAGTTCCTGTGTTCTCCCGGGAGAGCGAGAGGGTTCAATAACATCGTCTTTTAGGAGATTTTGAATTTCAGCTTGAATAAACTGTTGATTGATCGCTGAGTGTCTTCTGGTTTTTGTAGCAATGGGCTTGCAAGTAGGTGCTAAATGTTTAAATAATAGTGAGGAAATAAGACGGGATGCCATTACGGTGCATCTGGTAAAGGGATCTCTGACTTCCGAAGGGTATTTCTACTTTGGAATGTACTTTGAGAAAGTCATGTCCAAGTAAGACGTCTGAGCAGAGGGAAGAGAGGACTGAAAGTTTAAAACGTGGGTATGTAGGTCCTTCATATGATAATGTCACATAGCAGTGACCTAAAGTGTTGCTTGACAAGTCTGTGAAAACCATTGATATCTCCCTGCAGGAAGTTTGCTTTGGCCAGCCATATTTATGGATAATGTTTGATGATATATAGCTTTCTGAGCTACCAGTGTCCACAGTGGCTTCTAGGATTATCCCATTCACAGAAAATTTGACTATAACTTTCGACAGGCAATCGGGTGATGCAGCAGTTACTACGGATATGATTGATGGTTTGCAGGCAGAGGTTACTTTCCTAGGGACACGGCTTGATCGACAGACTAGCTGAAAATGCCCCTTCTTGCCACAACTATTACAAACTGCATTACGAGCAGGACACTTAATGCATGGATGTCATAGATTACCACAGAAGAAGCACTTCTTTCCAGTCACAGCAAAGAAGTTTTTCTGTGCCAAGCAGTGTTCTTAGATGGGTTTTGTATTGGAATGTCTTTGATAAGTATCGATAGTCGATAATCAAAATAATCCAATGAAAGAAGGAACAGACGATTTGGACCAACGTTAACATTTTACACAGCCTAATATTACAAGTGCATTTGAGAAGTTTTATCACATAAGCAGAATGGCCCGACATATAAAATCAACAATAGGTTCTTTAATACGACGGGTGCGTTTGAAATGAATGTTTCTGTTTAGAGCACAATTGGAACATGATACTTGACTTTTTTCATTTTAAACTTTAAATCAAGCTATTAAATATAAAAATAATTATATACCATCAACAGTAGGTTCTCTACAGTGCAATGTAGACTTTTTATTTTTTTTTTTATTACATTTTCACCCCAAACAAGGCACATTGCCACTTTGATGTAGGGGACTACTATTAGGAACCTAAGTTGCAGGGGTACTATGTAGGGAGTTTAACAGCAAGATGTCTGTTCACATTACACTTGAACTTCTGCATGTCAGTACAGTTGGGGAAGCAGGAAACCGGAAGAGAATTCCAAAGTCTTGCAGTTCTGGGGAAGAAGCTATTAGAGTAAAAGGCTTTCTTATATCTAGGGATCTCAACTGTGTAGGGGTGGGACTTCGCTGCTTGTCGGGTTTGTTGGGGGTATTTTTGTCGAGGGGGTACAAGGGCTTGTAGTTCGTCAGAGCATCCACCATTAAAATACTTGTAAAACAGGCAGAGGGATGCAACATTTCGTCGGTGGGACAGGGGCTGAAGTTTAGATGACAGTTCGGGATCTATTAGGTTGGCGACTCTCTTTTGAACCCTGTCCAGGAGCGAGAGATTAGTAGCAGATGCACCAGCCCAAATGTGACAGCAGTACTCCATACATGGGCGAATGGTGGCTTTGTAGATGTACAGGATACTTTCAGGCGTAAGTAACTTTCTAGCACAATAGAGAGAGCCCACTTTTTTTGCAGCAGCCTTAGCAATGATCTCGATGTATCTTTTCCAACTCATGTTTCCTGTGAATATAAAGCCAAGGAGCTTGAACGAAGTGCTCTCAGGTGAAGTATCTCTAGCCATAGCTATTGGTGGTTGGTAAGGTTTCATGTAATTATTAAAGCTTTGTCTTGGCAGAGTTGAATGTTAGCATCTATTTCTGACCCCATCCCACTACAGACTGAAGGTCTTCCTCTAGGGTTTCGGCCATTACCTTAGATATGTGCTCATTAGTTTTCCCCACGTGCCTGCTATAGAGCGTGGTGTCATCGGCAAATATACCCATCTCAGAGGCAATTTTATCAGGTAAGTCATTTATGAATATCAGAAATAATAATGGTCCAAGTATAGACCCCTGAGGTACACCTGCATTTATATCATATTATTTAGATGTACAACCGTAAAGGCAACCTGGATTCTTCTCTTGTTTAAGGAGGATTTAATTGTGTTAAATATTCGTCCAGTAATACCATAGGATTTTATTTTCATGAGAAGACCATCGTGCCATACCCTGTCAAAAGCCTTAGATGTATCTAGGGCTACTGCCCTCCTCTCCCCTGCTTTATCCAGTGCTTGGCATAAACGTTCAGAGATTACAGTTAGAATATCTGCAGTAGAACGGGCTTGCTTAAATCCATATTGGTGGTCTGACAGAAGTTTAGCAGCTGTAAGGTGGTGGACTAGAGCTTGATTAATTAAGGACTCAAATATTTTGACGAAAAGAGGGAGGAGGCTAATTGGGTGATAATTTAATGGGTCAGTTCTTTTGCCAGACTGATACCACAGAAGCAGTTTTCCAGCAGCTAGGAAAGCAAAATTCGTTAAGGCATTTGTTAAAGAGTTTAGAGATAACAGGAGCGACCTCAGCGGACCATTTTTTTAATAGCACAGACAGGATGAGGTCAGGTCCACATGCTTTTGAAGTGTCTAGATTTTTTATAATATTATGTACTTGGGAAGCCGTGATCTTCAGATCATCTAGTGTGGTTTCTGTCTGCAGAGGAAAATCAGAGAGGGAATGGCTTGCTAGGTCCAAGGTAGAGTTTGAGGCAAACTGATGGGCAAGCATGTTAATTTTCTCAGTTGCTGTGCAAACAACCTCATGATTGTTTGATAGTGGGGGTATTTTCGATTGCTCATTATTTACTACACTATTGTAGATTTTACAGAAATCACGAGTTCCTAACACTATAATGTATTGTCAAATAAGTTGTGATTGGTCCCGAATTAGAGCAGGTAATCAATTGATTTGATTGAAAAATGGTCGATTTCACCGATTTCAACGACAATAAAAATATGGGAATGTGACACATTCGTTGATCTTCATTTAATCCCGGGCAACATCAGGTTACCATGTTAGTCATTTTATAATTTCAAATTTCAGGGTTCATACAGATTTTCAATGTCCATTTTCAAGGACTTTTCAAGGCTTTTAAAAGTTTTTCAAGGTCTTCTCCAGATAAAATTCAAGTTTTCAAAACAAAATTTGATGTCTAAACAATGACATAATAAACCAAAAATCATGGCAACAGGAAATACCATGGTATTTATGCAGTTTTGTTATTGCAATAAATCCCAACTTTCACAAGCGTTTCCAGGCAGATAACAAAAAGAATCAGGATATGCCGCTTAGCTAATCAAATTCAAGCTAGCAGATGAGAAAACAATTCAATGAATTTTTCAATTCAATAAATTTTTGGTCAAATTCACAAGCAATTAACAAAATGAATTTATCACAGCTAAGCAAAAACTCGAACCTGAAGAGTCTGCAATCCAATTTGCCCAAGAGAAGAAGCTGATTGGTACAATGAAGAAATGGCGGGCATGCAAGCATCCTTGTCATCTAAAAATAATGAGGAAAAGCTATGTGTGAATCTGCCGTAATCTGAAATGCGGAACATGAACTTCGGTGCAGGGAGGGACATTTTTCTTCCAATTCCATCTTTCAATTGCACAAATTAGAAAATTCATATACCTATGGGTGTGTGAGATGGCAACATTTAAAAACATTAGCCGTGAGTGCTGCATAAAGTCGGAACTGACTGGAAAAACTTTTGCAGAGATGTATGTTCTGAATATTTTCAGCAGAACCCTCGCTAGATCGGAGGCCCAGTGCATACAGTCAAGGTTAATGAATCCCTCTTCAACAGAAGAAAATATAATGAGGGATGGGCTCCAACTGCTGTGGGTTTTCGGCGGATATGACTCAACAGAGAAGAAAGGTGTTCTCGTAGGTATGTGCAAAATAAATGACCGATCCCTAAAATGTATAAACATTTTGACTCCTCTCTTCATTTAAAAATTCACCAAAATTCAGGAAATCAACCAATTTTAATGAAATTTTCAGTATTTATTAATTAACAATCACATAATATAATGAACCCATTATTATTATTTTTTTAATTTAAGTGAAAATGTATTAGTTTTTGTAAACAAAAAATATCTTTGCTAAAGTTTAAGTTTTAAGTGGGTGAATTTTTAAATGAAGAGAGGAATCAAAATGTTTATACATTTTAGGGATCGGTCATTCATTTCGCACATACCTACTAGAACACCTTTCTTCTCCGTTGGGTCATATCCACTGAAAAAGACAGATGAATTTCTGGTTGTTTTTTTTTTGGGGGGGGGGGTCACAAAAGTAAATCATTGTAGATGTTAAGAATTAAATTTTTTTTTTAATATTTCAGGAACATTATGAAAAAGGTCCCCAAAGTATGTGTTAATGAAATCAATATAACTCAAAGAAAAATTAATTTCTCAAACTATCAATATTATCATTGAATTAAGCATTGTTTATTCAATATTTCCACAAAAAATAATAATAATTGAAAAAAATATTTCATGAGATTTTACTAACAATTTTCACAAAAAATTTCAAATGTAATATATTTTTTTTGTATGCATAAGAAATTTTTTTTATAATACTAAAAATAAAAAATAAAAATTGAAAAAATTGAAATCCAGGATCACTAAGAAAAAAAAAATAATTAAAAAAAATGGTATTATTTTTAATATAACGATTAATTTAGACAAATACGGATTGGCAAAATTGTAACAAAAAGGAAACAGACAGGATTTGCATCCTTTCCGGCGTATTCTTTTTTTTATATATTATTTTATTAATAAATTGTTTTTCCATATTTTTTTTAAATTGTTAGTGTAATCAATAATTTTAATTGAGATTTTTCACACTTAAATGCACTTTTACTTTATCATTACAAGTTTGGCCAAAATCAAAGTGTAATATCTGTTCTTCAGATGCGGCACTTCCATTTCTCGTTCTCTTTCAGTGGAAGAGAAATCCTTCACGACGGAGACAATTTTTATTTTTGTACCTTTCTCCACGTTAAAAAACGACCCTGGTGTCTAACTCTGTCCCGTGGGGAGGAATTGTAAATAGGTACAACAAGTTTGAAAATAAATTAAGTCATCATGTGAAAAAGTAAATAAATATTCAAATTAAATAAACACTTCCTTTTTATGAAAACAAATAGAATTACCTAAATTAATAAATATTTTTATAATCTTCAGAAATAAAGAAATAAGGGTATAATAATGTTTCAATTACTCTATAAATTTTAAAATAAAATTGACGTTCTGACATTTTGGATTTCCATAGGACTTATGTGTGACACCTTTTCGTTTGTTTTGATTGTGCAAAGTCGGGCCTGTTAATAAACTCTCACTTTTGGGAGTTAATTAAGCTATTTTTCATACAAACAAAGTGTTTTTTTGCTTTTTTTTAAATTTAATTCAATATCTTAAGAATTTACTTTACTAATTATCTTTGAAATAGTCCCAGAAAACTAATATTTTTCTTTCAAGGGATTTTTACAATCAATTTATTTAACTTCTAAATTTAGCTGAACTTGTTATTTCCAATGAACTTCTGATGCCGCCGTGAACATATTTTTCATAACTTTTTTTTTATGTGTAAAAATATTTTTTTCCATTTTAGAGATTAACTTTAAGCTTTAATCTTCCAAACACAATCAAAAATTAATCCAAACCTTCAAAAAATCATGATAAACCGTCTTTCAGAACCATGTCCCCCTTATCAGTTTCCACTATTAAATTGCACGTACCTAGTTCTAGTTTTTTTTATTACATTTTCACCCCAAACAAGGCACATTGCTACTTTGATGCAGGGAGCTACTATCAGGGACATAAGCTACAGGGGTACTATGTTGAGAATTAGGCAGCACGATGACGGTTCACGTTACTATTTAAGTTCTGCATGTCAGTACGGTTGGGGAAGCAGGAACTCGGAAGGGAATTCCAAAGTCTAGCGGTTCTGGGGAAGAAAATACTAAAATAGAAGGCTCGTTTACATCTAGGGATCTCAACTGTAAGGGGTGGGATTTTGCTGCTTGTCGGGTTTGTCGAGAGTATTTACGTCGAGGGTGTACAAGTGCTTGTAGTTCGTCAGAGCATTCACTGTTAAAGTACTTGTAGAACAGGCAGAGGGATGCAACATTTTGTCGATGGGACAGAGGCTGAAGCTTAGATGACAGTTCAGGACCTATTAGGTTGGCAACTCTCTTTTGAACCTTGTCTAGGAATGAGAGACTAGTAGCAGATGCACCAGCCCAAATATTACAACAATACTCCATACATGGGCGAATGGTTGCCTTATAGAGGTACAGAATACTTTCGGGCGTTAGTAGCTTTCAAGCATGGTAGAGAGAACCTACGTTTTTCGCAGCGGTCCTGGCAATGCTCTCAATGTAATTGTTCCAACTCATGTTTCCTGTGAACGTTAGGCCGAGGAGTTTAAAAGATGTACTTTCAGATAAAAAGTCTTTGGCCGTTGCTATTGGTGGTGGAGAAGGTTATTGGATAAAACGGGAATGCTGAAACCCTCCTTCCACTAATAAAAAATACATTTTGTCTGGGACAACAGTTGTTGAAGGGCTTGCAGTGGAATTTGAGGAGAAGGTTACAAACATGAACGTCACATGCAACAACGAAACACGTCTAGAGAATGCGGAAGGAAGCAAAGCAAAAGAACAAAATAGAGTGTGGGACTACTATGTGCAAGATAATGTATCGTTATTTTCATGGCAAGTGCTCGACTGAGCTCCAATCTATGCCCCCCCCCTCGCCAAACTTTCACAAAAAACACCCGTCTAGCTGAAAACACTATCAATAATTCCCCTCACTCTTCATCTGTGCCTAAACCTAAACGTAGATTCCATGAACAAAGCTTCTTTCTTAGAAGTGGACGCCTATGGAATTGTCTTCTGTTTTCCTGCTTTCCAGCTGACTACAATATTGTTGTCTTCAAGTCTAACGTAAACAAGTTTTTGATGAACCGTTCCATATAAGTTAACAAATTTACCAAATTTCCATTACTAAAAATTACTATATTGTCCAATTTCTACTGTACACTCTTTAACACTTATCCTTGAGTGGCCTCTTGGCCTTGATAAGTTGTGATGCCCATGTAAAAAAAAAAATGTCTAGGGGTAGACACTAGGGATGTACTGATTATTAAATTGGTCAATTACCAATTAAGCAGCCTTTAATAACAAAGAATATTTAACTGCTTCTTTTGCTAGTGAAAATTTATCGAAGAGACATGCATTGTTTACGCCATATTATCAAATAACAGGTATGATGTGCTGTTAATATGTAGACTTTTACAACTGCACTGAATTTGAGGCAAACTGATGTCAGCATATGGAAAATTTTAGTCCTTTCTCTTCTTATCGAATTACTTTAAATCATTGTCAAAGAAAATTATTACTTCATCTTCCAGTTTTCATGTTGAGGAATTGTACAGTAAATTGCGACAATAAAAAATAAAACATTTATCATCAGTCATACTCTTGTTCTCCATTTTCAGGCTCTTGCTACCATTGCATATATCTTTTTATTTTTCTGGTTTAGATAATGTATATTTTATTTAGATAAATCACTAATTAGATATCAGGCATAAGTAATTTAAATACATAAAAAAAATAACTAAATATTGACAACCTTCAATCACTATGGCAACTAGTTTCTGCTGGAAGTATTTTGATGTAAATCCCAAGAATAAGAATACAGCTGCTTGCAAGTTATGTCGAAAGCGTAGTAAATCAGCAAGAAATTGACTAACATGTTAAACCATCTTAGAAAGGTTCGTTCAAAAGAAACAAAAGTTGTAGATAAGAAAAGGAATGAATATTCAGGGACAGACATTCTAGAAACAAGTGGCAGCAACTACTATAGAATCAATATTGGTCAAAGATATAGCTTGGGGTATTAATGACCACAGGTCACAAGAAATCTATTATCTGATAAGAGAAATGCTGTTGATATTCAACCATGTTCTGTAACATCTGACATTGGATCTGGCTTATTGCAAAACTTTGTAGTGAAGCACTTTTTAATCGAATGTTGTAATTTGAACGAAAAGTAAAACACAAAATTCAACTGTCTCTTGCTGAAATTAGCAACATTTTAAGAACTACAGACATTTGCACACTTCCAACAGATAATTCTCCCTTTCAGCATTTGACAGGTCATTGGCTTTCAAGTAACTTTGAACAGTGCAGAGCTGTGCTTAGAGTTCCATTCTCTGGTGCACACACAGGTGCAGTAATAAGTAAAGAGTTGCACAATGTTCTGGATGAGTATAAAATCTTCAATAAAGTTTTCTTACTCTTGAGGGATTCAGAAGCGAATATGGCTGCTGGGTTCAGAGAATGTGGTTTAGAAAAACTATCAAACCTTGTAATTCAGGCTGTGAAGACAACCATTACATCTAACAGAAAAACAGTTTCTCACTTTAATTACTTTCTATTTGCAATTAGCAAATTAACTGAAATACAGGATCAGCTTAATTTAGAAAACAAACTCATTCAAGATGTGACCATATGGTGGAATTCAGCATGTTATATTATGTTGAAAATAAATTAAGAACAACGAAAAGCTCTTGTAATGTGTGCTGTTGATAAGATTCCTACCTTAACAATTTACCAATGGGGACTTGTTTGAGGAGATATTCAGTTCCTGAATCCATTAGAAGAAATCACCAAAGAAACAAGTCACAGAACTCCAACCATATCAATGAAACGTACAAATTTAGCTTTGGGGTTATTTCTTTCAAAAGCTGTTCAACACCCTCCCCCTGACTAGAGAAATAAAACTAGAATCAGAGGACCAGGCCTTTATGTGCTTCAGACTAAATATGCAACACAATATGTTGAACAATTCAGGTTATCAATGGAAACAAGATTTTCATCCTATCTAAATGCTTGTGTATGTCTATTTTCCTAGACCCATGATACAAATATTAATTTTAAACAGTGAAAATGTTACAAAAGATGTTTTCATCACTCCTAGTATAAGAAGACAATGGGAAATAAAAGTACAATTATTTTTAATTCAATTTTTGTCTTCATTTTTGAGGTGTGGAATCCTTACCATTGTTGAACAATTCAGGTTATCAATGGAAACAAGATTTTCATCTAAATGATAAAAGCTTGTCTATGTCTACTTTGCTAGATCCATGATACAAATACAAATTTTAAAAGATTTGCATCGAAAACATATTTAGAATTGGATTCTACATCTATTTTCCACTGATGATAATGAAGCAGAATCAGCAGGATACGCTACCCTGCTGAGTGTGAAGAAGCACAAACATGTGTAAATTACAATATGGCAACTTTGAAACCAACTGACAAAAAACAGTGAAAATGTTACAAAAGATGTTTTCATCATTCCTAGTATAAGAAGACAATAGGAAATAAAAGTACAATTATTTTTAATTCAATTTTTGTCTTCATTTTTGAGGTATGAAAAGTGAGCATCATTCATAATAGAAAAATTGCACTGATGGACAATTTTTAAAGTATCATCAAATAAAACTGAATTAAATGATGGTAAAGATGAATATTCAATATAATTCTATACATATTGATTATTATGCTCATTTTTTAAAACAATTCCAACTGCAACTTCATTATAAGTTGATAAAAATGCTGATATATTCATTTTGGTGGCAGAAATAAAGTACCAAATGTCATAAACATATGCTAATTTCAAAATCACATAGCACAAAAACTATTAAAAGATACAGGTCTGGAATATTGCATGCCTAATCAATACATATTTTACAATGCTATATCCAACACCATACACCATGTACTTCTTAAATAGTATCCTCAAGAAAATGTAATAATTTTATGTAGTATTTTTCACTTTGTTTATCATGGCGATGTAATTAAGTAAATGTACATGTTCAACATCAATTTAATTTTAATAAAAAAGTTCTCTGCATAAGTATTTTTGTTTTTTATTGTTTTAACATCTTTATTTTATTCTTGTATTGGCTTTGTTCAAGTTAATGCTGTAATTGTTTACAAATTATTTATTTCTGGTTTGTGCGAACCGTTCCGCTTTACATTGAATGCCCAGAAAAAGTCCCTTCTGATAAATGTGTAGCTGTTTATAATAAGCAAACAAACTTGGCTGTTTTTCAGAATAACAGAATAGTTTTTAACTGGTAAACATTAATCAGAAAGGACTTTTTCATAGAATATATGTGAAGCAGAATGATTCACACAAACCAGAATTTTTTAATAAAAGATTCATTCAGTTTTTTCATACGAGAATTTGTGACACTATAAGATTCCTACCTTAACAACTTACCAATGGGGACTTGTTTGAAGAAATATTCAGTTCCTGAATCCATTTGAAAAAATCACCAAAGAAACAAGTCACAGAACTGCAACCACATCAATGATAATACCTACAATTTTAGCTTTGAGGTTATTTCTTTCAAAAGCTGTTCAATATAATTCTGATATTTCTGACTTTCGTGAAATCCTTACCATTGTTGAACAATTTAAACTGCAACTTACTTCATTATAAGTCGATAAACATCTGATATGTTCAATTTCAATGAATCAATAGAAACAAGATTTTCATCATTTCTAAATGATAAAAACTTGTCTACTTTCCTAGATTCAAATTTAAATTTCAACAGAATGCCATGGAAAACACTATAAGGAATTGGATTCTATTTTTACTGATGATAATGAAGCAGAATCAGCAGGATACACGTCTTCAAATTCTGTTGAGGGTCAAGAAGATCAAATTGAAAATAAAACTGTATATCTTTCAAACTTGTTTGATGAATTAGCTTTGAATAAGTCTACAGTAACGAATGAAAACTTAGAGCAGGTTGAAGCTTAAACCTGCAAGGCTGCAACTACAGCAGATATACAAGAATCACAATCTAAATTCAAAAGAAGTCCCTTATGGTTAAGTGTATAAAATAACTTAACCATTACGTAGCTTTACAACTACTCGCAAGAGGTGATGATCCATTTCAGTGACGGAAGAAGCCACAGGAGACCTTACCACTGCTGGGTAAACTGCTGATTAATCAGTACACTCCTAGTAGACACACAACATATATTGAGAAAAGAACTAAAAGAACGAGTTTAAGAGAGAAAAAAATATTGAACAGATCAACAATGAAAACAAATATTTAAAATAAAAAGGATGTAAATCAGGTTTTTTGTTAAATTAGCTTTTTTCGAAGTGCAATAAGCGAGTTTGAGAAAATATATTTTACTTTAGTCAGATTATAAGATCAGAAAATCAATATTTACCAAGAGTCCAGTTCTTTGCAATAGGCTTGTTTCAGGAAATTCATTATGATTCGATTTTATCCAAGGAAATTAGCCAGACTCATAAATAGTTGAAAGGTCACCCCAACTTAGTGTTCCTTCTCAGAGCTGATTTAATAACTGAAGTTATGATGCTAATAGCGTCTATTTATAATTATGTGGATTGGACACTTCTGGAATTTAAAAAAGGGAACACCTCGACTTAGGAACTTTCTGGAGCCCTCGAAAAAAAGAACACTTTTCTGTTCTATTTTTAGATCTCTCCAGAAATGTTTAAAAAGAATCTTTTTATTTTCTAATTGTAAGGTTATGCATTTTAATAGTAAAATTTTATATTATTACATATTATATAATATATTTAATATTATGTTATTTTCTGATATATCATAATATTAATTTTATATTATTATTTAGTCTTATTTAAATGATAAAAACTTGTGTGTCTACTTTCCTAGACCCATGATTCAAATATAAATTTTAAAAGATTGCATAGAAAACATATTTAGAATTGCATTCTACATCTACTTTCCACTGATGATAATGAAGCAGAATCAGCAGGATACGCTACCCTGCTGAGTGTGAAGAAGCACAAACATGCGTAAATTACAATATGGCAACTTTGAAACCAACTGACAAAAAACAGTAAAAATGTTACAAAAGATGCTTTCATCATTCCTAGTATAAGAAAATAGTAGGAAGTAAAAGTACAATTATTTCTAATTCAATTTTGGCCTTCATTTTTGTGGTGTGAAAAATGAACATTGCATCATTTATAATAGCAAAATTGCACTGATGGACAATTTTTAAAGTATCATCAAATAAAACTGAATTAAATGACAATAAATATGAACATTCAATATAATTCTATACATAATGATTATTCTGCCAATTTTTTTTAACAATTTCAGCTGCAATTTACTTCATTATAAGTCAATAAAAATGATCATATGTTCAATTTTGATGGCGGAAATAAAGTATCAAATGTTTTTTTTTTTTTTTTTTTTTTACATGGAGTTCACCACTTATCAAGGCCCAATGGCCACTCGGGGATAAGGGTTTTGTGTGTACAGTACTCAATGGGATAGTGTAGCAATAGTATTGGAGAATTGATAAGGTGTCATTACTTAGGGGGGGCGGTTCATCAGGAATTTGTTTTGTGTTGGACTTGAAGACATCCAGGTTGAAGTCGGGAGGGAAACAGGCAAGCGGCAGAGAGTTCCACAGGCGTGCAGGTCTAAGAAAGAAGCTTTGTTCGTGGAATCTAGGTTTTGATTTAGGCACAGATAAGGAGTGGGGAAAATTATTGACGGTGGTTTCAGCTAGTCGGGTGTTTTTTGAAAAAGATTGGCGAGGGGGAACCAGAGAATGGAGCTCAGACGAGCACTTGCCATGGAAATAACGATAGAACAAAGACAGGCTCACTACGTCTCTTCTGTGGGAAAGAGGTCACAGGGAAGAGAAAAGGGCATATAAACATATACTAATTTCAAAGTCATATATCACAAAAACTATTAAAAGATCTGGAATTGTGCATACCTAATCAATACATATTATAGAATATCCAAATGGCAGCTCTTTACAGCATGCATTTCTTAAATAGTATTAAGAAAATGTAATAATTTATGTAGTATTTTTCACTTTATTTATCATGGCGATGTAATTAAGTAAACGTACATGTTCAACATCCAGTTAATTTTAATAAATGAGAGAGCTGCATGTTATAAATGATAGAGTTTTTTATACAATTGGTATTTTTTTTTTCTTTGCGATTCTGTTGGCACTGATCACATTCGTCCATTTGAGGTGGTTCCCTCAACCCCTTCCTCATTTAAACACATATAGAGAAAAAAAAACTTCAGTTGTCCTTATTCACTGCTTGTGGTACAAATCACTTGTTTTGTATTGTTTATTAAATTGTTAGGTGAAAGTACAAACTAGTTAGAAAAATACCCTCTCCTCCACATGTTAAGAAATGAGTTTCCAAAAAGTTCTCTGCATAAGTACTATTGTTTTGTTTTTATTGTTTCAACATCTTTATTTTATTTTTGTATTGGCTTTGTTCAAGTTAACACTGTGATTGTTTACAACTAATTTATTTCTGGTTTGTGCTTTACGTTAAATGCCCAGAAAAAGTCCCCTCTGATTAATGTTTACCAGTTTTAAAATAAGTAAAGAACTTGGCTGTTTTTCAGAATAACAGAATATTTTTTCATCCGGTAAACATTAATCAGAAAGGACTTTTTTGCAGCGTATATGTGAAGCAGAATGATTCGCACAAACCGGAATTTTTTTAATAAAAAATTTGTTCATTTTTTCATCTGAGAATTTATGATGCAAAAAAATTCCTATCTTAACAACATACCATTAGGGACTTGTTCACAAAATTGTCCAGTTACTGGATCCATTTAAAAAAAATCACCAAAAAAGCAAGTCACAGAACTTCAACCATGTCAATTTTAGCTTTGAGGTTATTTCTTTAAAAAACTGTCCAATCTTATTCTCATATTCCTGACTTTAGTGAAATCCTTCTTACCATTACATGAATCAATGGAAACAAGATTTTCATCCTTTCTAAATGATAAAACGCGCGTGTGTCTACTTTCCTAGATCCAAGATTCAAATTTAAATTTCAAAAGAATTGGAAAACACTAAGAATTGGATTCTACATCTACTTTTTATTGATGATAATGAAGCAGAATCAGCAGGATACACTTCTTCAAATTCTGTTGAGGGTAAAACTGTATCTCTTTCAAGCCTGCTTGATGAATTAGCTCTGAATAAGTCTACAGTAACAAATGAAAACTTAGAGCAGGTAGAAGCTGAGTTAAACTTAGAGACTGCAACTACAGCAGAAATACAAGAATCACAATCTAAACTCAAAGGGAGTAAATCTCTTATGGTTAAGTACACAAAAAACTGTACCATTACATATATAAAAATATATATAGCTTTATATATTATGTATAAAAAGCTTTACAACTGTTCGCAAGAAGTGATAATCTATTTATGTGGTGGACGTAGATACAGGAGACCTTACCACTGCTTATTAAAACACACCAGCTTCATCTGAGAGGCTCTTTAATACAGGTGGTAATGTGTATGAACCTATGAAAAACAGGCTGTGTCTTCAGAATAGAGAAAGTTTAATGTTTCTACATTACAACTTAAAAGTATTCAGCTTTAAACATTGAGGAGACTATACAAGCAGAGGAGGCAGGCAGCAAGAATAGAAGAGGAAGTAAAGCAGCAGCAGGTGCAGAACTTCAGCTTATAGTTATTCACTTAAAGAATTATAATTTGTAGTTGGTTTGTAATTTCTTTTTTTCTTATCTAATTGTTTAATTGTATTCATTTAAGAATTAGAAATTGTATTTTGTAATTTTATTTAATAAAGACAAAAAAGCCATAATAGTGGCCAGACACTTAATTAAATGTTAAGTTGAATTAGCAGATATTATGCTAATGTGTCAAAGCTATCTAATGAGTCACTTGGCAGTGGTTAAATGGTTTAAATTTAATAGGAAAGAGAAAAGTAAGTAATCGTCCGATTAATTGGCAGATTAGGCCGACTACCAATTACCTGCCAATTAATCAGTACATTCTAAATAATCAGTGTCATTTTTTTTTATTTTACTGAAATTCTTGCAGTATCTAATCCATAATATCCTTTGTTTCCAGAACAAGATTGACTGTACTAAAATCGTAATACACAATTTATTACGCCTCACTTCAATGGTTTATATTTAACACAAATAAATTGTGATATTTTATCATAAATAAAGTCTTACCTTTCAACAAGACATAATTGCCGTTAATGAGTTATTTTTGCATTTTTTTTTTCTTTCACATAATTCGTTATAACTTAATCTTTCTTTAGCAAACTTCAATTCAAAGAACAAACATGAAAATTTTCCTGAGGATGTTCTTATGTAGGATGTAAGCTCGTAAAATATTTGCATTCACCGATTCTATCTCGGATTTATTTCTGTTCAGAAATTCATGGTTTCCATTCTTTTTGATCCGGTAATTACCTCTTTCGTCTCAATCGCTAAATTCTTATAAGCATCGATTTTCTGTTGCATTGTGAAAAAAAAAATGTCCTTTTCTTTCTTCTTTTTTTCTACATCACCACTTGTTGATAATGGAGTCACAAAATCGTTCAGCAGGTGTGGATTGGACTGGATCTTCACAGCAACTGACTAAAGAATGCCCAGAATAACGGTTACTTTTATTTTTGGCGCTAAAGTTGGTTTGATTTTTAATCCAACCTGATTGATCACATGGTTCTTCCATTATTATAAAGCTCTGCTATTATTACTATTAGGTAACTTAGGATCATCATCATAATTCTATTCGTTAACCGATAGTTGTTCATTGGGACTTATTTTAGGTGATAACAATCTTGGATCGTCACAATGTACATATTATATTTTGTAATGTTATTTATGTAAGAAATGGTAATTTCTTCACTTTTTAAAGAGAAAAAAAATGTCCTCTCATAACGGGACTAATTAGAAAGCTACGTGACAGAGTTCATGTGGAGACAGAAATTCAAAGACGATTCCCTTTGTCTCTCCTGTTGAACCAAGTAGCTGAATATTACCCTCAGCTTCCTTTCACATGTTGTAATTGTCTGCTCTTAAAGCAGAAGACAATTAGCCAACCACCCTGCACTCAACATTAAAAAAAAAACCCTCATAAATATGGCCACCAAAAATTATTTAACATGTAAAAAAAAATAAATAGTTAAAAAAGTTTTATTTTTGTTTTTCTACATTTTCGTTCACATTTAAGAAAGTTCCCTCCATGCGCACACAATAAAAATTTCATTAGTTTCTTTTCATTCATGTAAGAAAAAAAAAACTTCCATATTTTGTTGTTTTAATTCTTTTATTATCAGCAGATTCTGGTTCTTTTTGTTATCTGCACAGAAACGCCCGTGAATGTTCGGATTTATCATGGTAACAAAACTGCATAAGTACCAAAATCATTTTCATTTCTTTATTTCATGAAGTAATGAAGTAGTTTTTTTAGTTTTTATCTGCATGAACATAATACAAAACAAACGCAATCCAAAACAGACCTCGGTTTGTAGCTTTTATCTCAAGTTCCAGTTTGTGGCAGGGCTGAAATTTCACATGTTGATTTGAGGTTGTCGGTTGAAGTTGATGTTTTTTTTTTACATAGGCATAACCAATTATCAAGGTCCAGAGACCAATCAAGGATAAAGGTTAAGAGTGTACAGTAGTCAATTGGACAATATAGTAATCGTTAGTAATGGAAATTCGGTAAATTTGTTAACTTAAGTGGAACGGCTCATCAAGAACTTGTTTACATTGGACTTGAAGACCATCAGATTGTAGTCAGCTGGAAAGCAGGAAAATGGAAAACAGTTCCACAGGCGTGCACTTCTAAGAAAGAAGCTTTGCTCATGGAATCTACGTTTAGGTTTAGGCACAGATAAAGAGTGTGGGGGGGGATTATTGATAGTGGTTTCAGCTAGACGAATGTTTCTTGTGAAAGTTTGGCGAGGATGGACCACAGATTGAAGCTCAGTCGAGCACTTGCCATGAAAATAACGATAAAGCAGAGACAAACTCGTAAGATCTCTTCTGTGATATAGAGGTTGCAGGGAAGAGAAAAGGACATCTCCTACGAGGTTACGAAGTCTATTTTGAACTCTGTCAAGGCAGGACAAGTCCTTTCTAACAGCTCCTGCCCAGATGTTGCATCCTTGGACGTACCTGGCTCTTATATAGATAGAGAATTGCATTGGCAGTGAGATATCTACTGGATCGATAGAAGAATCCTACCATTTTTCCAGTAACCTTAGCAACAGATTTGATGTACGTGTTCCATTTCAGGTCAGGAGTAAACCATATTTTTTCAAGGAAATAATAGAATTAAGGCCTTTTCAAAGTAAAAATCAAAATTTAAGTTCTCAAGTTTGTGCGAATCCTGCATAATAGTTTTAGCATCAATTTATCTCTACAAAGATATATAGAATAGGAAGATAGTGTTTCATTCTAACATTTAAAACAATTTTATTTGAATCATCTTTGTTAATAAAAAAATGAATGGAAAAGAGAAGCGTGTTAATAATGGAATAAGTTTATAAGGATGGATGACAACAAAAAGTTATAAAATTATGTTTAAGGAGAAAAGAGTTCATATATGTGTACTGTAGTTAGGGTCCGGCAGTAGCCATGATGGTTTATACATCTCCTTGCTAAAGTCAAACTCAGACCCAAAGGCTGAGGAGTGGGGTGTGTTGTTGCACCCCCAGAGAGAAGTTTGAGGGTTGGTTCAAGCCATGTGGAATTGTTGTCAGTACTATGTCCTGACCTATAAAAGAGGAAGTAAGCTATATGTTATCCCACCCTTTTTTTTATTAACTTGCCTCCTTACGAGGGCAGAGTTAGGTTAGACAAGGTTGGTTTTTAATGTGGGGGGAAACCAGCTCCCCAAAAAAGGGCATTGTAGTTAGTAACAAAAATAAAAATGTTCTTTCAACTCTGTCACATGCTCCTCGCTTATGAGATGGCTTCTGATCGGGTACAGCAGAAGGGTAGTTGAATGCTTGTACCAATCAGCACTGAGCTTATAAATCAAACACACATTTAAGCTTGTAATTCCTAGAATTCATTTGTTACCTTCTCCACTAAATAAATCACTGAAAATATGAACTACTGCCTTTTGAATGTCATTTAAAGAAACTGAAATGGTTTTAACATCGATTTGAATGTTGTTTTATAATTTCAAAGTATAATAGTTTTAAACATAAATTTATCTCTACAAAGATATGCGAAATATGAAGAAAGTGTTTCATTCTAACATTTAAAACAATTTTATTTGAATCATCTTCGTTGACATGTTAATAAAAAATGAATGGAAAAGAGAAGAGTGTTAGTAATGGAATAGGTTTACAAGGATGGACGAAGACAAAAAGTTATAAAGTTCCATTTAAGGAGAAACGAGTTCATGTGTCCTGTACACAGGTGTTGAAGTCAAGGTCTGGTGGTAGCCATGATGGATTGTGTATCTTCTTGTCAATGTTTTATCCAGGGCCAAAAGCCTAGGGATTCTGTTGTGTTCCAAAAGAGAAGTTTGGGGGTGGGTTCAAGCCGTGCAAAGTTGTTGTTGGTACCGTGTCTTGACTAAGAAAAAAAAGGAAGTAAACTGTATTCTTATTTTCTATCATGTGTTCAGCTTGCCCGAAAAGAAATTATCTGCTTGCACTAATCAGTGTCGAACTTATAAACCAAACACAGATTCAAACTCATAAATTGTAAACTGTTGCTGCTGCTGCCATCGAAGTAGTCCAAAAATGCCATTGCTGCTACAGATATATGTTTTAACTGAAGCCATTAAGTTTGGATTAGCTTATGCTAGCAGAAAAAATTCAGTCACTTGCTATAATATTTGTTGTAAAAATAATAAATTTTTATATGAAAAAATATTTATTTTGGAAACAGACTTTCGTTTTCCAATATTTGGGTTTAAAAAAGACATATCAGCTCAGATTGTGAATTGCCTGCAAAGATGGTAGAACGGATTTTTTTTATAAATGGTACATTTACAATGGAATTCCTTCCATCAAAGAACATAATACATGCAGATAGATTGTTGAAACATATTCCCAAAAAGAAGTGAGCCTCAAGAAAAAAGTGTGATTGGTCCATTAATGCTGAAAATAGAGATAAAAATCAATTTACAATACGGGAAAAAATTGTCAGTTATCTTTGAGATTGAATTTGAAACCAAATTTAATGAAATTGAAAACATGATGGTGTAGTATATTAATTTTTTATATTTATTTAAAATTTGTAATTTCGGCTTATACCAAAGCCTTCATCAGGATGGTTTAGACAATACTTTTTTTTTCTTTTCTATTAACCATGATGGTGTTTTGGTGCAGTCTCTAGTCCTCAAAGATAGAAGTTGTATTGGTCAGTTCAGTGTTTGCGTTTGACCATGTGCACGTGTTACAATTGAAAGAAATCCACTGTTTAGAAGCATGATAAAATGAAATTGAAAACATGACGGTTAAAAGATCAAACTCATGCATTTAATACTTTTTATTTATTTGCAATCGAGAAGGCTAACATGCTTACCAGTCGGTTTGTACGAGCCTTTTTCAAGTCTCACACAAAACACGCATTCATATTTCAAGCTGTCATATACATACGCGCGCACAAACATACGCGCCCACGTCCACACATGTACACATATTCACGTTCGCGTACATACACTCACATTCACGTATATATACACACACGCTTACGTATACACATGTACTCACACACGCGAATACGAACACACACATGGACGACGTCACTTCCGCTTTCTAAGGAAATACACATGCGCAAAAGACACTCCGGAAGCGAGTATAAAACAAGGAGACAAACTGTTTCTAACCCTCCTTAGGACCAACTCTCAACGAGAGAGGTTGGGCTAACAAGCCGCCGCCGTTTCGGCGCGCGCACGCGTACCTCATGCCCACTTCCTACTATGTATGGGGCACGAGCTAAAGACTGTATGTATACATTCTCACCCTTTCTCTCTCCATCTACTACTGGCCACTAAGAACACTTTCGCGTAGCTGACTACTAACTGATGACAACTCTAATATCCTCTTCTTTGTCTACACGCTGGACTACCATTCTCAATTTTCCTACAACATTTATTTCTCTTCCCACGCGCGAACAAACAATAGTGACACGAACTTGAGATGAAAACACATTTCCCTTTCTTGCTACAACACCAGTCCTACAACGAACCTTGGTTACATACGCGCGGATATGTTATAACTAAAACGTTCATTTCTTTCAACAGCAAATAAACGACGTTTA
The DNA here is from genome assembly GCF_053919585.1 of Euprymna scolopes. NCBI lineage: Eukaryota > Metazoa > Mollusca > Cephalopoda > Sepiida > Sepiolidae > Euprymna > Euprymna scolopes. Next base: position 103,168,096 of record NC_136507.1, read on the forward strand.
TCTTATCCATTAATTGAGTCTTTGTTTCCTTCAATTCCCATTCGTTTCATTATTCTTTTGTAACGGGATTGGGGTATTTATATATCCTAGTCCCCTACAGGTTTGCCTCAAACTCCACATTGGACCTAGCAAATCATTCTCTCCCTGACTTTCCTTTGCGGACAGACACCACACTAGATGATCTGAAAATCATGCCTTCTCAAGTGCAAGATATCATAGAAAACCTTGACACCTCAAAAGCATGTGGACTCAATCTCATCCCAGCTGTACTATTAAAAAATGCTCCAACGAGGTGGCTTCAGTTCTCTCCAAACTTTACAACTAATGCCTAAATGAATCTTGCTTTCCTGACTGCTGAAAAACTGTTTCTATGGTGGTACCTGCTTTCAAGAATTCTGGCAAAAAAAAAAAAAATGACCCATTAAATTATTGCCCCATTAGCCTCCTCCTGCTTTTCGCCAACATATTTGAGTCCTTAATTAACCAAGTTTTAGTCCATTACCTTACAGCTGCTAAACTTCTGACTGATCATTTAGGCAAGCTCGTTCTACAGCAGATATTCTAACTGTAATCTCTAAACATATGTATATACCATACACTGGACACAGCACGGAAGGGTAGAGCAATAGCCCTAAATATATCTATTTGACAGGGTATGGCATGATGATCTTCTCAGGAAAATCAGATCATACAGTATCACTGGACGAATATTTAACACAATTAAATCCTTAAACAAGGGAAGAATCCAGGTTGTCCTTGACAATCGTACATCTAAATAATATGATATTAATGCAGGAGTACCTCAGGGATCTATCCTTGGGCCTTTATTATTCCTAATATTCATAAATGAACTTCCTGATAAAATTGTCTCTGAGATGGGTACATTTGCTGATGACACCATGCTCTATAACAAGCACGAACACATATCTAAGGAAATGGCAGAAACACTAGAGGAAGACCTCCAATCTGTAGTGGAATAGGGACAAAAATGGATGGTCACATTCAATGCTACCAAGACTAAACTGGTTTCCTTCAATAATTACAAGAAACCTTCTCAACGCAATAGCAATGGCTAAAGATACATTACCTGAAAGTACTTCTTTTAAACTCCTCGGTCTAATGTTGAAACAGATACATTGAGAGCATTGCCAGAGCCGCTGCAAGGAAGGTAGGCTCTCTATACCGTGCTAGAAAGCTACTTACGCCTGAAAATATACTGTACCTCTATAAGGCCACAATTTGAGTATTGAGTATTGTCACATTTGGGCTGGTGCACTGCTACTAGTCTCTCACTCCTGGACAGACTTCAAAAGAGAATCGCCAACCTGATAGGTCCTGAACTGTCATCTAAACTCCAACCTCTGTTCCATCGATGAAATGTTGCATTCCTCTGCCTGTTCTCCATGCCCATGGTGATCTTTGGATGTTAAATTAGAATATCCTTTAATTACAAACTCATCTAAGGAAATAGTCAGTCCAATGTCAGTTTTGCTCAGGAAGAATAGGTCTGGTTTGGTCTCCGATAATTGGATTTCAACCTCTAGAAGGTTGTAACATAGACCCCTGATGTTGGAGAAGGAGACATGGTAATGGGGGTCTACATTGAAAGTTAGAGTTCTGGGTTTAATTGTGTACTCTTTCTGGAGACTTTTCATGATGAAGTTTTAGATTTATGGAATAGGGCGACAGACTTGGTTAAAGCAGGGCAGAGAGGGAAAGTAAGGGAGAAAAAAATATGTTTGATAAGGTAAAGCTGTAACAATTACTCACTAATATAGCATTGAGAAGCCCCACCAGAAGCTACTGCATGGTCCAGAATCCATTCACCAAATGGCAATACAGCAGCCCCAGTACTTTGCACCTGCTGATAGGATGGCCTCCTTAGTGGTTAGTCCAAAGTTCGGGTCCCTGACTACCAGGCGGATAACGTCAGCTCAGTAAACATGTTTCTCCATCACCGTTATTAGTGACATGGTTACAAGGATAGAAATAGAAAATTTCCAACATCTCAAACAAAAAATACCTAGAATACAGCTTTCTTCCCCCTCTGTCAGAAAAATCACCCATTCTCAATGAAGACTCTGCAAATTTGATCGAAGTGGCATTTGTTTAGGATGAAATAACATTAAAAACAACTATATATATATCTCCAAGCAACAAATGAAAATATTGTACACTTGGAGCGTTTCTAAATTTTTTAGATGAGGATTAGTTATTCGTATTATTTGGATTCATCGAACTACTGTTCTCATCTTGAGTCTCATTTTCACAACGTTTCAGTCAATGTAACCTCTGACCTTCAGGTGCATCTTATCGAACTCGAGAATGTTTCTGTCGAACTCAGGAATTTGGAATTTAGTATATGGGAGCGATTAATTATAAACAATATATAATATATACAAGTAATAAGTAAAAATATTAATATAGATATAAATATACATCAATATATAGTAATAATCTCTCTCTCTTTCTCTCTCTCTCTCTCTATATATATATATATATACACATATCAAAGGCAAAATGGGCGTGAGCAAAATTTATTTATGCCATTTTTTTTTTGTTTGCTTATTCTTTATTTTCCATCACACTTGCTGTTTTTTTTTCTTCCGATTTTTGAAATGGCTATTTTTGTCATTTTTTTTCATTTGCTTATTATTTTATTTTCACATCAAGGGTGTGAGTTCATATAGAAACGTTGACATTATTCTCGCGTTGCCTACGCACAGTTCAAACATTTCAAAATACAACCGCTAGATACAACGCGTGGCTCTTTACAAACAGACTTCTTTCTTCAACTTTACAACATGGCAAGGAAGAAGAAAAGAAAAAAAGAAAAACAAAACAACACACTGTATATGGTACCACAACACGTAACTTCTCTATATCTCATTCCCTATCACAGATGGTTAGGTTTCCAATCCGTTTCCCAGACCAGCAAGAACAACATGCATCACTTCTAGACCTATTTCTGACCACAATTCCCGATGACTGTGTAACGAATGCCCACAGCTCTCTTGGGAACGCCGATCATGCAGTGATAATGGTTGAAATCGCCCTAAACTCTAGACCCAAAACTGAAGAGCCACTGCTCAAAACAACAAGATATTATAAAAAGATTGACTGGGAAGCCATCAGGGACCTCATCAGGTATGCTCCATGGCAAAATATCTTTTCACTTCCTGCTGAACATTGCGCAAATGAGACCACTGAATGGTTCAAAGCGGCAATTGAAGCACATATTCCCACACGGAAATTCTATAGAAAACCCCACTGTCCCCAATGGTTCACTTCAACTTGTGCAGCTGCCATAGCGCAAAGGCAGCATGCATACCACAGATTTAACCGACATAAGTCCAGTTCAAACAGACAGAAGTATATAGAAGCCAGAAATAACTGTAAGAAAGAAATAGCGACAGCTAAGAGGGAATTTACTGACACCACCCAAAAACGCATCGAAGCACAAAAATTAGGAACCCCAGGCTTCTGGAAAATCTACAACAGTGTAGTAAATAATGGGCAATCAACAATTCCTCCACTATCCAACAATCATAAGATTGTTTGCTCAGCAACTGAGAAGGCTAACTTGCTTGCCAGACGGTTTGCCTCAAACTCCACACTGGACTCTGCTAACCACCCCCTCCCTGACTTTCTTTTGCAGACAGACGCCACACTAGATGATCTGAAAATCACCTCTGTTCAGGTGCATGCTATCATAAGAAAGCTTGACACTGCAAAAGCATGTGGACCTGATCTCATCCCGGCTGTGCTATTAAAAAGTGCACCACCGAAGTAGTTCCAGTTCTCTCCAAACTTTACAACAAATGCCTTAATGAATCTTGCTTTCCTGCCTACTGGAAAACTGCTTCTGTAGTGCCAGTTTTCAAGAATTCTGGCGAAAGAATTGATCCAGTAAATTATCGCCCCATTAGCCTCCTCCCACTTTTCGGCAAAATATTTGAGACCATAATTAACCAAGCTCTAGTTCATCACCTTACAGATGCTAAACTTCTGACTGACCAACAATATGGATTTAGGCAAGCCCGTTCCACAGCAGACATCCTAACTGTAATCTCAGAACATATATACCAGTCACTGGACAAAGCGGAGGAGGGTAGAGCGGTAGCTCTAGATATATCTAAGGCGTTTGACAGGGTATGGCATGAGGGTCTTCTCAAGAAAATCAGATCATACGGCATCACTGGAAGAATACATAACATAATTAGATCCTTCTTAGATAAGAGAAAAATCCAGGTTGTCCTTGACGGTCGTACATTTAAACAATATGATATAAATGCGGGAGTGCCTCAGGAGTCTATCCTTGGATCTCTGCTATTCTTAATATTCATAAATGACCTCCCTGACAAAATTGTCTGTGAGATGGGTATATATGCTGATGACACCACACTCTATAACAGACACGACAGGAAAACAAATGAACACATATCTAAAGAAATGGCAGAAACACTAGAGGATGACCGATCCTAGTGGAATGGAGACAAAAATGGATGGTCACTTTCAATGCTGCCAAGACTAAACTTGTTTCCTTCAATAATTACAAGAACCCTTTTCTACTGCCAATAGCAATGGCCAATGACTCTTTATCTGAAAGTACATCTTTTAAACTCCTTGGCCTAACATTTACAGGAAACATGAGTTGGAACAATTACATTGAGAACTTGCCAGGGCCGCTGCGAAGAAGGTGGGTTCTCTCTACCATGCTAGAAAGCTACTAACGCCTGAAAGTATCCTATACCTCTATAAGGCAACCATTCGCCCATGTATGGAGTATTGTTGTCATATTTGGGCTGGTGTATCTGCTACTAGTCTCTCGTTCCTAGACAAGGTTCAAAAGAGAGTTGCCAATCTGATAGGTCCTGAACTGTCATCTAAACTTTAGCCTCTATTCCATTGACGAAATGTAGCATCCCTCTGCCTGTTCTACAAGTACTTTAACGGAGAATGCTCTGACGAACTACAAGCACTTGTACCCCCACGACGTAAATACCTTCGACAAACCCGACAAGCAGCTAAATCCCACCCCCTTCACAGTAGAGATCCTTAGATGCAAGAGATCTTTCTACTCCAGTAGTTTCTTCCCCAGAACCGCTAGACTTTGGAATTCCCTTCCAGGTCCCTGCTTCCCCGACTGCACTGACATGCAGAAGTTCAAGTATAACGTGAACCGACATCTTGCTGCCCAACTTCCTACACAGTACCCCTGATGCTTATGTCCCCGATAGTAGCCCCCTCCAACAAAGTGGCAATGTGCCTTGTTTGGGGTGAAAATGTAATTAAAAAAAAAAAAAAAATTGAAATATATTTGTGATAAATTTCAAACAAGTAAAATATTTGTTTATTTTCCTAATATTACGTTGTGATTTGGCTTTCAAGCGCATGATGCATATTTTATTTTATATTATTTTATTATTGTTCTGATTTACTCCCCTCCCCCCCAATCATATCCAGCCACCACCCGCTAGTTTATAATATAAATCTCAAACATCTGTTAGTGTGTGTGTATGTTTGTATGTCTCGCTAAGACTTTCAACACTGACAAAATTGGTATCATTCGAAAGCTCAGTCTCTCGGCTGACAAATATCTAAAAATTGGCCAAAAATTCATTCTTCCACCGTCAACTGGGCCATTTTTTATAAGGACGGGTCAATTTTTTTCGACATTTTTTGCAAAATCATCATACGTCTTGCAATGACTAAACTTAATTTGAACGGCAATAACATTGTATATAACGGTAAGCATGGCGACTAAACGTCTAATAAATAGTGATATTTACAACCAGGAAACAAAAAAATAGGTTTAAAGCTCCTAAAATTTGTGCTGGAATTGTCTGCAAGAACCCGTGGTGCAGTGATTAGAGTTCTTGAAAAATCAATTCTAAAAAGTGATATTCTTCTGAAGGTTGAATCCTCAGTGTGGGCAACTGAAAAATACAATTGCGAATTACTTAGGACCTCTATCCAGTCATGGCTGACGGAACAAGAGCACCCTACCCCTGTGAAGTAAATAAAGGATTCTGCTTGAAATTCATTTGTATAAATTAAAAATTTTAAATTATAAGGTGGTGTACATAAAATGCTGTCATAATGGATTTACAGTACTGATAAGCATGGACAGATCTCCACCTTTATCTGCTCCAACCAATGACAGAATTATTTGTATATTCTAAATCAAAAAACTAAGTTCTCAAAAGTCTACGAAGTAAACACTTCATTCCAAGCTCTTTTTGATTGATACATTATCATTTTCAGTAATTCTGTCACAAAAATGATTGTATGAAGCATATTTCCTTTTATGGTAGAAAGAACTAACTTAAAAACAAGTTACAATGAGGTTTCATAAAAATTTTGTTCGTTAAATTTCTATTTACAAAACTATTAGACTACAAAGTGCCTTCAATATGTTTCCAAATATTTTTGGACAGGCATTTAAAATTGTCGCAGACTCTTGAAAATTCACTATGTTAATCCTATACATCTTATGAGATGACTTACCAATTTCTATAATTTCAAAAGAACAGCTACAGTAGGAATTGGAATACACCCTACCAAAGCCGGATTGTCACAGCTGGTGAATTTCAAAAATGCAATCTGGACGTGAGGACACGTTAGAAGAATGATATGCAATAAAATTCTGTTTTAAACTTGGAAAAAATGCCACGGAAACGTATGGAATGCTTCAGACTGCTTTTGGACTATCCTGCATGAACCGCGCATCAGTTTTTGTGTGGCATAAGAGATTCAAGGAAAGTAGGAAGTCTGTAAGGGATGATGAGGTGTGGAAGTAGTAACAATGTCAAAATACCAGAGTTGATTGATCAAATAAAGAATTTCATGGATAAGGACCGGCATGCGTCTATAGAGACAATAAGTGCACAGTTTGATGTCAGTGTGGGAACTGTATATACAATTATTCGCAAGGAACCGAAAATGTGGAAGATTTGCAGCACGTTTGTCTTAAAGGTGCTCCATCCTTGTCATAGATTATTTGATCAAGATGGGCATCAAGACAGTTCATCACCCTCCCTATAGTCTAGACCTTGCTCCCTGTGACTTTAGGTTATTCTCTAAGTTCAAGGAAAACCTTAGAGGCTGTCATTATGAGACAATTGAGGAGATGAAAGAGGCTGTGACGAGGGTCATTGATACACTCACACAAGAGGACTTCCATGGGGCCTTCATGAAATTGTTGGAATGGTGCAACAAGCGCATTGCACCTGGAGGAGATGACTTCAAAGGAGACTAGAGTTTCATGTGTCTACTATCAATAAAAGTGCCTATACGAAAAAAAGTTTGGAAACTTGTTGAAGGCACCTTGTATTTTTACACTAACAATTCCATTTACAGGTCAGTTCCAATATGGTAGAACACACACAAAAAAAAAAAAAAATGCATTATACTGACAAGAGGAGATAAGTTGGGTTATATGTTGGGGTACAAAATTTACTTGTATCGTTTTATTTATTTTAGAAAAATACTATTGTTTCAGAATCTTTTGTTCATTAATATTGTTTGCGTTTCATTAATTTGTTCAACATTAACTGTTGAAATTTTTAAAAAATCCTCTTCATGTTCGATCTCTTAAATTTTTTCTACAACTACTAATATTAGAAACTTGTGCAAAACGGAAAAATCAGATACAAAAACCAGGAATTTGGAAGAAACTTAAAAATGCTAAGTTTCTCACTTTATTAAAAAATTAATAGATTTTTCTTGATTGAAAACTTGCTGGTTTCCTGTTTGAAAATAAATCTGAATGTTAGTATAATTGATGAAATTAACAGGACAAAAACAAATTTATGGAAGTGGGGATTCTGAAAATAAATAAAAATAAATTAAATACATTTAGTGGGACTCTGAAACTGTTCTCTTAACTAAAAGAAATGTAAATATTTACACTAATTATTCAAATAAATCATAAAAATTCATTTTTTTAAACAGTTATTTGATATCTTAAGATTGCATTCTTTTAAAAAAACAAAAACAAAGAAAAACGTTTTTTTTTTTTTTTAAATCTGCCTTAACATTCAAATAGATTTTAAATACATCAAGTTTCCATGTATTCATAAGGAAATTGCAAACTTTCAAATTTATTTCTTAAAAATAAATCCTACAAGAATCAGGATTTTTGGGTTGCTGTCACCATAAATTTAAGTATCAACATGTTCTGATTTTTCTGATTTTTTTTTTTCACACAACATTTTAACAAAAAAGCATTAGAAAATTGTTTGAATACTGAATTCATTTTTTTTTTTTAGAGGGAAGGGGGGGGGGCTTTTCGGACAAGAGATTTGTTCTGAAAAGTTTTATAACTCATCTTTACATAATCGAATTTCCTGTTTGAAAATAAACCGGAATGTGTTAGTATACTTGGTGAAATTAAAAGAGGACAAAAACAAATTTATGGTGGGGGATTCTGAAAATAAATAAAAATCAATTAAATATATTTGGTAAGACTCTGAAACTGTTCTCTTAACAAAAATATATTTTGGAAATGTAAATATTTATGCTATTAATTCAAATGAAAGATAAAAATTTTTAATTTCTTTTTATCTGATATCTTCAAGGCTACATTCTATTAAAAAATAAGCGTTAGTTTTTTTTTTTAGATCTTGTTCCTTATGCTGCTGCTGATGGTGATGTTTTACATACTGGCATTGTACGACTTTATTAACATTGATACTGTATATAGGAATCAATGGAAAAATTCACGGCAGTGAATTGGTTATCTTTAAAGACCACAAACTTTCAGATTAAATGTAAACTTTAAAGATTCTGAGGATATGTTTTACAATGGACAGCAGAACGAAAAAGTAGTCAAAACTAATGTATAACAAATAGTTACCAAAGGCAACATAAGTTATCTTTTTACCTAGTTGGTGAAGTTTTTGGTATTTTAATTTATTGTATTGCATTTAAGTTTGAGACACAAGTACTGTAGAGTTGCTTAAATAGAATGAAAAGATGGCAACATAAGCATCATCTGTGAAGTCCTAAGAATCGCTCAAAACTCCAAAATAAAATTGAGAGAAACCCATCCATAAAATGTCACAGTGATGTTTGGTGGATTACTACAGCAGTTTTATTTTTTTTTGAATTTTCAGCAATTCTCAGGACTTCTTAAGTGAGAAACTTATGTCATCATTTTTGTTTTCGATCTAACTTAACACGGCATTACTTAGGTTTTAAACTAACATTTTACAATACATTAAAACAGACACTTGTGCCCCCACGACGTAGACACCCTCAACAAACCCGACAGGCAGCTAAATCCCACCCCCACACAGTAGAGATCCCTAGATGTAAAAGATCTTTCTACTCCAGTAGTTTCTTCCCCAGAACCGCTAGACTCTGGAATTCTATTCCAGGTTCCTGCTTCCCCAACTGTACTGACATGCAGAAGTTCAAGTGTAACGTGAACCGACACCTTGCTGCCCAAATCCCAACATAGTGCCCCAGTAGTTGTTGCCCCTGATAGTAGCCCCCTACCCCAAAGTGGCAATGTGCCTTGTTTGGGGTGAAAATGTAATAAAAAAAAAAAAAATTACTTGTCTTTCGTTCGTAACTTATTTGTTATATATTAGTTTCGACCACTTTTTCATTGTTGTCTATTGTAAAACATTCCCAATTCTGAATATTTTTTAAAAATATTTCCCCATAGTGTTTTACTACGAGAAAAGAAAAACAAAGGTGTGTAAAAGCATATTAGAAAATCGTATTTCCAAATAAAAACGTTGATATCTATGTATTAAGTAAAAATAAATATCGTATTTCCAAATAAAAACGGTGATATCTATGTATTAAGTAAAAATAAAAATCGTATTTCCAAATAAAAACGGTGATATCTATGTATTAAGTAAAAATAAATATCTTTACCAAAAAATTTGGCAAAATTATTGAGCAAAATTTTTAAAGTAAAAATCAATTTAATCAGCGCATGGCATTGTCCTTTGATAACATGAAATCCCCATCCCCATGTCAAAAAGGGCTGATTTAGTAAGCTCTTTTTAACATGTTAGGGGGAGTTAAACCATGGTAAGCTTTCACTTAATTTATTAAACACTAGCAATCCGCCTGGTAATGCCTGGTCATAAAATATGCTTGAACATGATATTTTGACTAATGCAGATTTCGTATTTATTATTACCTTATATTGGACCAAATATATAGTAATGATTTAAAAAGTTAATTAAAAAAAAAAAAAAAAAAAAAAGACTCATGTGCCAACACCAAGAATCGAAACATAAACGTTTAGCTTACAATTTATTTTTTCCTGTGATGTTAATGCCTGAGCTATGAAGACATGTTTGCTGCAAGGCTAAAAATTAAAACATGAACCAATAGCTATTATGTTACGCATGTATATTCGTAATGCTGTTGTTCGACCATCACATGGCAAATTCCATTTTTTTAATTGTCAAACTTTTGCACAGATTTTCCCTGGCTAAAACCCAAATATGAAGTTTTGCATGGGTTCGAATATCCTATATATTAAGTTTCATGTATGTAGATCAAAAACTGACAGGAGTTTGGTAGGCAAAATTTTTTAAACAAATATATACACATACATAATATATAGAAAAGGTTTGTGTTTACTATAACCTTATTACGCAAATATAAATCATGTAGAATATCTGCATAAATATAATTACAGGTAATAAAGATGATCATTCCATAAGAAAAACAAAAAAACTAATAGGGAATTTATTAAAATGAACGTTTAAAAGAATATGCAAAATTAGATCTTTTGCAGATGAATGGAATTCCACAATCTATATAACAAAGTTATATTTTCTTTAAACAAAAAAAAAAAAAGGTTTTTTAATATGATACTAATACACACACACAAACAAAAAAAAAATTATAGAATAGATTGATATTTACCAAAATGTTCATGGCAGATTTATCTCCATTTTACATAACTTCAAAATTAGGCAATGGATTTAGAAAAATACCATTTTTTCTTTATTCTTGTCCTTGTAAGAATTTATTCAATAATTTTTAAAAAGTTTTTGGTGAAGATGGTTACACAAGTTCTTTTTTTTTTTTAAATATGATTTTCAGGTTTTATGTTAGATGCAATATAGAATTGCTTAAGAAAAAAATAGAACAAGAAAATATGATTTTAATCTTAGAATTAAGGGAGAAACCTTTTATATAAGCAAAGTGAGGTCAAGTGTGAGCATTTTGTTTTAATTGGTTTGTTCTACAAGAAATAACTCCCATTTTAGATTAATAAAATTGGTCAATGTTAAGCATTGATGGCCAATTTTCTTTCCTTACAATTAACGAACACATCATTGGAACATTATTAACCAATTTATAAAAAATTGTAGAACAGAAGTTTACTACTCAGCATTTTTTGACAGTCGTGTTCATAGAAAATGTTAAAATAGGATAAACATTTTATTAAAAAAAAAACCCCAAAAACTTAAGGGTTAATAAATGCCTGGTTGACTACTTCTCTATTTAACACAGATTCCAGCAACTTACTCATGATGCACAGGAGACTTATTGGTCTTTATTGAGAGAGAGAGAGAGAGATGAGTGATCACCTGAATTCTTAAATACAGGGCATATTGATGAGGTTTTCCAGGATGTTGGGAAGCAATTCTCCTTAAAACACTTAAACAGCTTTGTAAGTATGGGAGCTAGTTCTGGTTGAAGCTTTTTCAACACTATAATTGGAATGCCATCAGGGCCAGTTGTTTATTGGAATCAAGGTTTTTGATTAGCTTGGCAACATCACGCACAGATATTTGTATGTTGCATAGTGTGTTTTCTGATACAGGAGGAAATACGGGGTTTTGACAGCCGTGGTCGCATAGGGTAGAATTAGCTGCAAAGTTCTTTGCCAGATTATGAGGCAACGGTTTTAATTTCAAAAGGAATTTCCTTCATTCTTTGAAATGTAAATAAAATAATTGTTTTCTGCAAATTGTTTTTACATTTCTTGATACACACTGGAGTTCAGAAATCATTTTTAAATAGATATTATTGTAGGTTAATATTAGGTACGTGCAAAATAAATGGCTGATCCAAAAGATTTAACATTGGCTCCTTCCTTAAAAATTCAGGAAATCATTTAATTTTCGGTATTTATTAATGATCACAGATGAACCCAATTTTTATTTAAATCTTAAGTGAAAATGTATCATTTTAAGTAAAAAAAAAAACAAAAAGGAAGAAAATTACAAAACTGCATGAATTCATTTTTGTTTTTTTTTAATAAAAATAAAGCACTGTAGATAACAATTTAAAAATTTTTTGTATTTCAGGTCCATTACAGGAAAATTCCCTAAATTTTATGTTAATGAAATCAATATACGAGGTACCTTCATATGGGCACTTTTATTGATAGTATACACATGAAACTTTAGTCTCCTTCAAAGTAATCGCCTTCGGCTGCAATGCACTTATTGTACCGTTCCAACAATTTCATGAAGGCCCCATGAAAGTCCTCTTGTCTAAATGTGTCAATGACCCTTGTCACAGCCTCTTTCACCTCCTCAATTGTCTCATAACGACAACCTCTAAGGTTTTCTTTGAGCTTAGAGAATAACCAGAAGTCACAGGGAGCAAGGTCTGGACTATAGGGAGGGTGAGGAACTGTCTTGATGCCCATCTTTGTCAAATAATCTGTGACAAGGGTGGAGTTGTGGACTGGTGGATTGTCTTGGTGGAAATACCACTGACCTGATTTGAAGAGTGCTGGCCTCTTCTGACGGAATCTTTCCCTGAACTCCCTTAAAGCCTCAACATAGTATTCCTTGTTGACTGTCTGTCCAGTGGGAACCCAGTGCATGTAAATCATGCCTGTGCTGTCAAAAAAAGGGATCATCATAAGTTTCTGGGTGGATTTGCTCTGTCTAGCCTTTTTGGGTTTGGGAGAGTCAGCAGGCTGGGAACTCTGTGTCTTGGTCTCTGGGTCATAGCAGTAGATCCAGCTTTTATCACAGGTCACCAGAGCATCAAGAACTGTGGGATCAGAATTGATCATCTCGATCATCTCTCTGCTATCACGATAACGTCTTTCTTTATGATCTTCTTCGAGTATCCTTGGGACAAACTCTGCACAAATCTTCCGCATTTTCAGTTCTTCACGAATAATTGTGTGTACAGTTCCCACACTGATATCAAACTGTGCACTTATTGTCTCTATAGACACACGAGGGTCCTTATCTATGAAATTCTTTATTTGGTCAATCAACTCTGGTGTTCTGACTCCCTTCCTCCCACATCTCTCATCATCCCTCACAGATTCCCTACCTTCCTTGAATCTCTTATGCCATTCAAAAACTGATGCTCGATTCATGCAAGATGGTCCAAAAGCAGTCTGAAGCATTCCATACGTTTCTGTAGCATTTTTCCCAAGTTTAAAACAGAATTTTATTGCACACCGTTTTTCTAAAGTGTCCTCACGTCCAGATTGCATTTTTGAAATTCATCAGCTGTGATGATCAGGCTAGTAGGGGGGTATTCCAATTCCTGCTGAACCTGAAATCATAAAAATTGGTCAGTCATCTCATCAGATGCATAGCAATAGCATATTGAATTTTCAAGTTTATATGACAATTTTAAATGACTGTAAAAAAAAAAAAGGTCTGAAAACATTGAAGACACCCTGTAACTCCAAAAAAAATTAATTGGTCCAACTAATATTACTGTTGAATTAATATTTTTACCGAAAGAAAAATATTTCATATGATCGTAATGACAACTCTCGCAGAAAATTTAAAAAGTAATATATTTTTCTGTATGCATGATGGCGTAAACATCAGTGTAAGAAATTTGTTTTTATAATCTTGATAAAAAAAAAAAAGAATTTAAAAATAGTATTTTCCATAACCATTAATTTAGACAAACACAGATAGACAAAATTGTACCCACTCGATGTAAATACCCGCAAGAAGCAACAAAATTCCACTCCTACACAGTAGAGATCCCCAGATGCCAGAAAACCTTCTACTCTGTTTCTTCCTTAGGACTGCTGAACTTTGGAATTCCCTTCCTGATTCCTGCTCCCCTAATTGTACTGACATGCAGAAGTTCAAGTGTAATGTAAACAGACATCTTGCTGCTCAACTCCCTGCATAATATCCCTGCAAATTATGTCGCAGATAGTAGCCACCAACATCAAAGTGGCACTGTGCCTTTTTTGGTGTCAAAATGCAAAAAAAAAGAATTATTAATGATTTTATTTTTGCATATTTTTTCAATGAATAAATAAGTAATAGATATTATTGTAGATTAATATTAGGTACATGCAAAACGAATGGCTGACCCCCCCCCAAAAAAAAAAATTTAACATTGGCTCTTTCCTTCAAAATTCAGGAAATCATCCAATCTATATAATTATAAAACTCAAATGACCTTGTAACGGGTGTTTTAACCCAACATCCAGTTTACGACTTCCAGTTGTACATGTGTACATAAACAAATAATCAACGCGACAATAAAACATATTGTTTTACTGTGTACATTTTCAGCATCCCAATTGTTTTTTTTTTTCGCATTTAAATCATCCAAATAAGCAATTGTTAATATTTTCTGCATTTTTTTTTACATCATTCCTTTCTGTATTACATTGAAGTTATTTTAACGCAATTTTCTTACAAATAAATCTGCTTTAACCTGTTGAGCATTTTACAATGGCGATTTACCCACCGCCTTCCATTTTTGTTTAATTTACTCTCCATTTTTTAATACACCTTTCTTAAAAAAACATTCATAGATTTTCTTCTACACTACCAACATAAATAACCCCGAAAACGTTATTTTTAATTTGTGTTACAAATAAATAATCAACGCGATAATAAAACAGCGATGCATTTTGAGGGTGCTGGCAATGGTCCTGTTGTCATAACTTGGATCAGTTGAGAACATGAGTTATACAACGGCGTCTATCTCATCTTGCTCATTGAACATTGTGTCACTTTCAAACATGATAAACGGCTTCTATTGCTCTTGGGATTTATACACGACTGGCCAACTGGTAGATAGTCTGCAACAAAAAAGAACAATTTTGAGTTAAAATTTATTTAGTAGTACGCTTATAATGTGTATATATTGCTGAAAAATTAGTTCAGCTCCATTTGTAGACATTGTTTTTTTTAGTGATTTTTTCAGCATAATATACACATTTTAAGATTACAAGAATAGTATTTATTAGATTCTAATTCAAAATTGTTCTACATTTACTGATATTTAACAAAAACAAGACAAAATATTTATTACTTGTGTTCAGGTCATTAAACTTCGGTTTTACCTCAATATCTTAAAATTGTCTAATGCCATTATCATGTTATGAACAATTTAGGTTATAGTCAGCTAACATAGTTCCTAGCTTCGTGTATAGAAAGCGGTGACAAGGCAAATCAGTTCTCACGCTTATCTCCCCTGTGCACATTCTCTTTTTAGGTATGACAATAATTTTCGATACCCATAAAAAAAAAAATACAAGTAAAAACTAGTAAAAATGAAACTCATTGTAACTTTTACTCTATATTTAAGAATGATCAGGATTTAAATCGCATATAAATATTATTTTACACTCGATAAAAACTTGCGAAATTTAATTTTAAAGCTGCAGAAAAAACAAAACTTGAAATATGAGAAAAATAAAATGGCGCCGTAAATACATGGAAAACAGGCTTTATAAAACATTAAAAATACAAGGGAAAAAAACGTAGTACAAATATCCATTATATCTTGTTAAAGTTTTGTTTCAATCATCATTCAGCTTAAATAAAGTAAAAGTCTTACCTTTGGCTTGAAATATGACAAAAACATTTAACTTTTGCATATAAAAAAAAAGTTAAATCTGAGGCACAAAAAAATGTCAAAAGTTAGCTATTGCTAACTATGGAAGCAGCTAACTGAAAACATGTCCTTATTTTTAACAAATTAAGCAAAAAAAAAAAAAAAAAAAATTTGAATACGTTAAGTAATGTTTTTCATGAAGTACACTAAATTTCACTTTTTAAATGTATTTATTTCTAATAAAGATCAAATATTACATCATTTTTTTTTTTAGCAAAAAAAGAAAAAAGGGTAATATTTAATTTATTTTTTTATTAAATTCCACCTTTATGCTATGAAATATAAATCATTAATTCTTATAAATAAGCATTATTTAAATTTTAACTAAATCCTTGAATTAACTTTATTGAAAAACCTATTTTGGGTTTGTTTTACAAAATATATAAGAATTAAATGTCCTAACATTCATTGGGCGGGGTTCTATCACCATTTTATTTTATTACTAGCATGGATGGATACTTAGCGTTGCCTGGGTCGACATAAAGTTCGGTTTGGACACACCTGCTATACTAAAGATATTGAGCACTTTTCATCGTAGGCAACTTCGATACCCCCACAACAATTTCAAAAATAAAAGAACGGATGAAAACACGAAAATGTAATCGCCCAAAAAGAGACGTACGTGACAATCTTCCCACCAGATATTTTGGGAGAAGTGATGCGAAGAGAAGCTATTCTCCGGATATTGAGAACTTTTTGTTGTCCGTGTGCCAGACCCCCCCCCCCCCGAATAAATAAATGAATCAAAACAACTTTTTCAATCGAAATAGTAGCGAGTGCCTGTGAGTGTTAAAAAAAAAAAAAAAAAAAAAAAAAAAAAAGAGCAGCCATGGCTGGGCTGAAACATGAAACACGAAAGAGGGAAAGAAGGCAAAATGTTACGAGCAAACGCATTTACCCACATGGCCATGAGTGCTTATGATGTCATGGTGTTGCAACATAAGCTTTTTAATTAATAGTTTTAGTTTAATATGTGCGTGTGACTTGTAAAAAAAGCCCCCCCCCCCAAAAAAAAAAAAAAAACAAGGTGGTCCAGTTTTGGGGGCTAATTGAGCTATTTTTCGTACAAACAAGGTGTTTTTTTTTTAAATTTAATTCAATATCTTACGACTTTAATAATCATATTTGAAATAGTCCCAGAAAACTAATATTTATCTTTCAAAGGATTTTACAATGAATTTATTTAACTTTCAAAATTTAGCTGAATTGGTTAGGTTGTCATGAAAACATTTTTCATTATAACTATTTTTTCACGTGTACATATATGTTTTACTTTGAGAAATTAACTTCAATCTTTAATTTTTCAAATACACTCAAAAAGTAGTTGGAAACCTACAAAAAAATTATGATAAATCGGCTTTCAAACTTTGTCCCCCCCCCCGCCTATCTTTATTCGGTCATTTTTGCCCGTACCTGCTAATTATGTGTTCCAAGCAACAGTGAAAGTGTTAATATAAAAATAACACTGATTTTTTCATGACATGTTCAAATTGTAACCCGCAATAGACAATTTGTTAAAACTAAACCAATTAACCTGATCAGCAACTTGAGTAAATTCTACCATTAATTGTTAAAAATTATTAATGCCCTAAAAATCTTTATTGCTAATAAAAAGGTCTTTATTTAAAAAGTCTGCACCTACATCATACTTAACATAAATTCTTCTTCCTCATCAGTAGGAGTATAATAAACTATATCATAAAAATTATTTTCATAACTATTAACTACACCAATAAAAGTTTTATTTTGATTATCTTTCTTCCATAAAATATTCCTACCTACAATATTACCATTTAGTAAATCACTCATTTCTGTACAAATATGAGGAAATGTGCTGATTACTTTAGAAAGAAGACTTGGATTTTTTTCTAATATTTTTAATTCGTTTATTAATAATTTTCTAATAAAAACCGAATATTTATTTTTCTTCCTTTCCACTTTCTCATGAAAAGACTTTTAAAATCACCGAGTCATTTCACATCTTTTTGCTTCATAGACATACTGAAATCACAAAGTGATATTTTCCCTGAATTCAAAACAACTTACAGGTAGGTGTGAAAACATTTTAGAATCAAAAGACACAGTTGAAATGCACCCAGCTGGACTTTTAAGAAAACGCGTCGAGTTTTATTAGTGAGATGCGAAGATGAACAAATATAGCAAAACTTATTCGCATTCAATTTTTAAATATATTTTTTACTTGCTCATTGATCTGAAAAACATCATTGATTTGAAAATTTTTTTTTTAATTATTAACAGTAAGATTGTCGGGTTATTCATAAGTTTTAAAATAATGCTCCACAATTATTTTTCACAGATTCTGAAAAATTCAATCATTTAAAAAAAAAAAAAACATTATTTTGGAAAATTTAAAATAGTAAAAAAATTTTTTTTGTAAAACTTGTATAATTTGAATATATTTTTCAACCCCCCCCCTCCGAAAAATCATAAATCAGCAAAGATTGCGACCCAAAATTAGATATATTTTATTTCATCATTCCAGTATATTTTAATATGTGAAAAAAAAAAAAAAAAAAAAAAAACTAAGGCAATTTCTTCCAAAAATAACTTCTAAGATCATGTGAGTGAAGGAGAGAGCAAGCAAATATTGGAATTTTTGTTATATTATTTCAATTAAAAACTGTCTGCATAAAAAATTAACAAATTATTTGATTTTTGAGAAGTCTAAAAAAAACTGTGTTTTCATTATTTATGTAAAAATATGTAGTAATAACATTGGGTCACATTTTTTCCCACTTTTACCTTTTTGGGGAATTTTTTTATGTAAACATAAAATAAAATATCTCCCATTCTAATAACTATTGAATATTTGATTGTTAAATATTTTTTCAATCAAGTATAGATTTTAAAAAGTATAGATTAAGTAGAATAAGTTTATTAAAAACAAAAATCAGCAAACCTGAATGTGCTTTATGCCACATGTGACTTTATGCCACATGTGCCTACTAGCCTGCAGCAAATAATAATAAAAAAAAAAACAACAAAAAACAAACAAACAAAAAAGAAAACCCAGTAAATTTCCCGAATCCACATTCATCCAAAAATAGATTGCTTATAAATAAAATACAGGTAAAAAAGAACAAATATATAGGAATAACGTACATACATCCCCTATAATTTTTTCATGGAATGAGATAGAAAAGGAAAAAATGAATTAAAACTGCAGATTTAAGGGGTGGGGAATATGTAAACCATTGAAAAGTTGGAAATAGGAAGAAAGAGTAATACCTGGTTCTACAAAGAAAATACAGTACAAGTAAAAATATATATTTTTTATTTGGCCAAAGAGAAATAAAAAGAACGTGTTTAAAGAGATAAATATAAAAAGAAAACTTTTTTTTGATCCTTTGAGATGAGTAATTTGTTTATCGATTAGTGAGGCAGCCATTTATCAAATTTTTTTGTCTTTCCAATCTCTCTCAAGTGGTTGGAAATTGTTGTATACGTTACATCTAATTCAGAAGCAAGTTCTCGAGTAGTTGTGCGTGGATTAGCTTCGACTAAGGCTCTTAATTTATCGTTGTCAACATCCGATGGCCGACCACTACGTTCATCATCTTCAAGATTCCAGTCGCCGTTACAAAATTTCTTAAACCACCATTGTGCTGTGCGTTCAGTAGTGGTCCCTGGGCCAAACGCTTCGTTGATATTGCGAGCCGTTTCAGCAGCTTTTCGGCCTAGCTTGAATTGAAATAAGAAAATAGCACGAATTTGCTTTTTTTCCATCTTGTATTCAACGTTCTGAAAAGAGATAATTGTTTTAAAACGATTGTAATTCAAACGATTAGACAGAGCGAAAAACTCTCTTTAAAATGATATAATGAAAACTTATTTGAAAATACATCATTTGAAATCAAAATTAAAAATTCTGCAAGAACCTTTTTGTGAACCTAATAATATAGTGAAATCGAAATAGAATACCTCAACAAGCTATTTAAAAATACAGTTATAAAAGATAGTCTTTTTTTTTTTTTAATTTTTGTTTTATTTTATTTTTTAAATTTGATTTTGACTCCATTCTGGTCCAAAATAAAATCGAGATATTATAAATATAAATATCTAAAACGAATGGTACATAATTCAAGTGTTTGAAGGATGTCCGGAAGACTCATCCATCTTTGATAAGTTTGAAAACTGGTCCATTATTGAATAAATATCAATTGAAAACACATTTTATGACCGTTCTTGAAGGAGATATTGTTTAAAAAATATTTTTTACTTGTTTACTGTTCTTTTAAAAAAGAATAAAATCAAGTTTTCTAAGTGTTTTCTACCTAGATGATTAAGTTTATTTTAAAGCATGGGGCTGTTATTTTTTATTTTTTACAATTTAAGCCTGTGTAGTTTACCTCCTAAAAAGAAATAAAGATCTACTTTATTGGCTTATACAATTCAAGGCCTTTAAAGATAATATGAAAGAAGGAATTTAAAAAAATTTAACATTTTAGAGTGGGGAATCAGTTTCCTATATAAATTTTTATGTCAAATGAGCACCAACTCTATAACCATATAGCGGTAAATGGGACATGTAATCATTAGCATTTACAAGTTTGGTGGCATGGGGGGAGGGAGGATCATAGGTTCCAAACATTTTAAAAACACCTACAAACACTTTAAACATTTGGGGGTAGGGAGTAGTGTTTTCACCGTTAAATATTACTTATTTCCTGATATTTTATAAGGCTATTAACACACAAAAAAACACAAAAAAAAAAAACACAAAAAAGCAAAACAAAAAAAACACAAAAAAAACCCCAAAAAAACTAGTGTGGACCTGTACAATGCACACTCCCTCCTTGTTTTTTTCCCCCTTTTTGTCTTTTTTCAACAGATTATCAATTGGACACTAATCTACGTAAAAAAATATATATATATATTTGTACGAGGTACTTAGTTTTGTCAAGAAAAGGATTAATGATGGCTCAAAAGAGAAGATGTATGCATTTATATTACTTACCCCCCCCCCCATAAAAAAAAAAAACGATATTGTTGCTTTATCAGCAGTTTTAAAGATTTTTTTTTTTTTTGTGCCAGATCATGTGCTCTTATAAGATAAGGTATTCTCACTCCTTTTAGTTTTTTCTTGGATACTAGTTCTGTTTTCTGCTTACTGGGAAGTTCTTTGCCTGGCAAGATACTATGTTAATGGACTGTCACGTCGCAGAAAGGGGCAATTCTTCCACAACCTAAGGTAGGTGCACATTGCTTCCTTTTCTCATCTGAGCAGTCTTTTGTTTTGAAAAAATTAATCTTTTTTACGTAATTGCAGAAGAAACCCTTTACTAACATGGAGAGTAGCACGGCAGATTTGCACAAGAGAATTTCTCTCCTATGGACCAAAATCAGAACGATGTTGGTGATTGCTCATCAAGAGGATGAATTTTCTGGAAAATCATTCTCTGCACTACAATCAGTTAAGTATTTGATGGAAGTAGACATATATGTCAGTAAAATTCAACTCCAATCTTCTGACGAGGAAGACTGGGTGTAAATTGAAAAGGAACCTCTTGCACATACCCTAAGATGATTCTGAAAAAAAAAAAAAAAAAAAAAAAAAAAAAAAAAAACTGAAGCATCTTGAGCTAAAGTTCCTTTCAGCTGCCTTGCTACCTGTTTACCAGAAATTGAAAGGAGTGTGTCCTCATTTATCGTAAAACCATCTCAGATTCAGATTACCGGACCAACTTGTGATGGATTGGATATGCAATCTAACCCCATGAGTTTCAGGAATTTTTTGTCTCATTTTGAGAACTGGGCAGATCCTTTGCTACATTAACTACATAACCAAAGCAGCCTCACTTCTGGTTAGAGTTGAAGGACTCCTTTGACCGTTCATTTTCTAAAGGTTATTCTTCTGGGGCTTACCTTAAGATTCTTTTCTCCAAATTCCCCAGAGAGGTTAAGAGAGAGTTGATTCAAATTTCTGTTAAGAGAATCCCCACCATGTCATCTATTTTGCAAAATACAAAGGAGGCTGTCAAACATATTATCAAAGAGGATGAGGTCCTTAGCTCAATCCTTAACACTGGTTGGGGTTCCTTGGGGGATGTACCGTCTAGGCTAAGGCCCTGTTCTTCATGAAGGGATACTTCTCTTCAGGTTAACTTTGCCTGTCACACTCATTGTGGAAATTTCTCTCGTCTCCTCCTTGTTTTGTGTGTTACCTTTGATAAGGACGGTAACCATGTTTCTGCCAATTGTTTGTTGGACACTGGCAGTGGCCAGACTTCTCTGTCTAGTAAGGTATTAGATCCTCTTGGTCCTTCAAAGTCTTGGACTGGATTGTGAAAATTAAATCGGCAACCATTCTTGGAGATTGTGACAGGCACTTTAGGGAGGTAGTGTTGGATCACATTGTCCACTTTCTCTTCCAGTACTGTATTTAAATGATAACATTGATATTTCAATACGCATTGCCCCCTAGTTAGTTTTATTCAGATTCATGGAATAATTGGCCCAGATTTTATCCAGCATTTTGGGGACCCTCCAGCTGGTTCCTTGTTTGAACGGGCAAGTTTTTTTTTAACTCCAATAGGACTCGTTCCTTTACTTTGAGCATCCTCTGACCAGAGTACGTTGCCTTCAATTCATTCCTTGCATCAACTGCTGAAGTCAACTCCTCTCACCTGTGTTTTGTTGTGCTAGAGTCTCAGAGCCTGCATGAGGATCCTCTAAGTGATACCCCCCCCCCCCGAACAATGGCATGCAAAAGAGGGGTTGGTGAAATGTTCAGTATGAAGACTCTTGGTATAAGTGAACAAGAACTGACCGACTATGACAAACAGAAGATTGCTCTCTTCCAACAAGCAATTTCATTCGAAAATAACAAATGTGCAGTTACTCTGGAAGGATGGCAAAATATCTCATGTACCTTCCAATCATGTGGTGGCCTTGCGTGTATTGGAACATGTAGCACTAAAGTTGGAGAAGCCACCTTATCAGGAATACTTGCATAATAATAGAAGAGACTTTTGTGCCTCCGCAATGATTTAAAAGAATTCATTTCGATTCCACACAGACCGGTCTTGAAATTAGATCCTACCTCTACCACTAAAATTCGGCCAATATTCAACTGCAGCCTTAAGATTGGAAACTTTCCTTCTCTTAACGAAGCAGTCTACCAGGGAATGAATCTCACAAGTGACCTTTTGGACTTACTGCTCATCTTTTGCACAAATAATCATGTCGTATTGGCAGACATTAAGAAGGCCTTCTTGATGATCTTCTTAAAGCTAGTATCTGATACAAACTGCTTCTGTTTTTTCTTAAAGGATGGAAGTTGTCTACGCTGTTTTAGATACAACACTACAGTTTTGGGGTTTGCTTCTAGTCCCTTTATAATAAATTATGTCCTCTGCTACCATGCTGCTCAATATCCCATGGATAATTATAGATATATGATGGAGAATCGGTTTCACGTGGATAATCTGGTCATGTCAAGTGATAATCCAGATGAACTGTGTGGGTTGTACGTTCTCTTTCCTGAGATTGATTACTTGAGGGAGGAGAAATTACGAACTCTATAGTACATTGAATATCTGTTGAGCTTCAAAGAGAAACCACAGGGCCATTCTAGAGTGCCATTCCGAAACAGACTAAAAGGTTGGAGATGTTGTATTGGTTAGGAGTCCTCATAAGCCTAGGCCCTTTTGGGTTCTCGGGATCATCTTGGAGAGGTTTTGCGAAGAGACTGGTGTAGTCAGGTCAGCAAAAGGAGAACGTAGTACATATCCACTCGCTAAACAACCTATTCCCTCTTGAGTTATTCCTAAGCAAAAAGGATTAAATTCTATCTGTACGTGCATCGGTTGATGGGCCTACTGATTTTCTTGGTGCTGTTCCTTTTCAATCAACATCTTCAAATGAAGCAGTTATTTGGCTTTGTCCCATATTCGGCTTCCCACAGGGTATGATTGGTTGTGACGGATGTGACAACTGGTGTAACTTCAGGTGTGAGGGGATTGAATCTCCACTTCCTGTAAGACAGAAGTGGTATTATTCGGAATGTGCATTGCAAAAATGGTGGCGAGGTAGGCCTAGCCCCCTTCTAGAATAGCTAGGGACCCAATCCGTGCCTAAATCAAAATGTAGATTCCATGAACAAAGCTTCTTTCTTAGAACTGCATGGCTGTGGAACTCTCTGTCGCTTGCCTGTCCCCCCCCCCCCGAATTCAACTTGGATGTCTTCAAGTCCAACACAAACAAATTCCTAATGAACCGCCCCCTTAAGTAATGACACCTTATCAAATCCCCAATACTAACTATTACTACGATACTATCCCACTGATTAGTGTACACACAATAACCCTTATCCCCGAGTGGCTCCTGGGCCTTGATATGTGGTGACCCCCATGTAAAAAAAAAAATTAAAAAAATATTAACATGTTAACTGCCTTAAGTGCAGACCTTTATATTATTGTTTACCTTTTGTAAAGAAAAGGATTAATGACTGCTCAAAAGAGAAGGAAATCTGTGTGTACTTACCTTGATTACTACCAAAAAAGAGACATCGTTGCTTTATCAGCAGTTTTAAAGTTTTTTTTTTCTGATCATGTGATGCTTAATCACATGACCCTTCACTTATAAAAAGGAGGTATTCTCACTCCTTTCAGTTTGTTTTTCTTGGATACTACTAGTTCTATTTTCTGTTCACCAGGAATTTACTTCTGGATCTACTACTTCTTTGCCTGGCAAGACGCTACATTAACTGACGACCACGTCGTGGAAGGACGCAATTCTTCCACAACTTAAAGGTAGTTTTTTTTTTACAAAGGAGTCACCACTTATCAAGGCTTGGAAGCCACTCGAGGATAAGGGTACTACAGTGGTCAAGGGGAACATGTTGCAGCGATCTTTAGTAGGGTAAATTGGATTACTTAAGAGGATGGCTCATCAAGAATTTGTTCACATTGGACTTGAAGACAATCATATTGTAATCAGTTGGAAAGCAGGAAAACTAGCACTAGTTGATTTGTTCTTTTTAGATAATTGTTAGTTTATCAACTTGCATGAAAAGAGCTATGTAAAAGATGCTTAAAACCGTTTGAATTATGCAAATACCATCAGTAGTTCAAAAGTTATGAGAAATTTAAGTGCCAAACTTTATGCTTTTCCGTGGACATTTTTCTTTACAAAAAGTGAGTTAAATTACAGTATTTCAAGAAATTCGGTAATTTTGGCACCATTTATTTATTTTTCAAGCTATTCTCATGAAACTTGGCAGTCTTATGTAAAATTGTGTGCTCTTTCTGATTATGCAGTCAAATCTGATGTATCTCTTTACTATAAGCCATGAATTATAAATTAAGATGTACAAAATTCAATTTTTTTTTAAACTGGCGCATGGTATCATACAGTGGGTGCCTATTCATGAACAAAACTAAGTATTATATAATGGTATTTAAATATAGCTTTATTGAGAGCAGGCATTTTCCTGCCTCCTCACCAAAGGAGAGCTTAATCTGGGTGTAGCTATTCAATACCTAAAGAGCATTCATGGCCAGTATTTACTACTCCCCTCACAGAAAAAAAAAAAAATTGAGTAAATAATCTTAGAAATTAATATTTACAGGTCATATGATTGGGGGGGGGGGAGAAGCGGGGGAGAAGGAAGGAAATGAAGTTAACGGGCATTTTGTTTAACCACTACCAGGAAGCAACTGTTACAACAATGAATTTATTTTTTTTTGGAAACGAAAAATCGGCAACTAAAATCATATTACCACATTGTATTAGAAACTGTGCACCCCTTACAAATATTGAAATTCATCGGTTCAGTAGGGTATCGCAAAGATAACCATCGCTGCCACCATGAAATAAGATCATTTTTATGGAAAGAAGGACAACAACGCATGAGATGCAGTTACAGGAGTCATGATATGAGCTCTATTTTTTATTCTTCTGAAAACCTCGCCTAAACGGAAGTGGTTCTATATTTAAAACTGTTCCTTAGAGAGTTCGCTAAGGGGAAGTAACTGTTCATACTGTGAGAGACTGGATAAAAAAAGTCTTGTACGCACTGACTTGGCGCAGGGCTTCCGGTTGGAAAAAGAAAAAAGAAATACATAAGGGATGAAGCGCATTATATAGGTCCACCGTAGTCTTTTTGTGTTAACAGTCTTAAAAATATCAGGAAATAATATTTAACAGCGAGAACTTTTGTCAAGGCAAATCTTAAAACAAGTGCAAATTGTGGAGCTATATGGAGTTATATAAAAACGCCAAAAATATGCATGCGCAACAATAGTCACCAGCAATAACATAAGGAATTACATAGTTTAATATCCGGAACACTACTTACTTGCAGAAAACTTAAATGCAATATTCGTTTTCAGCATATCAGAAAACTTCTAAAGCCGTCATTTCAAAGGAACGAGTTAAAAATAAAAAAAATATGCAAAATACTGTTAAAAATCCACCAAATATATGTCAGGGTATTTTTTCAAATTAGGTCCACCTTCACAATTTTCTTTTAAATGACAACTTTTATAGGTTTTCGACTATGCTGAATACGAAAATCGCATTGAAATTTTGCAGAAATAAGTAGTTATCGAGATATAAAAAGTTGTATTATGCATTGTATTCTTTGGCAGCCATCTTTTTTATGTGCATGCAGTGTCAGTTATAGATGAGTAGATTTATTTATGGCGCACGCGTAAAAAAGATGGCCGCCACAGAATACAATGCATAATGCAACTTTTTATATCTCGATAACTACTTATTTCTGCAAAATTTTAATGCGATTTTCGTATTCAGCATGGTCAAAAACCTACAAAAGTCGTCATTTAAAAGAAAATTGTGGGGGTGGCCGGGTGGACCTAATCTGAAAATTTACCAAACCCGATATTTTTCACTCAGTAGTGAGCCTCGGAAGATTGTCAATGAAAGAAATACAATCGCCAATAGATAAGCATTTTATTATTTCTAGTCGCCACTTTGAAAAATCACTCGCAAATGCGACTGTTTCACTCGCAATGTAGAGCCCTGTTTATACTAATTTCAACAGGACACGTAAGTACGTAATGTTTTCACCTGAAATGCGTCGGTTTAAAACATTACCAATTTACACAAGCACAACGAAAATATATAAATGTTTACATATTTATTTGTTCCATTTGGCTTTTTTGTTTGTGAAAATTTGGCTACAATTATCAATTTGGCATTTTTTTTTCTTCCAGAAAGATTTGACTTTAAATATCTTTTATGGTCTGGCAACACTGAGGACGACGCATTTAGTAAAGGAGCAGCAGCAGTGCACTGGGTACTGGTCGCGGTAAGAGTTCCCTGCCGAACACCCTCAAAAAACAATGATTTCTCCCGTTTCTCCCGCGCAGCCGCAAAGGACATGTTTTAGTTGCCATAGTAACAACACTTTTTATCGACATTGTTTTACTGTTTAAAGACATTACTACACATTTATTAATAATATCTCACTTTTAATCACTTTTATCGACTTTTTAAAACTTTATTTTTACTCTTTTTAAATGACAACGTTAATGTTTATGAATATTGAAATAAAACATTACTACACATTTATTAATATCTTTTTTTTTCTTTACTGTTTATGTGTCAATTTTATCGACTTTTTTTTTTTACTGTTTATGTGTCAATTTTATCGACTTTTTCTTTTCTTATATTGAATATTGAAAGGGGAGGGTGTTTTGTACCTATTCTCTACTTTAACCTTACAATTGAATAAAAAAACATTAAACTTTAAGCTTAGAAATACGATTTAAAATATAGCGCGGATCATAAGTGCACTAGCACCCATTTTCTTATTAATAAATGTTTAGTAATTATTTTTATTTTAATATTCATAAACAGTAAAAACGTCGTCATTTAAAAAGAAAATGCTATTTAAAAAAGAAAATAACATTGATTAAACGTAAGTAAATTTATTATTCTATCATCATTTTGTGGTAAGTAAATTTCAAGAACCGCCGATAAGTTTCATAAAAGAAAAAGTCGATAAAAGTGACACAAACAGTAAAAAAAAAAAAAAAGATATGAATAAATGTGTAGTAATGTCTTTTATTTCAATATTCAATATAAGAAAAGAAAAAGTCGATAAAATTGACACATAAACAGTAAAAAAAAAAAGTCCGATAAAATTGACACATAAACAGTCAAGAAAAAAAAAGATATTAATAAATGTGTAGTAATGTTTTATTTCAATATTCATAAACATTAACGTTGTCATTTAAAAAGAGTAAAAAAAAAGTTTTAAAAAGTCGATAAAAGTGATTAAAAGTGAGATATTAATAAATGTGTAGTAATGTCTTTAAACAGTAAAACAATGTCGATAAAAAGTGTTGTTACTATGGCAACTAAAACATGTCCTTTGCGGCTGCGCGGGAGAAATCATTGTTTTTTGAGGGTGTTCGGCAGGGAACTCTTACCGCGACCAGTACCCAGTGCACGGTGCAGCACCACAACTTTTTTGTACCTCTGTGGATTATAATACAAACCCTCAACATTTACTGTCATTTTGTCAAATTTTGCAAAATAAATAAAAAGCGAAACAT
Source organism: Euprymna scolopes (assembly GCF_053919585.1). Lineage (NCBI taxonomy): Eukaryota > Metazoa > Mollusca > Cephalopoda > Sepiida > Sepiolidae > Euprymna > Euprymna scolopes. The sequence goes on from NC_136507.1 coordinate 103,196,478, forward strand.
TTTTTGACGGGAGAGAGAATTTGTGTTGAAAATCTCTAGAGTTATTTTAATTTTTTACTTTAAAAATTGTTAAATCATGAAGAAAAAAAAAAATTATAGTAAATTTTTACGACGAGCCCCCGCGTATTATAATCACCCCAACCTCCCCATGTTAAGAACGGCTTTCGGAATAAACATCCCCAACCTCGAAAGCCGTTCTTAACATGGGAAGGTGAGGGGGTATTCCGAAAGCCGTTCTTAACATGGGGGAGGTTGGGGTGTTTATACTACGCTGGGGCAGGTCGTAAAAAAAAAAAAAAAAAAAAAAAAATCAATTTTATCGAAAACTCCCGTTATTCAAGAATCAATGATAATAATAAACGCTTTAAAATAAGTTAAACCACTAAAAACTTATCCAGCTAAGTAGAAAATGAACACTCGATGTTATCTTTTTTAAAACAGTAAACAAGTAAAAATATTTAAAAAATATTATGGGATTGTGTAGTCTCTTTTAAAAACGGTAAATGTGCACTGGTTGTCCAACCTGCATTCCGAAAGCCGTTCTTAACATGGAGAGGTCGGGGGGTGTTTATTCCGAAAGGCATTTTCTTATTTTCAACCTCTCCATGTTAAGAACGGCTTTCGAAATAAACACCCTTTCCAGGTTGGAAAACCAGTGCACATTAACCTTAAAAACAATATCACCTTCAAGAACGATGCTAAAATGTGTTTTTAATCGATATTTATTCAATAATTGCCCAGTTTTCCTATCAAAAATGGACGAGTCTTCTCATGAAGAATCAAAGTGGTGGCAGTGGAATATAGCAAACGGAGAAAGAGAGGAAAAAAATTAATGCAATTAAATCATGATCAGAAGAACCTCCGGCGTTGTTTAAAGCATTAATTTTTCTCTTTTTTTTTTTTTTTTTTTTTAATCCAATGATACGATACTGACCTGTACAAGAAACAAGTAGAAATTTTCGAAGCCGCAAAATATGGCGCCTTGTTAAGCAGGGTTGCCAGACAGAAAAAAACAAAAAATGTTTAAAGCCAAATTTTTCAAGAAAAAGGCCAAAAAATGGCCAAAAAATGGCCAAATTCGAAACTGAATCCACACTTTTAAAAACAAAAAGACCAAATGGACAAATTTCTTTGTTAATGCTATAAAAAAAAAAAAAAAAAAATGTTGACTATAATGAAGATCTTGGCTCCCAAGTATTTGCGTCTTTTAAAAATTATTTTGTATTTTTTTTTATTACTGAAGTAAAGACTTTAACTATGAAAAAATTGAAATCATGGTCTTTTTTATGTATATGCTTTTAGTGGATTTTTTTTTTTTTTTTTTTTTTTTTTTTTTTTTTTTTAGATAAAAACACTTGCACTAAGGAACGTTAATAATAGATTCTACAGTTTACATATTTTATAAAGCGTACCAGAGGATTAAAAAAAAAAAAAATATTTGGAAATGTTATATTTATATTAATTGTTGCTTTGTAGATTAATACCCTCAGGTAAATCCCACTCCCCCCAAAACGGGATTCTTTTTTTTAGCTGATTACTTATTGAGGTGGGACGGAGGAACAAACAATTATTTCAGAATTTGGAGTGGGTGATTACTTTTGTATATAAATTTAACTTAAAATTCAAATCTATTATTTCATATCGATAGTCTATCTGAACTGTCTTTTAAAAATATGTAACCAGAGTTTTTTTAGCTTTAGAAAGATAAATTGTGTGTGATTTTTTAAAGAACCTATTAACTCAACGAAAAGTCCAGGGGGCACAGTACTAGCAGTGTCAGAAATTTCGTGAAAACTATTGAATAATTTCACCCGCCATCTTTCAAAGCTTATAACTCCTCGAAAAATGTCATTCAAGCCCTAATTATTGTTTTTCAATTAAAGGAGCAAGGACCAAGGTTTCATTAAAAAAAAAAAAAAACAACAACACAAAAACAAACAACGTGGGGGTTTTTTTCTTTAAAAAGGTTTTAAACTTCGGACTTTACAGGTAAATTTCTAAAAACACTACTTTTTTTTTGTTTTTAAATTTGAATATATTATTTATTGATCTTTTATCTTCAATTTGTGATATATAAAACTTTGGTACATAAATTAATTATTTCTGCAGTTCCAAGAAAGAAGCTTTGCTCATGGAATCTACGTTTCGATTTAGGCACAGATAAAGAGTGAGGAAAATTATTGACAGTAGTTTCAGCCAGACGGGTGTTTCTCGTGAAAGATTGGTGAGGGGGGATGAGGGATTGGAGCTCAGACGAGCACCTGCCATGGAAATAGCAATAAAACAAAGACAGGCTTGCAACGTCTCTTCTGTGAGAGAGGGGTTGCAGGGAAGAGAAAAGGGCATCCCCCACTAAACCACAAAGTCTATTTTGTATTCTGTCAAGGCAGGATAGGCTGTTTTTAGCAGCTCCTGCCCAGATGTGGCAGCAGTACTTCATCCTTGGACGTACTTGGCTTTTATAAAGATAGAGAATTGCATCAGTAGTGAGATATCTTCTGGAGCGGTAGAAGGATCCCACCATTTTCCCAGCGTCCCTGGCAACAGATATGATGTACGTGTTCCATTTTAGATCAGGAGTAAAGGTCAAACCCAGAAGCTTGTCAAAACATGGAGCCTCTCCAAGACGAGAGCCATCCATTTCAATTGATGCCAGATGGGGATCAGTGTTGATGATGTAAAGATAGAAGCTTGGTTTTGGATGCATTAAAAGTGACCAGCCACCTCTTCCCCCATTGTACCACGTGCTCAAGATCAGAGGAGAGAGAATTTGAGAGAACTTTGTCATTTACGGCCTTTGATGTGTTGCCATAGATGGTCGTGTCATCAGCATAGATGTCAACGAATGATTTAAGTATGTGTTTTGGGAGATCATTGATGTAGATCAGGAAGAGAGTTAAACCCAGGATGGACCCCTGAGGGACTCCAGCATTAATACTGTGGGCCTCTGATTTCTGCCCACCAACCACTACTCATATGAACCTATCGGAGAGAAATGATTTAATGATTAAGAAAACATTTCCAGTAATACCGTAGCTGGAAATCTTGTGAAGTAGACCCTTATGCCATACCTTATTGAAGTCCTTCGATATGTCAAGAGCAATTGCCCTGGAAAGAAAACCTTTGTCAAGAGATTCACTAATCCTGTGTGATATAACCGTTAGCACATCTGCTGTAGATCTTGCAGAGCGGAAACCATATTGCGTGTCACTAAGAAGGTTGTTTCTGTTGAGGTGGTTGACTACTTCTTTATTTAATATGGATTTCAACAACTTACTCATGACACACAGGAGACTTATAGGTCTGTACTGAGAGGGAGATGACTTTTCACCTGAATTCTTAAATACAGGGCATATTGATGAGGTTTTCCAGGGTGTTGGAAAGCACTTAAATTTGATTGTTGTGAAAATGTTCTAAAATCTCTAAAAGTGAAAATTTTAATTAATTTAATGTTTTTGTTTTATTTAAAAAGCAAATTGTCCATTTAAAACAAATAGCTGCTTTTTTACAAGTTTCAAAGTTTGTTATTCATTCGCTAAAAATCACGGTTCTAAATTTTTTGAGATGAGAATTGGTTATTCGTATTATTTGGATTCTTTAGACTACTGTTCTTATCTTGAGTGTCATTTTCACAACGTTTCGATCGATCTAACCTTCCATCTTCTTTAGATGTATCTTGTCAAACTCAGGAATCTTTGGCAAACTCAGTCTCTGGTGACTGAATGAGAGCATACTACAAATATGGATTAAATACAGGATTCTGTTCAAAATTCCGTATAGCTTCTTGAGTTTGAGGGAAAGATTTCTAAGTCTGAGAGAAAGATTTTGGAGTTTGGCAGAAAGATTTTGGAGTTGGTGGAAAGATTTTGGAGTTTGGCGGAAAGATTTTGGAGTTGGTGGAAAAATTTTAGAATTTAGCAGAAAGATTTTGGAGTTGGTGGAAAGATTTTGGAGTTGGTAGAAAGATTTTGGAGTTGGTAGAAATATTTTGGAGTTTGGCGGAAAGATTTTGGAGTTGGTGGAAAAATTTTAGAATTTAGCAGAAAGATTTTGGAGTTGGTGGAAAGATTTTGGAGTTGGTAGAAAGATTTTGGAGTTGGTAGAAATATTTTGGAGTTTGGCGGAAAGATTTTGGAGTTGGTGGAAAAATTTTAGAATTTAGCAGAAAGATTTTGGAGTTGGCGGAAAGATTTTTGAGTTTGTGGAAAAATTTTTGAGTTTGGCGGAAAGATTTTTGAGTTTGGTGGAAAGATTTTGAGTTGGCAGAAAGATTTTGGAGTTGGAGGAAAGATTTTGGAGTTGGGGGAAAGATTTCCACTTGAAAAAAGGTTGGAGGTTACATCAACGGAAACATTGTGCAAATAATACTCAAGATAAGAATAATAATCCAAATTTGAAGAATTGAAAAAATACAAATCGAAAAAACTTCACATAAATTGAATGATTCATATCAGAAATTATGTCAAATACATCAAAAAGGCATTGAAATTTGGTAATATATATCTCACCTTATAAGAACTTATGAAATTTGGTAATATATATCTCACCTTATAAGAACTTATGAAATTTGGTAATATATATCTCACCTTACCAATTATGTTGTTTGAAGTAGCAGCTGCAATGAGTATTGTTTTAATTGTCGATTCTTGGTTGTACAAAAGTTCAAATAAGCAGTAACAATCTGATGCCCCTTTTTTCTTTTTTTTTTTTTTGTAGAAAAAATTGTCTGTGTTTAATATCATTTCTTCATTGGAACCAAATCTCTTTTTCGGAGCATTCTTTTGAGGTTTGTAAACAGTTAATAACAACTAAGAGGTGGGGAGGTTGGAAAATAGGGTAGGTGTGAAACCAATTCAATGTATACTTCATTGCCATTGTTGGGATCAAATTGTGACACGGTGTATTGTTTTAGTAAAAGAACACGCTTTATTCATTTGTAGCAATATTTGGTGATTTCTTTCATCAAACATGTCAATAATGATATGCAATATTCGTTATTGATGGTTCATCTTTTTGTAAGCTAGTCGATGAACAAAATATCTTGCACATCCCAAAATACAGAGACCAAAACCTTACCTGTTGATGTTTGTGTCTTTAGTCACCTTTCACTTGCTGACTAGTGCATCCATGTTTTATCCTCATCACATTATTGATGCAAACATCTCCTTTTTGTTGCATTGAAATAGTTGCAAACAACACTTTAAATCATCAACACGTTTTTAGCAACTGCAAGTAAAAGCAGCATCCAATTTGAACACAGCTTTCTTATTGACAGATGTGTGTGTATGCAAAATGGTAATATCTTCAGGTCTTCTGCTATCTCATGGAATTTCAGTTTATAATTGGCCAAAACGAGTTTATGGACTTTTTTTTAATGTTTTTTGGGAAAACAATTTTGACAATCTGAGCATTCAACAGGATTTTGTATCTGTATGAGTGTGTTTGAATTCTAACTATTGTTTCTGACAGAGCAGTGTCAAAATAACTTCAAACCATTGCTTTCCTTGCACAGTATTTTTCATTTAGTTTAGAAGTTAATTTCTAAAAGCTGTCAAACACAAGCCCGTGTGTAAAATAGTTGTTAAACTGATGATGATAACAAAAGTAATGCTTTTTGAAACACAAAGCCAAATTTTTTCATTCTTTTACAACTTACATCGTAGCTTAACTTAAATAACGATATGTCTTCAGTAATAACCCAATTAGGCTTACATTTTGATATGTGCGATTTGACGAAATATAAATTTATATGTCAAGCCTGGAACTTATTGTGTGATGTGTTACAACACAAGAAATACTCAATCCCCATTTTATATGCATTCTACAAAAACTCAAACAGCTTTTTTCTTTCTCTTTTATCTGTTTCTTTCAAACAACATACAGTCAAAACAAATATGAATTCTCAGTTTCTGCTTATGGAGGAAACGCCTTTCTTTCACAAGAACTTTTCAAATTCTTTGAACTCTCATTTTTTATGAAAATTTTATTTCATGTTGTCTTAACAAAATTGCTGATAAAAGTTATTTATTTTTTATGCATAGATTTTGCCATTCTTTCTTTTGATCAGGTCCTATCTTCCGCAATGTTATTTGGCAATGGAGATAATGTTGCAGGTTCAAATACAGGTATCAATCATTTCAACTTTTAGCTTTGAAATATGGATAGGCATTAAACTCTGGGTTTGCATTACTGTACACATAGATTCGAAAAAGTTGTCAAAAAACAAATGTATAACAAATAAATGTTATCAAAGGCAAGATAAGTTACTTTTCTACCTAACTGGATATAATTTTTAGAGTTTTTATTGAATGTTAAATATTGAAAAACATAGTGTTTAGCGATGTATTTGAAAATTACCAGACTTTCTGTTGAATACAGTAAGTTTGGGAAAAGGAGTTAAAAATAAAAAAAACATAGAAAATACTGTTAAAAACCTACTGAATATATGTCAGCTTATGTCATGCTAAGATATATTGGGTGAGTTTCTGACAGTATTTTATATAGTTTATTATTTTTAACTCCTATTCCCAAACTTACTGTGTTCAACAGAGAGTCTGGCGCAATTTTAAATTTTCAAATACATCGGTAAATACTATGTTTTTCGAGCTGAATAAACATTTTACATTAAATAAAAACACTAAAAAAATATCCAGTTAGGTAGAAAAGTAACTTATCTTGCCTTTGATAACATTTATTTGTTAATATTTATTATTTTTCGAATCTATGTGTATAGTAATACAAACCCTAAACTCTTTACAAATAGAAGTTTGAACATATATAATATGAACTGTACTTGTGCGTTTGTTGAGAAACGTTGATATGTTTTATTAGGCACTGTATCTAGAAGTTCATAAAAGTCATTCGTCTGTAGAGATCTTTCTCACTAGGAACCGGAATTAGCTTTTAAGGATATACTTGCGTGCTAGGGATGAAAAATAATGGAACAAAGATAGTTTGGTTAGATTATTTGAATATTCCTCAGAGCCTTTGCAGGCCGGATTGTAATACAAACATACGTGTTCTCTAAGAAAAACGCAGAAAGGTGTTGCATTCAGCTTTTTATACTACACATTTTCTTTCTCTGATTAACTGAAAGAAACTCATAAATGAAGATCTTGTTCAATGAAGAGCTGTTAATGCAAATATCACATTTACTGGGCTGTTTTTCTCAACAACTTAAAAATACTTAATTATAATGTTTTCTTTAATACTATCAAATAAAATTTTATGTGAAAGCGTTGAAAAAACAATTAAAACTTAAAATGCTCAAGTTGATTCAAAAATATTTATTTATAAAGTTTTAATTGCTTTCAAGTAGATATACCTGCAAAATTGTAAAGAAAAGGACAAAATACAAACAAGCTTAAAGAATATTTGAAGGCCAAGTTGCTTGAAAACTTACATTTTCTTTAATAATTAATCCTATTCACTTGCCTCACCACGAGGGCAGAGTTAGACACAAGGTCGGTTTTTAACGTAGGGAAAATCCAGCTCCCCCAAAAGAGATAGGAACATAAATAAAAAATTGTCTTAGTCATAAAGGATTTTTCCTTCACTGGTTGATGATAGAAAAGATGAAGTGTGGCATCAGAAGAACAGATACTACACTGTGATCTTGGTTTGAAGGCTAAGAAAAAAGCCACATTTGAAGACAAATTCTTAAAAAGGGCAAATACAATTTTAAAGGCCAAGCTGTTTAAAAAAAGGCCAAATTCGCGAAATTTAGCCTTAAAAAGGCCAATCTGGCAACCCTGCTGCTAAATTAGTTTAAGCGGCAAATTATGAAGAGAGAAACTCACCAATGAAAAGAACGTATTATATTCAGTGCGGGACTATCATTACGACATTGCATTCACAAAAATATTACAAAAACTTCTAAAATATCATCGAATCGCAAAACATTTATACAAAATATAATAGTATCTGATGGTAGAGAAAGAATATATTATGAAGCACGAAATAAAAAAGAAAGTACTCTAATATTTTCTGCGTGATTATAATTGAAGTCTGTGGCACTGGTGTTTTGCTTTAGTGGGAACCTCCCCATCTTGCAATATGGAGTTTTGTAGGCTAAAAAGCGGAGATGGTCGGCCGATGCTAACGTAACATGAAACTTAAAATTGCGAATATAGGAATGAAATGCGTTTTAATAGATTTTGATGCAAAAAAAAAAGTAAAGAAAACCGACTTTTTGCGTCTTCGCTTTTATATAGGTACGGGCAAAAATGGCGGAATAAAGATAGGGGACATAGTTTTTGGTTTTGTATTACTGTACACATAGATTCGAAAAAGTTGTCAAAAAACAAATATATAACAAATAAATGTTATGAAAGGCAAGATAAGTTACTTTTCTACCAAACTGGATATATTTTTTGTGTTTTTATTCAATGTAACATATTTATTCAGCTCGAAAAACATACAGTGTTTACCGATGTATTCGAAAATTCAAGATGGCGTCTCACACCCTCTTTAACACCGTAAGTATGGAAAAAGGTGTTATAAATAAAAAACTATACAAAATACTATTAAAAACCCGCCGAATATATGTCACGGTAACATATATTGAGCGAGTTTTTAACAGTATTTTATCCGGTTTTTTATTTATAACATCTTTTCCCACACTTACCGTGTTAAAGAGAGAATAAGACGCCATCTTGAATGTTCCAATACATCGGTAAACACTGTATGGTTTTCGAGCTGAATAAACATGTTACATTGAATAAAAACACGAAAAATATATCCAGTTTGGTAGAAAAGTAACTTATCTTGCCTTTCATAACATTTATTTGTTATATATTTGTTTTTTGACAACTTTTTCGAATCTATGTGTACAGTAATACAAACCCTTTGCACGAATTGCGAGCTAACTAATTCAGATAAATTTTGAAGTTAAATAAATTCCTTTGAAAGGCTAAATTTCGCGAATTTGGCCTTTTTTTAAACAGCTTGGCCATTAAAAATTGTATTTGCCCTTTTTAAGAATTTGTCTTCAAATGTGGCTTCTTTCTTAGCCTTCAAACCAAGATCACAGTGTAGTATCTGTTCTTCTGATGCCACACTTCATCTTTTCTATCATCAACCAGTGAAGGAAAAATCCTTTATGACTAAGACAATTTTTTATTTATGTTCCTATCTCTTTTGGGGGAGCTGGATTTTCCCTACGTTAAAAACCGACCTTTGAAGTTAAATAAAATCCTTTGAAAGAGAAATATTAGTTTTCTGGGTCTATTTTGTAGTGAACTATTACTATGATGCTGCTACGGTATGCTTCCCTTATTTCTCTCTTTTTCCCTACTCTTCTACTTTTCCCTTCCTTCCTTCTCTCAACGTCACCAGAGGTTTCAGCCAATCGGAATAGAGGACTGTTCTGGAGAGAGATACAAAGAAGAAATCTGTCTCAGACATGCGGGAACGATAGAAGCATCAGCACACGACGGACCAGTTTCCCTGGGTAAAGACCTTTATCAAAGAAATGTATATAGTGAGCCGTTTAGACCTGCCAAATTTGCTTTGTCTGGATCGAACACGCAGACACAGAACAAGCTGTATGCAGTAGCACCCACGCATAGAGCAGAGCACGTGCAAACATAACATAACTTTGACACGCGTATATTTCCGGTGACCTTTGACATAACCTTCCGTTTACGTCCTTTTTCTCTCTCTCTTTTTCGCTTGACACCAAGCCATGCACACGTATAAACCACGCGCTTCATAAGCATGCACTCGGAGAGCGACAGCAAAAACATGAGGTAGGCTTGTATATTTTTCACATAAATATTGTTACTTGTAAGATGCTTACACATAGAGCACACAATATGAACAATTCAAGACTGTCATATTTAAGCAATATATCACTCAGTAAAATATGAACTATAACCTCTACTTATGCACACTTCCGCAGAGGTCAATGCGTACAAGCCACAATCACACGTCCTTGCATGACTACCCAATTATTACACCGATGTATAAACTTTACTTTGTTTTGTTCTAAATAAATAATGTAATTTTATATATATACTGGTATAATGGTTTTCTTTATTGTTAAGTCGTGAACATGCATTATATAGCCTCGCAACAATTGGTGACCCTCGACCTCGACTTACAAAACTTTTCATTCCTTATACCGAGTATCAAGCCAAATAAAAGAGAAGCATTTCCACACCAAAATACTTTGCATTCCTCTGTGAGAGTGATAAATACACCAAGATTCAACACCCATGCCTAAAACCTGTCTTTCGTCTGTTGTTAATTTTTTTTAGTCCACGTGCGCACAGAAAAACACAGCTACTAATAACAACATTATCCAAGCAATCAAAAATAAAATAAAAGTTTCATATTTTCCTTTAAAAAAAAAATAATAATAATAAAAAAAAAAAGAAAGTTTTCCATATTTTTTTCCCCTCATTAAAACACACAACTTTAGACTGAGAATATTGGATAGTATTTTGTTACTCTTTTTATTTGTGCACCACCGAGGATAAATCTGCTGCTAGTGCTGTGGAGGGCTTAGTTTCTTTCAGGATACCTGCTTTTAATTCTCGAAAACCACACATATGGTTTTTTCAGACGGAGGCTATTTTTGCTAATAGGAAGATTACTTCCCCAGTGCAAAGATATTATTATTTAATTGAGGCATTGCCAGCAGATATTGCCGAAGAAGTAGAGGACATTTTTAGAGCACCTCCTGCTGAAGATCCATATACGGCGCTTAAGCAGGCCATTCTGGAACGGATCAGTGTTTCAGAAACAGCCAGGTTGAAACAACTCTTCAACGAGTTAACCCTTGGCAACCGAAAGCCTTCTCAGCTTCTGAGACAAATGCGTGGTCTGCTCGGCGCACGCACAATAGACGACAATATCTTACAGCAGCTTTGGTTGGAGAAACTTCCTTCACAATTATTCCACACACTGTCTATGTTCGTTGGAGATAAGGATCTAACACAATTAACAGTTATCGCCGACCGTGTCGCCGACAATTACCACCACACGTCAGCTGTAACCACCGTCGCAACCAAACCTGCCGCTACAGCCTCCGCATCCAATTCCAACCCGGAATCATCGGAAATTGCTGCCTTAACCAAAGCAATTCAAGCACTTCTAGTGGACAGACGGTCACGGCCCAACAACAGACGAAATTCAAGAGACAGACGCTCATCACAAAGACGCAGGTCTTCCTCTCGATCTCCTTGGTGCTTCTACCACCGTCGTTTCAGGAACGACGCACGCAAATGCGAGCAACCCTGCACCTTCAAGAAACCTGAACATTTAAACGGGTAGACCGGTGGGATTGAGTGACAAATTCCACCCCATCTCTCCAGCCGTGTCGCCTACTATATATTTTCGACACACTCTCTCGTCGAAAGTTCCTCGTGGATACCGGCGCTGCCGTTAGTGTAATTCCTCCTACATGATATAATGATACAACAGCAGACCCATTTTCACTACAAGCTGCGAACGGCAGTTCCATCCGAACCTACGGTACCTCATCCCTCACTTTGGACCTTGGTCTTCGACGTCGTTTTCCATGGATATTCATCATCGCCGATGTGAAAACACCCATCCTTGGTGCTGATTTTCTTTCCCATTTTTAACTTTCCGTTGATCTAAGAAAACGTTGTTTAGCTGACACAATGACATCTCTTTCCGTCCACTGCGGTATGCTTTCCTGTGATACACCAAGCATCCGCACATCAAACGCAATGCAGATCTGTTGAACCAATTTCCTGAGCTCACCCAACCCTTTTCCCACACGGAGAATGTTAAACATCATGTGCGGCATCACATTACAACCCGTGGTGTTCCCGTACATGCCAAGCCTCGACGATTGTGCCCGGAAAAGTTGGCCTTAACCCGCTCAGAATTTCAACACATGATGGACCTTGGAATAATACGGCTTTCAAGCAGCCCATGGTCATCTCCACTCCACATGGTACCTAAGAAATCAGAAGGAGACTGGAGACCCTGCGGAGACTACCGTGCTCTCAACGCAGTGACTATTCCAGACAGGTACCCTATTCCACACCTGCATGACTTCTCAGCTTCCTTATCCGGATCAACTGTTTTCTCCCGGATCGATTTAGTCCGTGCATACAATCAGATTCCTGTTGCTGAAGAAGACATTCCTAAGACGGCGATATGCACGCCCTTCGGACTATTCACTTCAGATTGCGTAATGCCACCCAGGCATTTCAACGATTTATCGATGAAGTCCTTCGTGGACTGCCCTTCGTCTTCGCGTATATTGATGACATTCTCATCGCAAGCTTTTCACAGGAAGAACACTTGACTCACGTCACTGAAGTTTTCCAACGTTTGCAATCCTATGGACTAAAAATAAACGTTGCGAAATGCGAATTCAGTGTCAATTCCTTGTATTTTTTCAGACATCGGATCGATGAATCTGGACTTACGCCCTTGCCTTCAAAAGTGCAAGCAGTCCAGGATTTCCCAGTGCCTACTTCCTTGCATCAATTACGTCGTTATGTTGGACTCGTGAGCTATTACCGCCGTTTCATTCCAAACTGCTCACATCACTTGTCCAAGCTCACGGATTCTCTTCGCACGCGAAAAAACACCCTCTCTCTCAGACGAAGCTATCTCATCCTTCCATGCATCCAAGACCGCACTGGTGAACTGCACTAAACTTTCCTACATTAACCCTGACCCGGCAGCTAAGCTCTTTCTTTCAACAGACAATTCTGATGTAGCTGTTGGGGCTGTTCTCAATCAGATAGTGAACAGTGAAACGCAACCTTTGTCTTTCTTTTCCGCCGGGTTACAACCCAACAAAAGTACAGTTTTTTGGTCGAGAACTGCTCGCCATGTATTTAGCAGTAAAACATTTCCACTATATGCTGGAAGGGAGACAATTCACGATTTTCACTGACCACAAACCTCTGGTATCTGCTCTTATGTCATCTATTTCTGGGAAACATACACCACGTGAATTACGACAGATGGACTATGTCACACAATATTCTGCTGATATAGAGTATTTACCTGGTAAAACGAATATTGTGGCAGACACACTCTCACGTTTTTGCGATCTCAACAGTCTTGAGAAGCCCCTTGACTTCGACTACATCACAACCGAGCAAGAACGTGATGCGTCACTCACAGACTTTATGTTGACTTCAACAATTCCGCTAGAAAAGACACCAGTCCCATTCTCGGACAAGCTCATTTGGTGCGATAGATCTGTTGCACATCCACGACCTTACCTGCCTCCATCGTGTCGGAAGCGCATTTTCCGGCATTTCCACGATCTCACACACCCTGGTAAGAACGCAACATTCAGGCTCATCGCAGCTCGCTTTTTCTGGCCCAGCATGAACACCGACATACGCAAATGGACTCAGACATGTATTTCTTGCCAGACTACAAAAGTACATCGCCATACCAAATCCACTCCAGGCAACTTTTCTGTATCCTGACGCTCATTTTTCACATGTCCACCTGGATATTGTAGGTCCACTGCCACCTTCCGCTGGTCATCGCTATATGCTCACCATGGTAGACCATTTTACACGTTGGCCAGCAGCAATTTCTTTGCACGATATTTCAACAGAAGTCGTAGCCTGTGCATTTGTAGAGAACTGGATCTCTAACTTTGGTGTACCCAACACTGTTACCACCGACAGAGGTTCCCAGTTTACGTCACACACCTTCCGAGAACTTTGCAGATCTTTCGGAATTTCCCACATTGCAACCACCGCCTATCATCCTTCTGCTAACGGGATGGTAGAGCACTTTCATCGTCGACTAAAAGCTGCACTATCTGCTCAGCCCGAACCGCATCGCTGGAGTGAACATTTACCGCTTGTTCTTCTAGGACTCCAGTCCATTATTAAGACTTGAACGCTACACCAGCAGAGATGGTGTTTGGAACCACTCTTCGTCTTCCTGGGGAATTTTTCACAGTCAACAGGTCCATACCCGCGACAACCTCTGGTTATGCCGACCGTTTGAAACTCGCAATGTCTCGAGTGATGTATACACCACCGCACTCTGTCACTTCCAAACCATACTACCCACCTGATCTCCATTCATGCAAGTATGTCTTCGTCCGCATTGACTCGATATGAAGACCTCTCCAGCCACTCTACGATGGACTATATCTCGTTTTAAAACGTTCGGAGAAGTATTTCGTCATCGACCGCAATGGTAAGCATGACACGATCACCATAGATCGCGTAAAATCCACCTTCTTGGAAAGCTCGTATGATTCTAATTTTCCTTCTGCCAGTTTTTCAGATTCAGAACCAATAATCATACCTAGCTCTGACCTGATCATCACACCAGATTCAGATGTTGTCATTACACCTGCTGCTTCCACACCGCGTAATGAACCAGACATAAACTCCCCAGACTCTGAACCTGCACCCACACTTGCTACACGCACGACTCGAAGTGGTCGTCATGTAGTATTTCCACGCAAATACGCAGACTTCGACACCTCTTAAAATTTATTTTTCTCTTTCCTCTTCATTCCAATACTCCTAGTCCACATACATCTGCATGCTCTTTTCCATTTTTCTTTCTTTTTAGCTTCCAGCTATCTGGGGGGGAATATTATAGTGAGCCGTTTAGACCTGCCAAACTTGCTTTGTCTGGATCAAACACACAGACACAGAACAAGCTGTGTGCAGTAGCACACACGCATAGTGCAGAGCACGTGCAAACATAACATAACTTTGACACGCGTATATTTCCAGTGACCTTTGACATAACCTTCCGTTTACGTCCTTTTTCTCTCTCTCTTTTTCGCTTGACACCAAGCCATGCACACGTATAAACCACGCGCTTCATAAGCATGCACTCGGAGAGCGACAGCAAAAACATGAGGTAGGCTTGTATATTTTTCACATAAATATTGTTACTTGTAAGATACTTACACATAGAGCACACAATATGAACAATTCAAGACTGTTATATTTAAGCAATATATCACTCAGTAAAATATGAACTATAACCTCTACTTATGCACACTTCCGCAGAGGTCAACGCGTACAAGCCACAATCACACGTCCTTGCATGACTACCCAATTATTACACCGATGTATAAACTTTACCTTGTTTTGTTCTAAATAAATAATGTAATTTTATATATATACTGGTATAATGGTTTTCTTTATTGTTAAGTCGTGAACATGCATTATATAGCCTTTCAACATGTACCATCCTATATCTTGGAAACCTTTATAAAACATCATCAATCCTAAAGTCTCGTCGCACTTAATTATAGCCGATGTTTTCTTTTACACAACCGTTCTTTTTCAGCACTCTTGTTCTGTCTTTAATTTCAGAGGTGCTCCAAAAAGGGGATCGACCGAAATGGTGACCCTTTTTCAAACGTCATTAAAATCTATGGTAATCGCCATAATTTCAAAGATAATTAGTAAAGTCCAAGGATATTGAATTAAAAAAACAAAAAAAACAAAAACCTTGTTTATATATATATATATATATATATATATATATATATATATATATAGCTTAATTAGCTCTCAAAAGCTAATTAAGACATGATCATTACTTGATAAACACTGAAAATTTTATTAAAATTGTTAATTCCTGATTTTGGTGAATTTTTAAGTAAAGGGAGGGGTCAAAATGTTTATACATTTTGAGAATCGGCATTCATTTTGCGCATACCTACTTCTAGAGACATTTTGTTTTTTACCGAAATCTTTTGCACTTAACGAGAATTTGAATAAAACAAAGAAAACATAGCAAAAGAAAAGAAAGTTGTGACTATCTGTTATTATTAATCGGGTTAATCACGAGATTAGTTCAATTGTATAAATTAAACTTTTAGATAAATGTTATTTTAATTATTTTTAATTTCTAGTTTTTGTAAAGTTAACATTTATTTAAAAAAATAGTTGCAACTTCCTTTTCTTTAACTTCAGAAAAAAGACGAGATCAAATGATATAAAATGAAATAACAAACGAAAGTAGAATTATTTCAAAATAAATATTTTATTTACAAATTCGAATTTAAAATATATCTGAAAAAGAGAAGACAAAAAAACACAAAAGAAAAACAAACAAAAAAAACAAGTTCCCTTTGAATGCACATAAAAAAAAATGACTAAGTTCAGCATTGCCCCCCCCATTGTTATATCACATATCCCTTCATATTAACATGAATAAACCAAAAACCAGCAGGAACAGTTACAGTGATAATAATGGCGACGCTAAGACAAACCCTGTTCGTCGATACAACATAAATGAGCACACTAAACACACACAATAACATCAAAGTCCATTTCTTTATATACACACATCAATGGATTAAATTGCAACTCACCTCAACAAAGAAAACCGCCAGAGGAAGCTGTACATCGGAAGAAAAATCAAAATACAAAACACAAACATCACAGCAGCATATAAACACAAATAATTATCCCATAAAACACTGCAACAGTACAATACCTACTAGAACATATTCACAACTTTCTTAGCTTCAAATTGATACAACACACAAATACAAAGCTCAAACAGACAGCACATTAAAATACAAAAAGCAAACAAATAAAAAACGAAAACAACGATCAGTACTGAAAGCCACCTTTGTCTACAACTACATCCACAACATGAATATAAATACGACAGTTTTTTGACAAGCAGGCAGATCGGCTCAGTCTGTCAATCTGTGAACTTTGTTCCGTCACCAACCAGCAGCAATTAACCCTTCATCAGTGACAACAGCTATTAAAATTGCTACGTTCCTGCCATCGCTGCACCGCTGCCATTCCATTCGTGATACTGGACAGCAGCTTTGAAGGCTACCCCTCTTTTACCACTGCCACCGCCATCAGATCACCACACTCCGTCAGACAACGAGGTTTGTCCTGCCAGTAGCAGCAGCCACCATCACCATTCAGAGCAACTCAGTCACGCTAATGTCTGCGATGTCCTTCAAGTTGTTTGATATTCTTGTTTTTAGTCTTTCACGTCCTCTTTTGCCAGGGGTTGTACCAAAGAGCAGATCTTTTGTTAGGTCGTCTGTTCTGCATGTCCCAAAAATCACAATTTCCTGTCATTGATGCTGTCCATCAGTCTTCGGCATGTCCAATCTTTTAGTCTATAGTTTCCAATTCTATACAATACCTTTCTGAGAGCCACAAACTGAATATCAATAAGTTCTTTTAAACTTTTTATCAATTCTGCAGATGTAACTATTAAATAGTGAATGTGCAGTGAGAAAGGGGATCTATTGGTTTCTGAATTCATGACAAAGACAAGAGCATGGGTTGAAACTCCTTCCTCTATCAAAAAAAAAAACATCCACAAATAGCAACAACTCCGGAACAATTACAAACATTTAAAAAAATAATTTTTATTAACCAAAAAGGATAATTTTTTTTGTGTGCTATATATGTATGTCACAGTCCTATTTGAATGTGCACTGTCTCCCCCATTTGGGAGAAATTAAAAAGATTGGGTTCCATTAATAATGCGGTGAAATATGTATTTTTATAAGACAAAAGTTGTGGAAGCTCATTCAAGTGGAAAAAGAGTATTTTATGATTGTAAATGCGTTGCTAGAACTGAAGAAATCCTTCAAGACTGACGAAGTCATTAATGTCATTGAGCATAGAATATTCATCCGTTGTTGCTTGCGTAGCTTCCTTAGGAAGGGATAGAGTATTTTATCTATTTTTAGTTTTTTTATGACACTTTTATTCGTGCCGGTTTTTGGTGTAAGCAATCGAGGTCCACATAGTGATAATTTCGAGCAGCGATTATTCAGTCCGCGAAAAGCTGACTGGAGATCACAAAATCTTTGCTGGGACTGTGGAGTGGTTTTTAACATTCTTTGGAGTTAGATGTAAGTGACATCACAGGCGGCGATGATGGGGACTTGCAGAAACACTGTCTAGACTGATTTAATTCTGATGCACTAATGTTTTTATGTCAAGTTTCTAGAACGTTCCAACCTGTTTACTGTCCTCATACGTGAAGAGATAATTACATCTTTCTATACCGTGTTGTATGTAAACTATGTAAATCTAATCCCATTTCTTTTTATTCCTTTGCTTTGTATTTCTTACATATCCAAGTACTTATTAATATTTTATTCACTTATTTTGAAACAAATTAATTACTAAAACAGATTAGTTTTCTCACCATTCTTAATACATACACGGTTTCTTCTTAATGTTAGAGATCTATCTTTAATTTTAAGTTTATTTTTTAGAATAGAGTAAAACTTTATATAAGTATGATACTTAATATTCTCATCCATGCGGGGGTGTAGAAATACCTGATGTAGAAACCAGGTACATGGTTACCCCTGAGTGATGGACTCGCAGAACTTCTCAGATCATCCATCTAGTGACTTGCAGAAACACTGTCTAGACGGTTTTGATTTTTATATCCTGTTTCAATAACGTTCCAGCCTGTTTACTGTCTTCATACGCAAAGAGATAAAAATATAGTGCCATGGATTTTTATGTTTCAAAGTGACGCATTACAGCCACGTTTCTTACATGCTGACAGGTTTGCATGGGTGATCGGTGACAAAATCAAATTGTTCCTGAAATGAATAAATTCTGGCCGTATAGATTTTTCTGCTTACGTGACGAGTTACTTGATTTAGATGGTCACTACAAATGTACTATTCCCCAGCACGAGAGAATTTATGTAAAGAAATTAGCAAAAAAAAAAAAAAAAAGAAAAAAAAAAAGAGCACAAGTTGCTAAAACATGTTTAAAAAAGAAAAGCGTGATTCCCTTAAAAATATGATAAAAATGACATGAAGATAAAGAACACTTCTAAAAAAAAAAAGGATTTAATTTGAATTTTAATATTTTTGTTTAAAGATGGAGACAAGAGTGTCATTACCAAATTTCTGTCTCCGAATAAACTTGAAAAGATAACTGTCAAGAAGCTCCCGGCTGGTTCCATTGATTTTGAATGAATTTGCTCATGCACAAAAGTAATAGAAATAATATTTTATTATTTGAATCGGAGATGAGTAATTTATATATTTATTTATTTGTGGACTGTTATCCTCATCTTCATAGTTGTTGTTTCACGATGTTTCAGCCAACTATTTCTCTGGCCTCCGTCAGGTGGTTAACCGTGATGGGATAGGAATGCTGAGTCTCTTAACTGCATTCTCAGCAATTATTGTCCTCCATAGTTGTTGTTGTCTCACCACGGCTAACTAATCCTCTGGTCGGCTTTGGGTAGGATTGAAATCGCTATCTTCAGACAATGCTCATCTGGACCTGTAGAAACTCAACGCCTCTATCCACTGCGCCATGGAACCCTTCAAGACCTGTGGCGCAGTGGATAGAAGAAGGCCATAGGAGTAGTTAGCCGAAATGTTATGAACACCAGCTATGAAGATGAGAATACGAAGGGCGTGCAATAAGTAATACCACTGACTCACTTCCAGTTGTCTGATCTAGCTGAAATTTTGCATGTGCAATGATTTATATCTCTACGGGTTATGTGGCAAATTACAGCTCTGAACTAATTGTGGTTTCTGTTTTATAGGTGTTTGAACTGAGTCAGGTGTGAAATGGAGCCTGTTGAAGGTCGAGCAGTGATCCGGTTTTTGTATTTGAAAGGACGCACACCACAGGAGACTTTTGATGAAATGAAAGAAACTTATGGTGATAATGCCCCATCATCTAACCTTGTAAAACGCTGGCATCGTGAATTCAAACTTGGCCGGAAGTCTGTGGAAACAGCTCCCAGACCTGGTCCCCCCCTTCTGCCATTGATGAGGCAACTGTCCGTCAAGTTAAGGCTGCCATTTTGGAAGATTGGCGCATTACTATTCACAAAATAGCCAAGATGTCAAGATTAGTACAGGGTCAGTGGAAACTATCATTCATGACCATTTGCATATGCATAAGTTGTTTGCCAGATGAATTCCCAGGTTGCTCACACGATTCCAGAAGCAAGAACACGTTGAGTGTTCGAGGATGAATTTGAAAATGTGCCAAGAAGATGAGTCAAAGTTTTTCAAAAGACTGATTACACAGGATGAAACCTGGATCCATCACTATAATCCAGAGACCAAAGCCCAGTCAATGCAGTTGAAGCACTTGGACTCACCACCTTCAAAGAAGGCAAGGGTGCAGCCCTCCGCTGGCAAGGTCATGCTCACAGTCTTCTGGGACCAGGACGGAGTAGTGATGACAGATTTCCTGGCAAAGGATACCACAAATACAGGAGCCTATTATGCTTCACTTTTGAGGAAATTAAGGGAAGCTATCAAAATCAAGAGGCGGGGCAAGATCAGCAAAGGTACCCTCCTCTTGCAGGACAACGCTCCGGTCCACAACTCGCATGTCGCCAGATCAGAAGCAAGGGCATGTGGTTATGAAATCCTCCTCCCTCCTGACCTTGCACCCTCTGACTTTCACTTCTTCCCAGCCATGAAGTTGTTTTTGAAAGGAAAGCATTTCCCAGATGATGCAGCCTTGATTTCTAAAGTCACGTTGTGTCTGGAGGATCAACCTGGGGTGTTCTACAAAAACGGTCTCCAGAGCTGCATCAAACGATGGGAGAAATGCATAACTCTGGCTGGTTCCTATGTAGAAAAAGACTAATAACTGTGTCAAGTTTCGTTGCTCTACTCCTATGAGAAGTGGGTCAGGGGCATTACTTATTGCACACCCCTCGTAACAATCCGCAAATAATTAAATAAATATACAAATTACTCATCTCAAAGGATTCCAATAATAAAAATAATATACCATTCGGTACAGATCAGACGATGGAAAACCATTATTTTTCTATTCTTGAATTTTTTTTGCAAATTAGTCCACCAGGTAAATTATTCTTTGTAAAATATAATAATCAATAAATGACTGATTCTATAATAACATATATGCAATTTGCATAAATAAAAATATCATGTTTAAATATATTGTATGACCGGGCAATGCAAGGCAGACAATTTTGTTATAAAGTTTGCTTGAAACTTTGAATGTATTTGTCTGTTTTATCTACATGGGCGTTAAATATTTAATTAAATGGCCCATAAAAACAGTCATAAGATATGCGGGGCTATATCCAGCTCCCTCAAAAGATACACTCTGAATGGAGCAACAATAAAAACTAGCTCAGTCAAGAAGCATTTTTCCTCCCCTGAACGAGGACAGAACAGCTACTACACTTTGAATCATTCATTTGCAAAAACTATAAAAATTACATCTTATACAAATAAGGCACAAGGTCATCAAAAGTTTAGGGAAAATAGGGATCATTGGTTATCCTCTATGTACTCGGACATATTTGAATGTCCTACTCTTAACTAAAATCATTGCAGTTACCACAATACCACATTTACTTTCAGGACGATCCTATTTAACTTATCTCAAAAATGTCGGCAAGTTTACATTTTATTCTTCATAAATATGTTTGCGTTCTTGTCAGAAGGCAAGGTATTATTACCCTTGGGAAATGTATGAAGGATAACTCTGAAATAACACCGTTTTTCTGCTTATACCAGTATTGTGTCCAATCAGTTTGGACTTCTTGTCACTGGACTCAAGAAACAATACTAATTATGAGAAAATACAGTTGGTTATTGGGCAATTTTCGATTGGCACCCTGACAGGGTGTATCTATTGTTTGTTGAGATTCGAAAAAGTAATTTTTTTTTTCTTTTTAGATTCAGTTTACAACTTTTCAAGTGAAAGGGAGATAATTCTTACCTCCTCAATTAAAATAGAATGTCGTTAACTCCTATAGCAAATTGAAAATACTTGCCTGACGCAAACATTTTTGGAATATCCGCTTATTATTTACACTGGACCTGCTTTCGGAAGGATTGTGTTATTCCCAACTAACTTTTTTTGTAAACTTAAAATTATGCTTTAGTTAAAAAACAAAACAACAAAAAGCAAACAAACAAATGAAATACATTAAACGTTAAAAACAAGGCCCTCTTGCACTTTAAGGAAACAAAAGTACGAGGAAGAAAATGGGACATAAGTCATATTACACCGGTTGAAAGAATGCCATTTGATTGGATAGTGAAATATTGACGTCATTACTATAAAATATTGATAGAATTTAAAAATTGAAATTATTGTAAAAGAATTTAACAACTAAGTATTTAATAATAGTATAAAAAATAATTATTGTAAAAGAATTTTTAAACAGTTAAAGTCATATTTAAATAACACAATTCGATCGCCTGTTTATAGTGAACTATTTTACTTTTATTTTAAATTTAAAAAAATCATTTATTTAAAAAAAAGTATTTTATTAAAAAAAAAACATCTTTTATTTAAAAAAAATCTTTTATTTAAAAAAAATCTTTTATTTTAAAAAAAGTCTTTTATTTAAAAAAATCTTTTATTTAAAAAAAATCTTTTATTTAAAAAAAATCTTTTATTTTAAAAAAATCTTTTATTTAAAAAAATCTTTTCTTAAAAAAAAATCTTTTATTTAAAAAAAGTCTTTTATTTAGAAAAATCTTTTATTTAAAAAAGTCTTTTATTTAAAAAAAATCATTTATTTAAAAAAAGTCTTTTATTTAAAAAAGTCTTTTATTTAAAAAAAATCTTTTATTTAAAAAAAAGTCTTTTATTTAAAAGAAATCTGTTTTTATTGATAAAATGACGTCAATATTTCGCTATCCAATCAAATATTCAAGTTCATATCGTACATATGACAAGATGGACGATAAAACAGTGAAAAAATGGGATCTTACTGCAGATATGTGTGAAATTAATGCATAATAGAAGATAAAACATAAAAGATTGTGTATAAAAGAGTGTCCAGCGATAAAAAGGGGAATAATTCTCAATAAAGAAAGTTAGAGTAATCACCCTTTATCCGCCCTAAAAAGACTAAAAAGTCCTAGATGCTGGGGGAGAGAGAAGCAAGATGGTGGCATCGCCAGACACTCAATATCGTCTGTAAATAATTTATTGTTTCTACCCTGAATAAAATGTGTTAAAATACAAACAAGCTTGTCATTAGAATATGCAGTGATCCTAACATCACATTTCTCCAAACACAGAGTTTTTACAAATAACTTTTACCTCTGTAAAGGAGGGACTTGTCACAAAATAGATATTATACAAGAACAATGGTTTCGACTGCTTAACAACTTAAACTCAACCAATGATGTTGTCTCCAATTAATTGTGTGGAAAAAAGAAGTTTTAGCATAAAAATTGTGATGTTAAAAACAAAAACAATCGCTAAAGTACAGAAAATTCTGGTAATGTTGTGACGAGCATGCGCGGAATCGCTCAAGAATTGTATGCCAAAGTCAGGCCTACCTACGACGAAAATGAGTTCGTCTAAGGGCTACAAAAAGCCGATACCAGAGTCATTCGGAGAGTAACAGCTAAGGTTGCTCTGGTAACGTGTAGTGTTGAATCATTTCGTTTGAGATCATATCAAATTGTCGGAGGTATTTGGGTTCAAATCTACAGAGATGTTTGGGATCATGTTATGTAGAATCATTGGAAGTGTTTGGGTTGAATCGATGGAGTTGTTTAGAATCATATCAGATTAGGTGGACAAAATTGTTCGGAGCCGTGCTGTCACATGGTATAACAATTTTTTTCTCTTCCATCATGAAGCAACAGATTTTACATTAACTTTGCTGGGAGGGGGGGGGGTCAGTGTTTGTGATTTGTTTTTTTAAATCGGTTTTCTTTAAAAAAAGATTTAAAGAAAATCAACGAATTTTAACTTACTTTGATAATAGTAATAATAATAATAATAATAATATATATATATATATATATATATATATATATATATATATACATTCCAAAAAATCAATTACCTATAAAAATACTAATCAATGGGTACTTCCATTCTTCATTGTTAAGAATTTATCCATATTTATATTTTATATTCCATGTTATTTTTAAATAAAATACTTTTTTAAGCAAGGATTAAAAAAAACGCGACATCAGATGTTTTTCACAGTTGAAATAAATGGAGACAAATGTCTGCTTTTCTTCGAGTTGACATCTTCGGTGGCTTTAAGCACCAAAATTAATGTCTCTTTCTCTTGTGTGCTGTAAACAAAAGTTAGTAAATATGGGCCACCATAGGTAAAAAATTATCACATTTCACTTATCAGTTTTTGCCGTTAAAAAAACACTCTACCGATTTTTTATATTTTTATTCTCTTAAAGAAATACATGAGTTTTTGATTTAATATGTTTTATTTCTTCTTTATGGAGTGAATTTTTTTTAAATATCTAAAACAAAAACAACATTGAATGAAATATAAAAAATTGTCGTAATTGTACGAAATTTTCTGATAAATATAACGATTATAAGGTTTCACTTAAAAAAAAAAAAAAACAGAAAAAATTAAACGTGGTTTTAAAGAAAAAGGTATTAAACTTTGAACTTTACAGGTAAATTTGCAAATAACTGTTTTTTTTTTTTGTTTTAACTTATTTTATTTATTGATCTTTTATCTTCCATTTATGATATATAAATTTGAGGGGAGAAAGTTAATTATTTTCATTTTAATAGACATTTCAAAATGGGGGGGGGTTGAATTAAAAACAAAACGCTTGTCTAGAATATTATATTTGGTTTATTGAAAAGAGCATAAAATTTCATATTGAATCTGAAAATACCTTAAAAATTGAACCATTAGAAAAATTTTGATAGATTTTTAAATTTTGAAAATTGAAAAAATTTAACTCATAAAATTCAATTCATTTCATTATGTAAAAAAATGGCTGCATGAAGGCGCGCCGGCACTTTGTAAACACTGTTTTTTTTAAAATAAAAAATAATATTTCTATTACTTTTTTAAACAACTTTAATAGTTTATTTTGGAAGTATATTCCATAAAGAAAATAAACAACCCACTTTAAAAAGAGAAATTATATTTTATTTGCAGTTTTGTGTTAGGGGTGTCAAACAATCCCCCCAAAATTCTGATACACCTAGTTATTCATAGAACTGCATCCTAGACTGATTTTATTTATGTGCGCAAAAGCTTATATAGGCGAGTTCTGGAACATTCTGGACTATTTGTTGTATTACTGCGTGTGATGTGTAGCATAGTCCCTTTATCGCATGCGTGCAGATGGGCAAATTACGACGTTGTGTCTTTACGCATACTTCAAACGCATACGTATTGAAAACGGTGATTGATATGAAATGTCTCTGCCGAAGATTTATTCCGTCCGTATCTAGTGGATGCTACAAGGGGACGCCTACAAGCAATCCCCTAAAGATTCTTGGGTGCCTGTGCACTTATTGAACTATGGTATTTTAAAATAGTATTTTCTAGTTAAATTAAAGTTTTACAATATCTTTTTTTATTAAATTGTTAGGTGAAAGTACAGAATAGTTACAAAACACTCTCCCCCATGTTAAGAATGGCTTTCTAAATAATAACGTTATTGTTTCAGTACAGTTCAATAAGTGCATAAGTACCACATGAGTAGCAATTTATTAAATTGTTAGATGAAAGTACAGAATAGTTACAATACACCCTCTTCCTCTCCACATGTTAAGAATGGCTTTCTAAATAATAACGTCATTATTTCAGCATTGTCCGTATTCTGCATAAATAGCAATTTATTAAATTCTTAGGTGAAAGTACAGAATAGTTTCAAAATATCCTCCTCTCCCCATGTTAAGAATGGCTTTCTAAATAATAACGTTATTATTTCAGCACGGTTCAATAAGTGCACCAGTACCGATTTTTGATAAACACTATTTGTATATTTTCAATTTAAAACCGGAAGCCGTCAACAAGTAAACCTTTTCTCTTTTGCCAACTTTTGATGTCACATCCGCCAACAAACTACCTCCCCCCGCCCTCAAATATACGAGAAATATCTACACGAGATTTAAATTCCAAAATATAATTGCTTCCACTTTGGAGTGATATTGCATACTCCCCAATTCTCCCACTCTATTTTTCCCTTTTTCCCTGTCTAGAATTGAGCCCCATTTAGAGAGTAACCTGTTTTCGAAATCTTAAATAGGATGGCCCCTGGTGTGAATGTGGTATTATGGTGAATAAGAAATCTAGCAAGGAATATCTTAGAAAACTCAAAGGTACAGTGACGAGGATGTTCATACCCCCCCCCCCGTCACCACTTTTTTGATTGGCCTTGTGCCTAATGCTGTTTTGTGAAATTTTTGTTTTGCAAAAGAAAACATATAAATCAATTTTATTGGTGAAGCTACGTCTTTTCCTTTTTTTTTTTTTTTTTTGCATTTATTTCTTCATTGAAACGAATTATACGAGAAAAAGCATTTAGAAAAAATACTATTGGCTTTAAATTTAGATATGCTTATTCAACGTTGCTCTGGTGAATACATTTTGCGTCAGGGGAGGAGATGGCTAGAGAAAAATATTCCAAAATATTGTTTATAATCACTAAATGTTTATAATTTATTCATGCTGAGGCGATTAATCATAATTGAAGTCGGAAATTGGAAAAATAAGAACTTTTGCAGGTATTGGAACCGGTATCAGAATCGGAAAAGTTTGTGGATATTTTAAGATGCCAAAAATGATTATTTTAATAAACTTTTTTTTTATTTGATTTTGTTTTAACAGTAGGTAGTAATAAACAGTAGGTAGTAATAATAAAATAATAAATATTTATTGATTTTAAATTATCAGTTAAAGTAAAATCTATAGATCACTTTCCCCACCAAGAATTTTTTACGTGTGAGAAAATATCAGCACATTTTACGCTTTTTAAAAATAATCGGAACAAAATAAGAACTTCATATTTGAATATTTAGAGATTTATAATGAATCGGAATGGTAATCAGTAATTATATCTGTTGTGGTGGCACACATTCATTTGCATATGTGGATAGTAATTACACATAAATAGGAAGACTCAGTTAGTCTGAGTGTGTGTTCACCAGAAGCCACCGAAGGCCGTCGAGAGCAGATATGTTTCTCCAGCAAAGACTCTCTTATTTGACACCATTATGTAAATATCCTGTAAATATACCTTTTCCTAATACACTTCTTATTTGATCTACCTTTGTTTGTTGAGTCGTCATTTGTATTGCTTTCTACGTTACTTGTTTCAACCTGCAAACTTAACAATATCAGAATCAGGAATTTAGTATGGAATCAATAATTCTATAAAAACCGGGAAAAATATTGGAATCGTCCCATCACTATAATTTATTTTAAATCTAAATTTTTAAAATTGGTTTTAGATTTACCATTATTTGATTCTAAATTACATTTTTTTTATTCCCTTCCATCCCAAACAAGGCATAAAGCCACTTGGAATGTTACTATTTGGAATCGTGTCAAACAAGGGGTTGTGGGGAGTTGAGTAGTGAAATGTCTGTTCACATTACATTTAAATTTGTGCAGATTAGTGCAGCTAGAAAAGCAGGCAACAGGAAGGGAATTCCAAAGTCTAGCAGTATGTCGGAAAAAAGTATTAGAGTAGAAGGCTTTCTGGCATCTAAGGATCTTTATAGTGAAGAGGTGGGATTTTGCTGCTTGTCAGATTGGTTAAGACAGCACAAGTACTGTCGGGTTAATGAGAGTACGTTCCATTAAAATCCACTCTAGGACTCTTCAGGCTAATAAGCCTGAAGAGTCCTAGAGTGGATGAAACGCGGAATATTCAGTGTAGCTTAATCGCCATATATATTTTATAAATTACTAACTAGCTCTACCTACATATTAAGCACTTTTGAAGTAAATACTTAAAGTTTACGCATAAATCTATACTTTCGTATATTAATTTTATGTGAGTAAATTAAGTAGTTATATATATATATATATATATATATATATATATATATATATATATATATATATATAAAATAAAGTTTATAATTTCAATTTTTATAAATTAATAAATAGATTTGTAAATAAATTTGTAAAAGGAATTAGGAAAAAAAATGATTTCTTTCTCAAAAATAAATTGTAATCGTTAATTTACATTAATTTACAGAATTTAAATCCAAGTGTTCTTACTTCTCTCTCTCTCTCTCTCTCTCTCTCTCTCTATATATATATATATATATATATATATCTATCTATCTCTCTCTCTCTCTCTCTCTCTCTCTATATATATATATATATATATATATATATATATATATATATATATATATATATATAGAGAGAGAGAGAGAGAGAGAGAGAGATAGATAGATAGATAGATTCCAAGGAGCCCTTATTTTAGCGTGGGAATAAGATTGGACAGAACTAGATTGGGTCGATGAAATCGTTAAAAAGATGTCTTACAGTCAATCATTCTCACAATTGTATTATTATTTTTTTCATGACATTCGACATCGCTTCATATTGGACCGTCATCAGCACTTAGCATATTCGCCTTATTGTGTTTCAAGACCTTCCTTCTTGACGGACGCAACTTGATCATGTCTGCAATATGGCTGTTCGTCTTCATGGCGGGAATAGCGATCGCAAATAGTTTCATCTCAGCATATCCCGGTAAATTTATTTGAACCATTGAACCATATTGAAAACAAGAAAGTTTCAGTTTTCCACTCTAGTATAGTGTGTGTGTGTGTGTGCATATATATATATATATATATATATATATATATATATATATATATATATATTATATATATATATATATATATTTATATATATATATATATATATATATATATATATATATATATATATTGTGTATTTGTGAAGCATGTTTTCATTCAGACAAGTATTGTTGAATAGCACGGAGTTTTCTTGCTTAATGAGCTTTTTTGTAATTTTTCAATTTTTCGAATTGTCGTTTTTGTTTTTCAGTTGAATCTGTGCAAGAAAGTTGCATAGTCGTCTTCGTATACTTGTTTTTTCTTTTGGTTGTTTTTTGCAAGTACTTTCGACTGAATTTCAATCGTCCTATTCAGGCAGTTTTGATTATTGTTCGTTTAAAATCTGGATGCTTTATATGCTTAAGTAAAAATTGTATTTAAATTTCTTGAACTAGTGAAGCGTCTCGAGTGTAGAAAAAATACATTTGTTTTAACGCGTTAATAAATGTACAATGGTTTTAAAGGTGTGATTTACAAGATGGTATAGAATTTACAGTTTTTTAAAAAAATAATTTATAACTTCAAATTACAACATATATATAGATATATATATATATGTAACTATATGTTTGCACACACACACACACACACACACACACACACACACACACACACACACACACACACACACACACAGAAGAATAAAAGACATGCTCAAAGTCGAATCCATTTAAAAACAGGTTCGATAAAAACAAAAGATCTAATACAATCATAACTAATAATCTGGAAAAAAGCAGCTAATTAACTTAAAGATCACCCAAACATTATTGTTAGAAAAAGCGACATAGCTAACATATATGTAATATTTAACAAATCTGATTATTTTCAAAAACTAGAAACCATTTTTGATTACCGCACAAAATTTAAAAAACTGAATAGAAACCTTATAAATCAACTAAAAATTCAAGTCAATAAACTCATAACTGCGAACACTGCTATGATAAAACTCCCTAACATAATTGGTGATTATAAACCCGGATAACCTATATGGTAATGTAAAAACCCATAGACCCAACTCTCGTCTTCGCCTCATTATTTCACAAGTAACAACTTCTATTTATAAATTAACCAAATCAATCAATGATCTTATAAGCCTTCACCTAGAAAGCAAATACAATAAAATCTACCGAAGACTTTATACAAATTCTCCAAACAACAAACGTTAATAACAAAATTACTAGACGTAGAAAGCCTATTTATCAACATGGACAATATATATAATAATCCATCTCTCCCTCCACTGAAAATCAACCCTACAATCCTAAAAAAAAATATTACTTATGTGTACAACCGAAATCCCTTTTTATGATCATAAAGGCAATATTTATACCCAGATCGATTGGGTAGCAATGGGGTCCGTATTGGGACTTACCTTCAGCAACTTTTATATGCCCAACCTGGGGAATAAAATATGTAATACTATTAAAAAATTTACATTAGGTACGTCGACGATATTTTTTATTCTTGCTGAATATTTCGATAATGAAATCGAAAAACTAAAGGACCATTTCTTGACGTTCTCATAGACCCCAGTAAAGATGAATTTATTACTTCTCCATAGAAAAAGACTGTTGCAACCAATTCCTGTATCTTAAACTTCAAAAGTGAATGTCCCGACCCATACAAGACCACAATTATAAAAAAAACCTTATTAATCGAGCCAAATTGGTCTTCTCAAATAAAAATCTTTTATACAGTGAATTAAAAAATATCAAGCAGGTCTTGATTAATAACCAGTTTCCTAATTTCTTAAATAAACAAATTAAACTAACAATTAGAAACCTAGACCAAACTAATAATAACCAAGTTAACAATTCCGAGCCCATCAATATACAATCTATCGCAACCAGCTACATCGCAACTTTAAATCAGATGAAAAGGTACTAAGAAATATATATCCCCAGTCAAAAATAAGATCAGATTTATCATCTACTATAAGAAATTAACAACTGCTAATCTTATAATTAAAAACAACACCTCCCGGACAACAAAATCAATCGATGAAACCAATGTAGTCTATCAATTCAAATGCTCATTGGGAGAATGCATTTCCAACATCAATAGCTACATTGGACACACGACTAATACATTGTCCAGACGATTGACCCTACACCTTTCTGACACAAGCTCAATTTCCCAACAACATGGCCGCACACATTTCCAGTTTAGAAAGGTCCTAGTTGAAGATACAAAAAACATCAATATGGATTTAAACGTTAAAAGATTAAAAATACTGGAAGCATTTTATATAAAAACTAAACAACCAAAAATAAACAATGTAAATTTAAAAAATAGTAGTAAAATGTTGAAGTGCCTAGGCACGTAACTATCGAATATATGTATGTATGTATGCATGCATATATGTATGTATACGTACATATAGTTACATGGAGTTGTTCTAAGGGCAGTAATTCTATCATACTTTAAATTGAATTAATTTTAACTTTTTATGCTTAAGGTAAACAATTGTGTATTTAGCGAAATAAAAAATCTCAACCAAACGTAATTACAAGTTTAGAATTAACTAATACTAAGGATTATAATTGAAACAGTGATAAACTTAATTATAACAGTTAAGTGAACTTAATTATGTATGGTTTCAAATTCAAATTAATAAATAATTTCATATAACCATAAATGGTAAACTGTTTAGTTTAGTTTAGTTTCGTATATTCAAACATGTGTAATAGTTTATAATTATTATTATTTTCATAAATATGAATTCATTAATTAGAATTAATAAATTTACTAACTATTAAATACAACATTTTGGCATAATATTCATAAATTAATTGAACTTGATAGTACGAATAGATGCGTTTAGTGACTTTATTTCTAATATTCAATTTTTTTTTTATATTATAAGGTATTTACAACTTCTCTTCCAAATCTATATATTAGGCATAACACTAATAAAGGCGGAATTTTCGACCCCATAACAAATAATAAAAGTAAAAACTTATAAAATAAAATAGATTCATCGTAATTTTTGCAGTATTCTCAAGAAAAAAGATTATTAAAAAAATCCCATTTTTTTTAACTCTCCTTAAAACTGGTGAATTTTCAAAAAAAAAATTAACCACAAAAAATGAAAACTAGAAAAATGAAACCGAATGTTATTTCTACATATTTTGACGTAAACAATGAAAAGAACGAGATTTTTAATATTC
Organism: Euprymna scolopes; assembly: GCF_053919585.1. NCBI lineage: Eukaryota > Metazoa > Mollusca > Cephalopoda > Sepiida > Sepiolidae > Euprymna > Euprymna scolopes. The sequence continues at coordinate 103,228,186 of NC_136507.1, forward strand.
TTTCAAAAATCAAATAATTGATTAATTTCGTTAATTTTTTTTCTTTTTGAATTAAATATAAACTGAAATAAAATAATATACAAAAATTATCATATTTTGCTCCCTACCCTGTAACGCAATCTTGTAATAATTTTATTTTTTTTTTTGGGGGGGGAGAGATTCAGATCTTAGTTTTTTTTTTTACATATAAAATATACTGGAATGATGAAATAAAATATTTTTACTTTTGGATCACAAACGTTGCCGATTTATATGATGTTTCTTGAGTTTTTAGAGAAAAAAAAGTTGGAAAATTTATTAAAATTATTTAAGTTTTACGAAATTTTAAAAAATTATTTATTATTTACATTTGACAGATTTTATCTGTCTAATTCCAAACGATTTCCGAAATTATTTCTTATTTTTTTAATGATTACATTTTTCAAGGTTTGTAAAAATGTGTGGAAGATTCGGTTTTAAAACTTATGAATAAACAGACAATCTTACTGTTAATAATAAAATTTTAAAAAATCGATGCCGTTTTAGCATAGTGAATAATTAAAAAATATATTTAGAAATCAAACGTGAATAATTTTTTTCTATGGAAGACAAATGACGCAGTAATCTGGTAGCGCTTCGCTGATAAAAATCGTAGTGTTACTCTAGGTGTATCAGAATTTTTGTAGGAATTTTTGACACCCCTAACACGAAACTGCGAATAAAATATAAAAAACTTGTAATTTCTCTGTTAAAAGTGGGTTGTTTATTTTCTTTATGGATTATACTCCCAAAATAAACTATTAAAGTTGCTTTAAAAGTAATAGAAATATTTTTTTTTTTTAAACAGTAATGAATTTTACGAACTCAATATTTTTAAATTTTTGAACTTTAAAAATCTATCAAAATTTTTCTATTCATTCTATTTTTACGATATTTTCAGGGTCAATGTGAAATTTTATGCTCTTTCCAATAAACCGAATATATTTTAGACAAACGTTTTTTTTAAATTCACGCCCCCCCCATTTTCAAGTGTCTTGTAAAAAGTAAATAATTAATTTTCTCACCAAAGTTTTATATCACAAATTGAAGAGAAAAGGTCAATAAATAATATATTCAAATTTAAAACAAAAAAGTAGTGTTTTTTAGAAATTTACCCGTAAAGTTCGAAGTTTAAAACCTTTTTAAAAAAAAAAACAAGTTGTTTTTTTTTGTTTTTTATTTTTTTTTAATGAAACCTTTCTCCTTGCTCCTTTAATCGAAAAAAAATAAATTAGGGCTTGAATTACATTTTTCGAGGAGTTATAAGCTTGGAAAGATGGGGTGGAATTAATCACTATTTTTCACGAAATTTCTGACACACTTAGTGTTACTCGTTTCTTTTGTCAGCACAAAATTATAATTTCTAAACCAAGTAACTGAAACAATTATGATTTAAGAATTAGTTAAATTTCTTTAAATAAAAATATGACTTTTAGTTTATGTCCATATAAAAATTTTGTATAGAAAATAAGTTTCGATAAAGTTGATTTAGGGATTTAGTTAAGATTTTCAAAAAGCTTAGTTTTATGAATTTAAAATTGATATTTCCTATAAAAAATAGGAATTTAATAAAAATAATTTAAATATTACTTTTTTTTTTAGATTACAAATTATGACATTGAAAATTAATATTAAAGGAAATTCTATTAGTTAATGGATTCCATAACAAACCGGAAGTTAATTGTTTTAGGTGTTGTCTACTTCAAATATGAAATTTTTCTGCATATCATATCTATCTATATATGTCTTTTTCATAATATTTAAACTCAAAGGTAAAACTTTTACTGTTATATTTCACTTGAATAATGATTGAACAAAAACTTTTAAAAGATATTTGTACCAAGTTTTTTTTTTATACTTTAATATTTTATAAGATCTGTGTTTTGTATATCTGCAACACCGTTATTATTTTCTTATTTTTTAAAATCTTTTGGTTATTTTGTGACATTCAAATCAAATTTCGTCCGTTTTATTCAGTGTAAAATAAAGAATGTTGATATGCGATTTAAACCCTGATCCTTCCTCTTCAATATAGAATAAAAATTACAATGAAATAATTTCATTTTACTAGTTTGTACTTGTATTTTCATCTCTCTCTCTCTCTCTCTCTCTCTCTCTCTCTCTCTCTATATATATATATATATATATATATATATATATATATATATTACCAGAAGTACCCGTCGTTGACTGGGTTCAAAAACAGCCTACAGAAAATGAACTGTGATTGATGAAGGTTTGGGGAAGTGAGTGATACATGATAAGGGCTGTCCCCTTTTCATGTAAGTATAAAAATAGAGAGATTTAGTTAAAATGAAAATAAAATGAGAGAAAACGAGAATCGAACCCTGGAGATAAGTTTTAAAGAACAATAGGTTTAAATGGAATGTCCAGTAAATTGTTAATACTGATGAAATGAATAATAGATAAACTATTCATTATTAGAAAGAATGTGGATAATAAAATATGGGTTAAATGAATTAGATATGTAGGTTGAATTCCTTTGTGAAAACAACAAAAGAAAAAAATGGGAAATCAGAATGTTCGGAAACGTGCAGGTCGCGCATGTTGATGGCACGTGAATTGTGGTCACGTTGGCCGGACATGCATGGATTTCTCAATATAGGAAGTGAGAGTTAGTTAGTTAGTTAGTTAGTTAGTTAGTTAGTGAGAAGTCAGAAGAAGGGAGGCAGAGAGGCAGAGTCAGACGATAGTCTGGGTCCAGACATGGGTTTCAATCGTCTAGAAGCGAGACGGTCACTTTTGAAACATTAGAATGTGAACCTTTGAATTCCTGAACGCAAAGCCACCAACCGGTTAAGTGGAAGAATAAATGCTCATCATGTTTTTTATAACTGCCGTCTCATGTGTCCATCATTACATGAAAAAGGTATTGTCTATGTGTACAAACTATTTGAAATTCATCATCTAAAAAATATATGTGTTAGAAAGTATATGTGTCTATTTATGTTATACAAACACTCCCGTTCATACAAACTGTCAAAGCATATATGCCAACCTGTCAATCCATCGGCATAAATGCCAACTTATCGGTCTGTCTATCTAGATATGAAAACACCTTCTCAAAATGTATTTATATGCAATCTCTCTCATTTATAAACTCTCACTCTCTCTTTATCTACACCTGTTAATGTCTTACAATATGAACACTTACAACATGAACTCTCCTAAGACTCTCATCTCTCTTAAGACTCATATCCTTTATAACATAAACAACAAAAGAACATTCATCATCTTAAGTATGATAAGCGAACGTTAAAATATAACATGAGTATTTATCTATACTAAGTGATTTTCCTAGTATATTAACATTATTATATTTTTTCTATAGTTTTAAATTCGAAATAGATTGTAAAATACATTTATAAAGTATAATTTTTAAAAATTTATATATAATACATTAATTTAAAATCTATAATATAATTACGATTAAAATCCAAGTTTACCGACTAATCATTTTAGTATTTACAATTTTTTCCCTATTACATATATTACACATACATATATATTTTTTTCCTATTGCACACACACACACACACACACACACACACACACACACACACACACACACACACACACATATATATATATATATATATATATATATATATATACTAGCAGAAGTACCCGTCGTTGACTGGGTTCAAAAACAGCCTTCAGAAAATGGACTGTGGTTGATGAAAGTATGATAGGTTATGAAAAGGAAGGGGTTGTAAAGAGATAGGTTTTGATACTCAAAAATTTTACCCTAAGCAAAACATGATGAAAGTAAAGATAATTTTCGCGAAAACATATTTTTTATATCAACTTTGTTTCCATTCGTAGCCAAGAGTAACCAACAAAATGATGTTCCCTTACAAAGAGAAAATGTTATATATATAATAGTATAAATATACAAGAAATAAATGTTATCATAGTCAATAAAAGTTACTTTTATGGTAGAAAAGTTCATTGGTTTGCATTTTTACGTAGTCTGTGAAAAAAAATTTTTTTTTTAATTCACGAACCGGTTTAAAAAAAAAAAATCAAAATGGCAGCGACTTTGAAATGGAGAGCCCCGTTTTCAATTTGAAGAAGGGGCCCCTGAGCATTCTGTTTTAACAATTTAAGAGAGTTCCGTCAACGTAAGGAATATTTATAAACATATTTTAATGTTTTCCGTTATTTTGTGCTGGAGGAATATTCGATTATGGCATGTGTAGCTTATATAAAAATTCATTTAAGTAGTTATCGCGTCAAATTTCGTTTTAATTTCGGTTCGCTGAAATTATTTCAAGTAAAGAACATTAAAAACTATTTCAAAACGAAAAAACATGAACCGAACTTTTATTGACGATGGTAACATTTATTTCTTGTATATTTATTTTATCAGGTAGTTGTTTGTTGGCTTTTCTGCTAAACACTCTTACTAAATAATATCGACGAAATATCGAAAAACAAAGAAACAAAAACAGTTTTGAAAAATAATGAAGCTTTACTACTTTAGTAAAATAATCCGAAACAGCAAAATGGGATATTAAAAAAGTAAACACGTAATTACTTTAGTTTTTTAAAGCAAAGAATCAATATAAATATGAATAAGAAGAAAATGGCGCCCTTTTCAAGCAGAACAGCTTCGTTTCAGTTTTACAGTATTGAACGGTGTAGTATTGCGTCGTCGGATTCAGGGTTGTACTATTGTAATGTAAAGAACACGCTGAAAGGGTTGTAATCAACTGAATTTCTTCTAGTACACTGACAAAAAAAGCTTTAACAGATATATAAATGAAAAGGTTATGTAAATGTTTTTAAAAAGACACGTAATCACGTGAGCAGGATTTTTTCCTTCTTTTGACACGATAAAAGGTAACGTTCTTATTTTTTATGTTTTATCTATTTTCGAAAGAGTGCCACGTGCAAGTGGAGAAGGAAAAAAACAGAGTTATGCAAAATTTGTGTCGAGAATTGTCTAAAGTTCCGACTTTTGTTTTGGGCTTTCACTTTAATAAGAACGTGAATTTATGAGGTGAATTTATTTGACACAATATGATTCAACTCAAAAAAATAAACAAAAGCTAACGTGAATTAAGATTAAAGTTAAGGTGTTATTGTGGACCTTCACCCCTTTTAAAAAACCTTGTTAAACTTTGTGACATATTTACATTCTATGGAGATCAGGCGCGAACAAACACCCAATAATTTTATTATACCATATTTCTTCAAACTGAAACGTAATTATCAAAGTATACTTACGCAAATAGATATGAAAAGTCTTTGTTAACGTTTGTGCCACATTTCCATGGAGTACAGGCGCGAACGAAGACCCCACAATTTTATTATACCATCCCTATTTAAGTTGAAACATACTTATCAAAGTATTCTTATGTACATCTATATCAAAAACCCTTGTAAACGTTCTTTTTTCATTTTTTATTTCCATACTTTGGAGGCCAGGCACGAACGCAGGCCCCACAATTTTTATGAACCACCATTCTGCCAGATCTACCATACCCATTCCTGATCCTCGATACATCTTCTATCACTATATGTAATCAGTTTTTTAAAAATAGTCAATCATATAGGAGCCTATTCGTGACCACACGCACGCACACACACACACACACACACACACACACACACACAGACGTTCAGCTTTATATATATATATATATATATATATATATATAGCACTTTAAAAATAATACACGAAAAACTCGAGGGGTGCCTTCCGCTTACAAACTCATCAAGAGTTAATCGTTGGTTAACAAAGAAATATGAAAAACTAATTTAATTGTCACAAAAGAGCAAGGATAGTTTTCCCTACATCACACAAAGCAATTTTGTTTATGAATTCAATTGCTATGTAGGTCGAACCTCCTTAAATTCGCAGCCACGCATTAGTCAGCATATCCCAGCAGAAAATCGATTGGGCAAGCCGCGTCGCTCTCACCCTTCTTCTGCCCTGAAATCTGCCATTGGCCAACAACCTACTCGAAAATCCAACTTGTGCTAATGCATATAAAATGGACTGTTTTAGAAACTTATACCGGGCTGACTCTCAAAATCAGTTAAAGATTTTGGAGTCAGTTTCAATTGTGGAATTTATTAAATCATTGGACTTGCTCGGAGATATATTTTAATCGTTCCATACCTCTCCATCTTATTTGTACATACATTATATATATATATATATATATATATATATATATATATATATATGCTAGAATGGGTACCTGGTGTTGCCCAGGTCAACATGAAGTTCCGATTGGAAAACACCTTCTATACTAAGGATATTAATCATTTCCATCATGGGCAACGTCGATACCTCCACAACAATTTCAAAAATAAAGGAACGAATAAAATCATGCAAATGTAATCCCCCCCCCCCCCAAAGGAAGTACGTGATAACTAGGGCTATGATAACAGCATATACTTTTCATTGTTTTTACACCAAGAACCACATCACTCTATTTAAAAGCGTAAAGGATATCAATGGATACACACTCGAGAGTCAAAGCAATGAAAAGAAGATGCTGTTGTCCTAGCCCAGTGATAATCTCTCCACCAGATATTTCGTCAGAAAAGATACAAAGAGAAGAAACTATTCTCCGGATATTGAGCATTTTTGTTGCCCGTGCACTGGAAAGAACCCCCTAAAATAAATAAATAAATGAATAAAACTTCTTGTTTCAATGAAAATAGCAGCGAGTGCCCGAGTGACTGCAAAAAAAAAAAAAACAATAAAAAGCTGTGACAATCAGGCTTTAGTAGGATGTATTCTAATTCCTGCTGTAGTTGTTCATTTGAACCTGAAATCATAAAAATTGGCCAATCATAAGATGTATAGCAATAATGTACTGAATTTTCAAGAGTCTATGATAATTTTGAATGCCTGTACAAAAATTTTTGAAATTTATTTAAGGCACATTGTATCAATACCAAGGTTCACGCTACACAATGTTTGTTTAAGAATTTGTGACGTTCTTTACTTGTTGGCGTCCTAGGTAACAATTGACAATACTTTTTTATTCTATTCATGTCATATTTTCCAGATCATCGAATTCGAGAAGTCACGGTTACCGGAAAGAGTGGGCAGCTGATAGAATGTCCGGGCCAAAGTCGGATTACTATTTTGTTCTCAAAAGATTTAGTTGGAGGAGAAAGAGTTAATGAATGCGACAATGATTTCTACGAGTTTTACGTCAGCCGCAGGTGAGTTCATTATTCTGTACGATGTAAAAATCAGATTAAAACGCACTTTTTTCTTTTAATCTATAATATAAATCTCACCTGTCTGTTTAAATGTATGTATGTATGTATGTATGTATGTATGTGTGCCTGCCTAAAACTTTCGACAGAGGGGACGGATTTTCATGAAATTGGTATCGTTTTGAAGCTAGACCCTTCGGATGACAAATATCGAAAAATTAGCTAAAAACATTAATTCATTCACCCTTAACTGAGCACTTTTCTACAGGGAGGGGTCGTTTTTTTTTCGCTGATATTTTCAAAAGTCTTTTCGATTGACTAGCATTAATTTAAACCTACGTCACTTCTGGTTTGGTGATGGGCGCAATTGCAAAGACGTCACGTTTTTTTTCACATTATTTTCCCCCTTCGCGGTATGGGTTCTAGCCTGCCTGCCACAACATTTTTTTAATTCTCAACACATATCTACGACTAGTATAATAGAAATTTATTTCAATAAACAATCGATCGTTAATAAGAAATTAAGGGCACTTTTTAGGAATAAGTATCCATGAAAATTATTTACAACGGTTGTAGCTAGATGAGTTTATGTTATAAATGTTTTTAAATGTTTTAGAGAAGGAACCAAAAATTGGAGCTCAGCCGAGCACCGTCTATGAAGCTAGAGATAGAGTAGAAAAAGACTTCTATTCTCTGCGATTTCATTGCTAATCATATATTTAAGGAAATGACAGAATCCTGAGAAAATGACCTCCAGTACATAGTGGAATGGAGCTGCAAATAGATGGTAACATTTACTGCTACTAAGAGTAAACTTATTTCCTTTAACAACTAAAAGAAGCTTTCTCAACCACCGATAGCCATGATTAATAGCACCCTACCTGAGAGTTCTATCTTCAACAGCTTAACATTCACAAGAAACATAAACTCGAACAAACACATTGAAGACATTGCAAAGGTTGCTGCAAAGAAGGTGGGGTATCTCTACTATGCTAGAAAATTACTCATGCCTGAGCGTATCCCATATCTCTATAAAGCCACCATTTCGTCCATGCATGGAGTATGGTTGCCACATCTGGGCTAGTGCATCTATTACTAGTCTCTCCCTTTTGTACAGAGTCCAAAAAACGAGTCACCAATCTAATAGGTCTTGCACTGTCACCTAAGCTCCAACCCCTGTCCCATCACTACAATCTTGCATCCCTGTAACTGTTTTACAAGTATTTTAATAAAATGTGCTCATCTCACTTGTGCCTATCCCTGATAAACACATTTAGCAACAAAATCCTACCCCTTCACTGTAGAGGCCCCTACATACTGGAAAACCTACTCTAATAGTTTCTTCCCTCAGATTGATAGACTTTGGAATTCCTTCCCGGTTACTTGCTTCTCTGACTGTACTGACACGCACAAGCTTAAATTCTGCTCCTCTCCTCTAAATGTGGTCCAAAATAGTAGTCCCTTACATCCAAGTGGCAATATACCTTGTTTGGGTTGAACATGACTGAAAAAAAATCATTTGAAGCGCCCTTACTGGGGAATGCCTGCAGGGATGCTTAGGCATTTTTAAGGCTAGAGTGTGCTTGATCAAAGCTTTTTAAACCTCTACTTGTCTTTGTGTGTAATCTTTGTGCTAGGAGGTAAATAATAATTTAGTTTCGGGTTTAGATTAAAGTATAGTATCTGCTCTAGTCTAAGTCTTTCTTGATTGGAGTAATTTTTATTTTTGTCCCCCTCCAGACTGACGTTTTTTATTGAACTGGATATTCTCCACATATGAAAGAGCTCAATAGTGATTTTGTTGCTGGCAGGTTGAGATATAGTTCACTTCAGTCTTAGGAGGTCCACTTTCCAGGTTTTACTTTCTCTCCAGAAAGCTATAACTAATAACACCTTGCCTAAGAGTTCTTCATTTAAACTTCTCGGTTTAACATTCACAGACAACATGAACTGGAACAAATACATTGATGACATTGCAAAGGCTGCTGCAAAGAAGCTGGGTTCCCTCTACCGTCCTAGAAAATTATTCACACCTGGTAATCATCTGAGGCACACTTGCTGGGGAATGCCAACGTGGCTGACTATGCAATTTTTTATAGGCCAGAGTGGGTTTATCCTATTATGCTGGCTATTCAAAACCACACATGACCTTGTGCCTAACATAATGGAGAGAAGTTACATAAAATGTTTGGTTATTGATCTTTGTGTTTGAATCAGAAAGATTTATTAATTGGAGACATTAGAGTATGTTACCAAAAGGACGAAACAATCAACAAAGAACTAATAAAACGACAGATGTTAAAAGAATAATAATAAAAATGTTTGTACTTTTTTGTCTTGTGACGAAAATGGTGTCTTTTCTTTCTTTCTTTCTCCAGATGTACATTCAAGCGCAGCTGTGAGCTTCCCAGATTTGACAGTTCCTTGCAGAAAAATTGTCCAACTGAAAAAAAATCAGCTGTCATGGTGCGGTACAAATGCATTCTTGGTTAGTACAGTATAAATGAAACCGGTTTCATATTTTTGATATTTGATCGATTTTTTTTTCTTTTTAAACAATTTTTATTTTTTTTAATAAAATTTGCCAAAAAGTTTGGAAAACAGAATTATAATGAATTGCCAAACATTGAGTACAACTTTTTGTTGTTGTTGTTGTTGATGTGGTGCATCATTCATTTTTATTTTTATTTTTTCATAAAAATCAACCAAATAACGAAGGAGAGAAAAAAAGGAATAAAGAAATAAATAATAGAAATCACGATAAAAATGAGTCACATGGCAGGTGCTCGTCTGAACTCCAATCTCTGGTCCCCCCTCGCCAATCTTTTACGATAAAAACCCGTCTAGCTAAATCCACTGTCAAAAACTTTCCCCACTCTTTATCTATGCCTAAATCAAAACGTAGATTCCATGAACAAACTTCTTTTTTAGAACTGCGCGCCTGTGAAACTCTGTTCTGTCTGCCTGCTTCCAACCTGACTACAACCTGGATGTCTTCAAGTCCAATGTAAACAAATTCCTGATGAACCGCCCCCTTAAGTAAACACTTTATTAAATCTCCACACTAACGTACAGTACTTACAATAACCCTTATCCCTGAGTGGCTTCCGGGCCTTGATAAGTGGTGACCACCTTGTAAAAAAAAAACAGTGCCAAGACACTCATTTCTCATGGTTGCAAGTCCAACATAAACAAATTCTCGATGAACCATCCCCCTAAGTAATCCAATTTACAAAATTCCCACTACTTATGTTTACTACACTATAATCACATTGACTAATCTATACCCATTAACCCTTATCCTCGAGTGGCCTCCGGGCCTTGATAAGTGGTAATTCCTGTGTAAAAAAAAAAGAAGGAATACGCAGCACCATATTACATCTTCGAAGAAGGAAAAAGAGAGAAAGAAGAAATAATCGATAATGATGTCGAGAAATGCAAGTCACTCGAAATTTCTGAGAATTAGATTTTGGAACAATTCATTGTAAAATGGGTAAATCAGAATTTATTAGTGTCCCGACAAAAGGAGGGTGGACCTGTAAATTCACGCTTGTCCGTTTGTTTGTTCGTCTATTTGCACTTTTCTCAATAACTACACCTTGGAATTTTTTGAAATTTTGCACAAACATTAAACATGATATGAGTAAAAAAGTAACAGAACGGATTTTCCGGGAAAACTCCGGTTGGCCCCCTGGGGGTGCCTTTCAGGTTAAAATGGATAAAATTGACACTTTTGTGCTTTTTAAAAATAATCGATGTCTTGAATTTTTATAAAACTTTCTGAAAAGTTGTAACTAACTGATTTCTATACAATTTTGTTTGTCTATACTTCGCGATAAATCTTGGGTGTGCCCCAGGGACTCTTTTAGGGCTAATAAAAACACTCCATTTTTGGGACTATTTTACCATATTTGTCAAAAATTTTCTGTCTATGTCTATTTAGCAGTTTTGCATGGTGCTGAACTCAAATTTAAACATGTTAAGGCCTTGGGAACTTTTGGGGCTAAATGGGGAGGGGGAGGCAAACGATGGACTCAGTCATTTCTTTTTTTGCATGGTGCAGAACTCAAATTTACATATGTTAAGGCCTAAAACTGCACCGTTTGTTCATTTTCACTAGGATTTGACGTCCCCTGGGGACTTTTGGGGCTAAATTTTTTTTTTTGGGGGGGGGGGCAAATGCTGAACTTAGTCATTTTTGTTATGGCTCTATCACTGTGCACTCACGGGGGACCATGCATGCTCCACTTGTTACTAGTTAATTTTCGAACTATATATAGATGCATGGATCTATCTATCTATCTATCTATCTATCTATCTATCTGTACGAAAGCTGTATTAATCAACGTTTGTTTCTGTAAGGCTTTTTCCCATTTATTTTAAACATACAATATACATCATAAAATATGTTTTAGGTTTGGAATTGAGTTAAATTTGAAAAGAAAAAACATTTTAATTGACCTAATTAACTGTCATTTGCAATTAACTCACCCAAATCTTTTTACTTTTTTTCTGCCTATCGATCTTTCACCATATATTGTTTAATGCCCTCTTCGCTTTTATTTTATCCAATGTCTATCACTTTCGCTTCCACCACTCTCTCTCTCTCTCTATATATATATTTATTAACAGTAAAAGATAATACTAACTAACTATAAAACTTAAATGAGAATAGCTCATTATAAACAAAAGGAAATATCACTGAAAATAGTAATACTATTTAACTCGTAGCTAAGAAGAGAGAGAAAGAGAGCAGAAAGAGAATAATTCTGGATTTTTTTCTATTTTTTTATAGTGAAGTAGCTGTTCAAACTCACTTTTTTATAGTTCAAACAATGGGTGATCCAACGGGTCACACTTTCTTGTGTATTTATAAAATCCTTATCCTTGAGTAGTCTTTGAGCCTTGATAAACTCATTAGTATAGAAAATCTGTAGAATTTGTTATCATGTTATCTTATTTGTCACCGTGTACAGTGGATGATGTCACAAAAGGCGTCTATGCATGATAGATGATGTCCAAAAGGTATTGTGTACAGTAAATGACGTCACATTTTCATTTGTTATTGTTGTACCATGTTATTGGTACTAAAATAACACACTTTGCTGCAGTTTATTTAAAAATTACTTAGTGCGGCCAAGAACAGCTGATAATATAAAAATTACTTTTCCTAATAATCACCGAAAAATAAAAATTAGCAAGTAGGATATATCTACTTCCCTTGAGTTCAACAAGATACATATTAAGAAGGTCAAAGGTTACATCTGAATCTTGCCTTCATCCTTTAGTGCTGTATAGGTGACGGATACTGCCGGGAAAATATCGAATATATTGTAAACACGCAATATCGAATCCAAGCAAAACCAGATGTAAATCGGATTGCTGGCAATGATGTCAACCCTACATTACGATCAAAGATCATGAAACAACGAGAGAAATATTTACCTCTGGATTGAAATTGATAAAACTACAAAGCATAATAGAATAGAATAAGAACGTCAAAATAAGTGAATTCCAACCAACGAAATTTTGATATAAAAACATAAACAAAGACACAAAAAGAGAAGAGGAAGAAGCCAGCGATACATTTCTATCATCGCTCGAATGACTAACCACACATCACCCCCAATATTGACCCAACTCTCTCTTGTGATATTTACTGTAAAATAAATAAAACTTTGTTGATTTAACGAGTTGTTGTTTGATGACAAAACCCACGGTCATCAGAGTGTATATACTATGGCATGCATTTTGTAAAAGTGCGAACCATAAAATATATATACGACAATATTACATTACGACACAAATCCGCAAGCACAGAAAGATTTCAGAGTTTAACAAGATACACCTGAAGAAGGTCGGAGATTACATCAGTCGAAACGTTGTAAAAAATATACAGTAGTCTGAAGAATCCAAATAACACAAATTTTCAATCCTCATCTCAAAGATTCAAAACATAAAAAGAACTGCATTATTTGGATTATTCAGACAACTAATTTATATTGGATTCTAAGCTCAGCACAAAAATTCCAAAGTCTGACAAAATGCCCCTGAAGAAGGTCACTGGTCGTCAAAACATTGTGGCAATAATATTTAAGATAAGGAGAATAATCTGAATAATTCAAATAATCACAATTATTAATCCTCATCTAAAAAAATTCAGGAAGAGAATAATTCACGGTTTTATCGGTTGTAGTAAGAATTCTAGCAACATTATATTGTCATGCATTTTTTTTTTCTATATAAGCAAAGAATTTCTACTTTATCTGAAAAGTGTATGCATGAACAAAGACGATATTAACATAATAATAGCCTTTTGTTTCTACATAACGAAACGGATTTGTAAAAATTGTACCGAAAATTTAATATGCTGGAGGAGCTGTTTTGCATGCAAAAAATAAATACTTGGCTTTTGGAATGTAACTATATATATATATATAAAATCTGTTTTTACATAAGAATTTATATGTTGCTACACATTCATGAGCAGGTTTCGGCCAGCTAGTTCCTAGTAACTAGAAACCCTCTCTCTAGTATTTACAAAACTGTGTTTCAATTCATTCAAGACAGGTAAGTTATGTAAAAACAAATTAAATATATATATATATATATATATATATATATATATATATATATATATATATATATATATATATATATATATATATACAGAGAGAGAAAGAGAGAAACAGACATACAGACAGACAGACAGACATGCAGATAGAGAGAAAGAGACAAAATCAAAATCACAGTTAAATAACATTAACATGGTGTTCTTCTGTTCTTTATTAGAAGAGTTTTCCACGAAGTTAATTTCTGCTTTTTCAAAGCGTTGACAAAACGAAAAGACGGCTTTTAAGCACAAGCTTTCCTGTTGGTAGAGTTTTCATAATTAATAAAAAGTAACGCCCGCTTAATTATCGATTAAAAATAATAATACGCGAAAATAAGTTTTTATTCTTAGCTAATAATAAAAGTTAAGACATACGCTATTATATATATATATATATATATATATATATATATATATATATATATATATATATATATATATATTTAAAGTGATGGTTGTGTAGTTCCAACGAGAGAAAAAATGTATATTTAAAAGAGTGTAGCCATCAACAATTGTGGGTTTTTTTTTAAAGGTTTTCATCATATTTTTATTTTAAAATATTTTTATAACGCGTTTCGAGCTTAGGGTGTGCTCTCTTCAGATATTTTCGTAAAAAGTTTTTCTTTAAAATGGGAGTTTGTGGATATGCCTCCGCTGATATTAATAGAAACACTAGATAACAAAGGGGACAAAGATGATTCTTTAGTAAAAAACAAATCAACATATTTCCCTAATAAACAGAACAACACAAAAGAACTAAACAGCTACTTCGAAAATCTCTGGAACCTTAACCTCCAAAAAAAACACAAAACCACAAGCAACCTCACACATAAGCAAAAACAAGCACTCGAAAAGATCCGTAATAATAATGACATAATAATAAAAGAAGCAGACAAAGGCAGTGCCGTAGTAATCATGGACAGAACGTATTATGAAACAAAAATTACAGAATTACTGGATGACAAACACTACTATAAACCCATTAGTACCAACATAGATAACACCACCATCTCAAAAATCACAAAACTTTGTACAACACACAACAAAATATTAAAAAAGAAAGAAAAGGACTTCCTCACAAATTTCATTACAAAGACCAACAACTTCTACGGACTGCCTAAAATACACAAATCTGGCACAATAAAACTTGCCATCGATACACAAAACTCAGAATATATTAGCGCTCCAAACCCTAGCGACCTTACATTTAGACCCATTGTAGCAGGACCAGCCTGTCCGACAAGCAGACTTAGCAACTTAATAGACATCTTATTACAACCTTTCACAGATCAAGTTAAGAGCTACATAAGGGACGACATCCATTTTCTCACTACCTTACCACATACAGTAGAAAACGGGACACTATTAGTTACATTTGACGTTAGTAGTTTATATAGTAATATACCCCATGAATTAGGAAAAGAAGCAATACTATTTTGGATCAACAGACACGCACAAACACTACATCCCAGATTCACAAAGCAATTCATTATCGATAGTATAGACATAATTCTAAATAATAATTCCTTCGAATTCAACAATACCAACTACATCCAAACACTAGGTACAGCAATGGGAACGAAAATGGCACCGACTTACGCAACCCTTACATTAGCCTACCTAGAAGAAACCCTATATAAAAAAATAGAACAAAAATTTGGCCACAGCACTAAAATACTGTTTGTAGAATCATGGAAAAGGTACTTAGATGACTGCTTCCTCCTATGGAAACCCACATGGGGGGACATCACAGACTTACACACCATACTCCAGAACCTACACCCAAAAATTAAATTCACCATAGAACAAAGCTCTACAGAATTACCTTTCCTAGACATACTGATAAAGATTAAAGACAATAACATTATCACAGACATTTACCGCAAACCTACAGACACCCAACAATACCTACACTTTAAAAGTCACCACCTTAAAAGCTGCATAAAATCAATTCCCTACACCCTAGCACGTAGAATCTGCACCATAATCACGGACAATAACCTTCGAAAAATCCGACTCAAGGAACTACGAATAAATTTAAGAAAAAGAAAATGTCCATCACAACTTATAGACAAAGGGATCCAACTTGCGACAAATATACCAGTAGAAGATTTGAGAACCCCTAAAGAACGAAACAAAGAACAAATCCTAACATACGTCTCCACACACAACACAAACAACCCTGAACTTTTCACAGAGATAACGAAAAACCTCGTCCTACTTAACCAAAACAGCAAACTAAACAATTTCCTTAAAACAACAAAAATAATAAAAAGCAAACGCCAACCCAAAAACCTAAAACGCATTCTTACCTCATCCAAACTCAATCAAGACACAACAAAAGGAGTCACAAAATGCAACAAACAACGATGTGGAGTCTGCAACATAATATTAGAGGGAAACACATACACATTTGCGAACCCCATACAAACATTCAAAATTAAAAAAAAACCTAGATTGCACCTCAAAAAACGTAACCTATGTAATAAAATGTCCAGCATGCGATAAATCCTACATAGGCGCTACAAAAAACCTTAGTAATAGAGTAGCCCTACACCGATCCAACATCAAAATCGCGGAAAATAGACACCTACATGTATCACAACATATACACGCATGCAGTGGAGGCAGATTCGAGATAATGCCCATCTTCCAAACTGACAACTACTTCTACTTGCTAACTCAAGAAAAAAATTTCATAACAAAGTTTAACCCCGCCTTAAACGTCTCTCCATAATTATACACATAAATAGGCAAAACACAAAATACACTTACACGCATGCATGCTTGGGTAGGTGTGCACCCTCACACACGAAACAACAAAAAAGCACAATAAGGCACACGCACACTTTCGCAGGTGCGCGCGCCCATACCCAGTACAGTACCATTTCTCTTAACTAAACAAACAACTAGAAATTAAACGTATGCATGTGTATGTGCGCGCGTGTGTGCGTGTGTATATGTGTATGTGCGTGGGTGTACACATATGATTGTGTATGCGTGTGTGTATAATTATATATCATCTGTTATCTATGCTACATCTTGTTTGTATGTATACGTGCACTTATGTTTGGGTGACCGAATCCATGTATGCATATGTGCATGGATTGGAAAGGAAACTTCAACCAATATATACATAAGGTGGGATGTATGAATATGTATGTGTGTGTGGGATTGTGAGTGCATGTGCTCATATATATATATATATATGGGTGGATGAGTGTATACACATCCGTATGTATGTGTGTGTATGTATGTATATATACATATGTATGCACATGTATGAGTGGGTAAATGTGTTCGTGTGAATATGGATATACGCGTATGTGTGAGCCCCTGCATATGTCTGTGTATGTGCATGTGTGTGTGTATGTGTATGTGCCTACATAGTATGTGGATGTTTGTGAGTGTATGTGCACATACATATATGTGTGTACATATATGTGTGTATGTGCGTGTATGTGTGTGTATATATATCTTCTACCTATTATTCTCCATCTTACTTGTGTGTGCGTGTGGGTGCGTGTACATATGTCTGAATGATTAAGCGCATATATACATGCGTGTTTTGGTAGGGGGGAAAAAGTGTATATATATATATATATATATATATATATATATATATAAAATAAAAAATAAAAAAATAAAAATAATTGTTAGCGGTGGATGTATGCGAGTACGTGTGTGAGTGTGTAGGTGGGTATGTATATGTGTATATATGTATGCTCCTACATATATTTCTATGTATGTACGTGTGTGTATGTGTGTGTGCCTGTGTGCGTGTGCATGTGTACGTGTACATGAATATATATGTATGCGTATGGGATTGTGTGTGAGTGTATGCTATACATGGGGAAAGAAAGTCTTTAAAAAAGAACCCTAAAGAAGCCATAAAAACCTTCACCATATGGACTAAAAAACACTCTTTGAAACTAACTTTGACCGGTCACAGTGAAACACTTACAGTTGGAGACAGAACGTCTAAACACTGAACACACGCATCGCACCACTATGAAAAACATATTTAATATCAGCGGAGGCATATCCACAAACTCCCATTTTAAAGAAAAACTTTTTACGAAAATATCTGAAGAGAGCACACCCTAAGCTCGAAACGCGTTATAAAAATATTTTAAAATAAAAATATGATGAAAACCTTTAAAAAAAACCCACAATTGTTGATGGCTACACTCTTTTAAATATATATATATATATATATATATATATATATATATATATATATATATATATATATGACACGGTTCAAGACTCCAAGCATAGTTTTTGGACACAATTGCCATTTTAGGTCAATTTTCAAAACAGATAATGTATAAGTGTTATACCATTTTTCTAAACCAAAATTTCACGAGGAATCCAATAAAACAAAAACGAATACAAAATTTTCATGGGAAACCATGTTTTCAAGCAATTCTTTCATGACGGCCGGAATCGCACTTCCCGTTTTTTTGTCCCAAGGACCGTATCCTGCAGATTGCGAAACTATTTAAGAAAATTACTCAAAACCTATCAATCATAAGTGTTAGGCCATCTTTCTTAACCAGAATTTTGTGAGGGTATTCCTTGACTTCAAACAATACGATGGAGCTGTGAAATGTTACTTCTATACATCCAACCTATACTGCCTACCATGGCATATAAATCATTCACAAGGGAAACCCTCAAAGCAAAAATGAAGGGTGAGTCACTTAGCTTTCAACCCTGTTGGAGGGAATAGTTGTGGAAACCTATCAGAAGTGATATGACCACTTTGTTAGCACATAATTTGGTATCAACTGTGAAAAATACTGCTGGGGGACAAATTTGGAGAAAAAAATATTACTGTAAAAAAAAAATGTACGTCTTCAATTTGGCCAAAATCAAAAATTCCTGATATACAAGTTGTTCAGATTGATATTAGTGACAAGTTGTATAGTAGGGATTTTTGTTTTTTCGAAAATTGAAGGCAGGTTTTTTTTTTTACAGAAAAAATTATTTTCGGCTTCACTTTTCACCCGGTCAAACAAAACGTGCAATATTTTGGGAACCGCTAGGCGGTTGCTGCTGTTCTAAAGCTTAAATGAAAGCTAACTGATCAAGGTTACTGAGAAATGACCATAGGGACAGTGTTTGCTTCGTTTGTCATCATTTTAGAGGGATCTTTGCCAAAAAGACGCATTTTTTGACCAAAATCGGGAAAAAATTGTCACAGCCTGTAATTGAGGAGAATGGGTAAAATTCGAAGAGAGTTCTATGAGCAGCGTTTTGTTTTGCACAAATGCAATTTTATACTATTGTTGAACGAAAATGATTATTTACTTCCCTTAGTTTCATGTCTAAAAGGGATTTTTGGCTCTTCTTTGTGGTGAGGTAACAAAAATTGTCACTAAAATATCTCCATTTTAGGCCTTTTTTTCAGTTATATCGTTTTTTTCCGGTTGAAAACAGGTATATTAACCATATAAATTTAGTTTTGCCTCACATATCACAAGAATAGCTTTGTAGATCATTGTGTGACTGATCAGTGATTTTTGACTTCAATTGTCCCAAAACTATGCTTGGAGACTTAAAACGTGTCATATATATATATATATATATATATATATATATATATATATATATATATATATATATATATATATATATAATTTTATTTTACTTCGCAATATTATATCGAAGGAATATACTTATTTCTAACACTTTGTCGTAGATAAACTATTAATAAATGAAATGTTTTTGTACATCCACGACTTTTTAACTGTCTTTAACTTTCTAACAACCTGCCAAAGTAACACACAGAGAATTTTAGCAACTCCTCACGAGCACCGAGAATTAATTAAATTTCTCTTGTTATATGTTACATAATAACTGAATGTAAGGTTTGATAATATGAAGGAAAACTTTCTTTTCCCTCTTGCATAAAAAATTGTCAGTTAAATATCATTTAAATAAATTAAATTGTTTCCTTTTAATCTCAGGTAAGGATGTTATACGCATGACAAGAATATCTCCCCAATCGGCGTTAACCATGTCTTGTCCATTTGATACGAGTATCCGCTTGGTAAAAGCGACACATGGCAACAGAGTAGAAAACTGTGTTTACAAAACTGTGTTTCAATTCATTCAGGACAGGTAAGTTAACATTGAATGCTAACATTTTTTCTACAAAACATAATACCATTCCATTTTAGTATACTTTTCAAATAGCTATATGTTATGACTCGCAATAAGCCACAAAAAAAAACAGAACAACGGAATAGAGTTTAAACAATGTATTACTGGAACAACAACGTAGAAAGGTTACAACTGAAAAGAGTAGTAAATGTCACCGAGCAGGCGAGGGTCGCTCTGGTGTTTAATCCACACCTGGGATCAAAAGGTCTATGGTTTATATAATGGATAGAACAGTCCATTTGGAGGGTGATTTCCCCACAACACTATACTAATAAATTTCAAAAAATATTAATAAATTAAAAAAGTACTAACAAATTAAAAGAAAATATTGTTATGGCGTTAAATGGTAATGAACGAAAGGAACACAGGATTTTAGGAACGAAACTTGTATTCACATATATTACAGGCAAAGTGAGTTGAGTAATACCATACCTCAACGGTAGGGCGTTTGCACACGACCTGCTTGGCCGCGTGCCAATCTCAGACTACCGGGCACCGATACCGGAAGTGACGTCACCAGAGGAAGTGACGCCATGAGATAGTCTATTAATCCCATGGTGGGGCGTCTCCAACAAATACCAATAAATTTAAAAGAAATACTAATAAATTAAAAAATACTAATAAATTTAAAAAATACTAATAAATTAAAAAGTACTAATAAATTAAAAAATAATAATAAATTAAAAAATAATAATAAATTAAAAATATTAATAAATTAAAAAATACTTATAAATTAAAAAATACTTATAAATTAAAAAATACTAATAAATAAAAAATAATAAAAAGATAATAATAAAAATAATAATAAATTAAAAATACTAATAAATAGAAAATACTAATAAATTAAAAAAATACTAATAAATAAAAAAATACTAATAAAGATACTAATAAATTAAAAAATACTAATAAATTAAAAAATACTAATAAAAATACGAATGAATTTAAAAAATACTAATAAATTCAAAAATACTAATAAATAAAAAAATACTAATAAAAATACTAATTAATTAAAAAATACTAATAAAGAAAAAATACTAATAGAGAAAAAATACTAATAAAATATACAAATAAATTTAAAAACATACTCCACATCATTCGGGAAAGGAGTGAGAGGGTCTTATTAACACCTGTTTTTTTTTTTACTTCACAATAAAACAAAATTTTCATCAATAAAAACGATTTATTTATGTATATATTTATAGGTATGGCCATAATAAAGGCGGAATTTCGACCTCCATAACAACAAAATAACAGTAAAAACTTGTAAAATAAAATTGATTCACTATAATTTTTGCAGTATTCTGAAAGATTCTTTAAAAAAAATTCATGTTTTTCTTTTTTATACTCTCCATAAAACCGATGAATTTTCAAAAAATTTTCCCCAAAGCTAAAAACGAGAAAATTGGAACCACATGTTATTTCTGTTTATTTACAAAACCGAATGTTTCTTATTATTTATTATTATTTCTACATATTTTGACGCAAACAATGAAAACAACGTGATTTTTAAAATTCTCTCAAAAATCAAATAATTGATTAATTTCATTATTTAAAAAAAAAGGCCGAAATATATATAAGCTGAAATAAAATAATATACAAAAAAAAAAAAAAAATCTCATATTTTACCCCCCCCCCTCAACGCGATCTAATCCGATTTTTTTTGAGTGGGGAATTTACATCTTGGTTTTTCTACATATTAAAATACATGATAAAATAAAATATATTTAATTTGGGTCATAAACGTTGCCGATTTATACGATTTTAATCGTTTTTCGAAAAAAAAAAGTTTCAAAATATATTTAAATTATTTAAGTTTAACGCAATTAAAAAGTTATTAATTACATTTGACAGACTTTACTGTAATTTCAAAAGATTTCCGAAATTATTTCACTTTTTTAATGATTGGATTTTTCAAGATTCGCGAAAAAAAAACTGTGGAAGATTGCCTCTTAAACCATTTTATGAATAAACAGACAATTTTACTGTTAATAATTAAAATTTTATAAATCGATTCCGTTTTTGAGTAGTGAATAATTAAAAAATATATTTAGAAATCGAACGTGAATAATTTGTTCTGTGGAAGCCCAATCTTTTCACACGTTGTTGATAAAAATCGTAGCGCTACTCGTTTCTTTTGTCAGAACATAAATATAATTTCAAAAACAAGTAACTGAAACAATTATGATTTAAGAGTTAATTAAATTTCTTTGTGCACGGCATGTTTTATAAAAAAATGAAGCGGAATTTAATAAAAAGTAATTAAAATATTACTTTTGTCTGGCCACAAATAATGATCTGGAAAATTAATATTAAAGGAAATTCTGTCAGTTAACGGGCTCCATATCAAACCGGAAGTTAATTGTTTCAGATGTTTTTGGTTTAAAATGTGATTTTTTTTTTCTGGGTATCCTACTTATATATGTCTTTTCATAATATTTCAAGCCAAAGATAAGACTTTTACTGTTATATTTCACTTGAATAATGATTGTACAAAACTTTAAAAAGATATAATATATATTTGTACTAAGTTTTTTCCTCCAGTGTTTGATGAGACCTGTTTTCGTATATATGCGACGCCATGTTAACTTGTTATATTTTCTTTTTATGTTTTCATTATTTTGTGACGTCAAATCAAATTTCATCCGTTTTATTCAGTGTAAAATAAACAATGTTTATATGCGATTTAAACTCTGATCGTTCCTCTTCAATATAAAAATTACGATGAATTAATTTTATTTTTATGGTTTTTACTTGTACTTTTTGTTATGGAGGTTGAAAATTAGTGTCATATCTATATTTTTATATTTAAGGAAAAAGATGGAGTTGAGAAATTTAAGTACGATGACCTCTTATAGTGATGGAGGAATAGCTTAGACAATTATAAGGTAAAGTGACAAGAATGACCACAGACTCCACCCTCTCCACTCTTTCTTGTGATTAATTTATTTTCGAGTCATTGTCACAATTTTCTGAAATAAATACATTTTTCAAAGTGTAGTATGATGCCTAACTCCTCACTTTTATAATTTAGCTTCTCCAAATCGTATTTATGTTGAAAGACCATTCATTCCCAAACCACACCCTATTTTTTTTGCTCTCACTGAAGTTCAACTCCCATTTAGAGATTGTCTTGCCTATTTTTTTTTTTTACTTGTAAGCAAATCGGAAAACAGTGGGGAGTTTATTCTCGGTAAGGGTCTAAGGGATCTTACCAACGTGTTCATGATTTTATTTGTTTTTGCTTTTTTATTTTGTTTGATTGGGTTGGTGATGTTGTTATTGTCCCACACCCCATACTTTTCTAATGAAATTCTAAAAAATGTTATCTATTACATAAATCTCAGTCGTCTGCGTGTTTATGTGTTTGAGTGTGTTTGTGTGTTTGTATGTCCTCTAAAAACTTTTGTTATCCGGATAGGACAGGCATGAACCTGGTATCGTTAGAAAAAAGCGAACTCCCGGACACACATGAAATAAAAAAAATTAGGAAAAAAAATCGTCAATTATTTCATGTACAAAATGTTTTGTTTGAAGGAAAGATTCGGTAAAAAATCTTGGTTTCGACGTTGTTAGTTAATCGTGCATACGCACGGTTGTTTCGTTGTTTTATTTCATAAAGCTAAATTTGGAACGTTATAACATCTGTGTCGTTTTGGTCCAAACCTGGTACGAACTTAACTTTTGCAAGTTCGCGTCTACTATGCGGCATTTTTTCTTTTAATAACGTTTTCTCACTCCTTTTAAAATTCTTCTTTTAATAACGTTTTCTCACTCCTTTTAAAATTCTTCTTTTAATAACGTTTTCTCACTCCTTTTAAAATTCTTCTTTTAATAACGTTTTCTCACTCCTTTTAAAATTCTTCTTTTAATAACGTTTTCTCACTCCTTTTAAAATTCTTCTTTTAATAACGTTTTCTCACTCCTTTTAAAATTCTTCTTTTAATAACGTTTTCTCACTCCTTTTAAAATTCTTCTTTTAATAACGTTTTCTCACTCCTTTTAAAATTCTTCTTTTAATAACGTTTTCTCACTCCTTTTAAAATTCTTCTTTTAATAACGTTTTCTCACTCCTTTTAAAATTCTTCTTTTAATAACGTTTTCTCACTCCTTTTAAAATTCTTCTTTTAATAACGTTTTCTCACTCCTTTTAAAATTCTTCTTTTAATAACGTTTTCTCACTCCCTTTAAAATTCTTCTTTTAATAACGTTTTCTCACTCCTTTTAAAATTCTTCTTTTAATAACGTTTTCTCACTCCTTTTAAAATTCTTCTTTTAATAACGTTTTCTCACTCCTTTTAAAATTCTTCTTTTAATAACGTTTTCTCACTCCTTTTAAAATTCTTCTTTTAATAACGTTTTCTCACTCCTTTTAAAATTCTTCTTTTAATAACGTTTTCTCACTCCTTTTAAAATTCTTCTTTTAATAACGTTTTCTCACTCCTTTTAAAATTCTTCTTTTAATAACGTTTTCTCACTCCTTTTAAAATTCTTCTTTTAATAACGTTTTCTCACTCCTTTTAAAATTCTTCTTTTAATAACGTTTTCTCACTCCTTTTAAAATTCTTCTTTTAATAACGTTTTCTCACTCCTTTTAAAATTCTTCTTTTAATAACGTTTTCTCACTCCTTTTAAAATTCTTCTTTTAATAACGTTTTCTCACTCCTTTTAAAATTCTCAACTTTCTTACGCGCGCCCACCATGCAGCATTTGTTCTTTTAATAAAACGATAAGATGGCACCCAAGTACCGTTTTTTATTTAACCTTATTTTACAACCGGGCAACGCCGGACACCTCCCGCTAGATTGTAAATAAATTTCATTTCAAGTAGAGTAATCCATAGGGTGCTGAATACACACATGGCTACGTCTTATGAGTGAAATTGAGCACATTGGAACTCTTTAGAAGTCGTCTGACGTTTACGTAATCAACAAACTTATCTCGTTGTAGTATGTAATCCTGCTTCAATTTGTCTTTTTTTTTTCATGTTTCTCTGCAGTTGTCGTTATAAGAAAATGTGTACCGTTGCGATGAATTCGATACCTGACGTACGCGCGTGTCACGAATTCAGCAAAACAGTGGAAATTGATTACATGTGTCAAAACTGTAAGTTCAAATTTATAACGGCATTTCGTTAACGTTTCTTTTTTTCTTTTTTAATTTTTGTATTTTGATGCTTATGTCAGCTCTTGGATAGTGCCGAGTATCCTATCTTTTTTGTGTTATATATATATATATATATATATATATATATATATATATATATATATATATATGCGTGTTGAGCACTATAATAACGCAGGATTTTCCTACACATAAGCAATGGAAAAAATCAACTTCAACACCTCGCTTAAGAACATTCCAACCACAAACAAATGGAATTACCAACTCATCCTTACAATGAAAATAGAGGATCTACTTCAAAGAATGAGATGGAAAGCGCATGTTTTCGTCAACAACTCAGCAAATGAAGGCCATAAGAACTACTATGGTTTTAAAAGCCAGGAATCAGCACCTCACGTGGAACAATTGGATCACTTCGAGGCGGATCTTGCAAAGATGGTCAGGAATATTACCTTCCACGAAAGGAAAAATAACTTCCCAAAGGAGATAGATAAAATAGTGAAAAAAATCCAAAACACAAAGGAAATTCTTGTCAAGGCGGATAAAACACACAATTTTTATAAGCTAAGCAGACCTGAATACCTTAAATTATTGGAAAAAATATTACTAGTCATTATAAGAAGGCAAATATCGATTTGGTGGGAAATATAAACTCTGACAGCAAATCTATCACTGACAAACTCGATATTAGCAATAGAGTCAATAAACTAGCAAACAACAAGCATACATCCTCTTAAAGGACCATAAACATGACTTTAACAATAAACCAATCACTAGGCTGATCAACCCAACTAGACCAGAGATAGGTAGAATCAGTAAAAAACTCGTAGAAAGAATTAACCTCCAAATCAAGAGCACGTATAATCTTAACCGATGAATCAATATGGCTGAAGCTATTAGCTGGTTCTCAAGAATACAAAACAAAGATAGATATGCCTTCATACAATTTGATATTGCTAACTGAACCTTCGTAATGGGGTGAGGGGTTAAACTCAAACACACAAAAAGGATTATAATTTCAGAAAGTATTTCCACTCCCGTTGCGCCTACTCTCCTGCCCGATCTGGAATCGCTCAGCACCGAGAAATGAAGCTCGTTTTGTAGTTTCCAGCTTCACGCGCATACGAGATTATGTAAGAACGCACGTAATAAAATGCTGACCGCCATCTTTGTTTTTCCTTTTCTCAGTCTGAACTCACTCGCTGAGTACCCACGGTAAGCCTTGTTTTTCTTAGCTTCTAACCACACTAACTACTACCCATCTATCACTAAAAAGCTGTTCAATGACGCAATGGAATTTGCCTCTCTTCTCACTGATATCTGCAAGGATGAAATTGACATTATAAATAAATGCAGAAACACGGTCCTAATTAGTGTGAACGAGCAATGGATTAAAAATCAAGCGGGACCCTTTGACGTTCCGATGGGCTCCCTTGACTCTGCAGAAATTACAGATTTAGTGGGACTATACATCCTATATAACCTTACTAAGAACATTGAGGTTGACACGATCGGCCTCTATAGAGACGATGGCCTTCTTTTCGTAGAAAATACCGACGGCCCCAAATGTGAAAGAATCAAAAAAATTATCATAAAAGAATTCAATAGAATTAACCTTAAAGTTGAAATTACCACGAACATTCCTAGATGTCACACTCAACCTAAACAAAGGAATTTAGGAACCCTATAGGAAAGAGAACAGTAACCCTTTATATGTCCACCCCTTCTCTAACCATCCTAAAGCTATAATTAAACATATACCCAGGTCCATTAGTAGAAGAATTAGCTCAAACTCCTCACCCAAAGAAATATTCAATAAACACAAAGATTTTTACAACAAAGCCCTAGTTAACAGTGGATATAAGGAAACCAAATTAGAATATATAGAACCCTCAAGTAATACACCCACATCTAGAAAAAACCCGTAAAAGGAAAATCATTTGCTTCACTCCTCCGTTCAACCAAATAGTCAAAACCAACTTGGGTAGAAAATTCATTAATCTCATTAAACTATATCCCCCCCCCCCAGCAACATGCTCCACAAAATATTCAACAAAAACACCATCAAACTGAGCTACAGTTGCGGCAATAACTTAGAAAAGGTAGTAAAAAACCACAATTTTACGCAACGACACAGAACACAATTTAGGGAACAGGGTAACAAAAACGTGCAACTGGAATAATAAATCCAAATACCCCCTTTAGGGAAAATTTCTCACAACCTCTGTAATTTATCAAGCAAATATTAGGGCCAAGGAAGACCCCACCACTTACAAATCCTACATCGGCAAAACTAATAATACCTTTAAACAGAGATACACAGGTCACAAAAGCTCTTTCCTAAACCCAAATTACAGAGATAAGACATCATTAGCTACATACTACAATGATCTAACGAGTAAAAATTTGAGACCTATTGTTGACTGGCACATCCTAAAAAAAAAGCAAAAATTTGCCAGTCACTAAATTCACCTTGCCTTCTTTGCTTAAATGCAAAATATTTATAAAAAAATTTAAGGATAGAGATAAACTCTTAAATAAGAAACAAGAAACCTCCATAAATTGCAGACATTACAAATCACATCTGCTCTCTCACTTGCGAATTACTCCCCAATATATTCAACTCCAACACGACCCATATGCAATATCCGACAGTTGAACACCTACACACTCTAACCTCCTCAAGTCCAACATTCACAAAATCCAAAACTACACTTTTCCTGAGTAAAACCATAAAAAAGGCTAAATTTAACCATCATAAGTTTATAAATGACATATATCCTGAATTTTGAAATTACCACCATTAAAAAAGTTTTTAATAAATTTACTAATACAAAATTAATGAATCAACATCAAATGAACAAATGAAAGAGAAATCAATATTGGGGAAATCCAAAAGAAACAAGCTATTAAATGATGCTACCTTCTCTTCTTCTTTTCTTATTCCATCTTCCTTCTTCCCCATTCCATCTCCCCCTACCACTCTCCTTCCTTTCTCTTTTTTACGCCTCTAACCTCCCTTCCCTCCCTTCAACCGTTCACTGGAAGCCCAGACAACATTCAACAGACCCGAGTAAATTCCTAACCTCTTCTCAGATATAAGCATACTAAATTGAAATAAACTTTAAAAAAAAGAAGAGAATTTTATGACATACTGACCCTTGAAAGTCTCAGACATGGACGAACGAGCGTCTCGCTTGTTAAAGATAACACATATATAGCCCTAGATTTAGAACCTAACCTCCTCAACCCACAAACTCTAACTCCTAACACCAACACAAAAATGAATAAAGTCACAGATAAATAAGTAAATAAAAAGATACGAAAATGAATAAACTAACAAATTCGCACCAAACTCTGTTCTTCATACTCATGATAAAAAAAAACCTCTTTTGCTGAGGATAGATTTTCGCTCTTCATTTAGAAATCCGTTTTCGAAAATAAGGGTTGCTGCCTAATGAGGTCTCTAGTTAGTAAATATTAGTAGAGCGAAACATGCTCATGACTGTGTAGCAACAAACTACTGCTTATGTAAAGACAAATGTAACCTGCTCTACTTCTGTATTGAGCACTATTGTATGAACCTCGTTATATTACACTGGTTACCCTACATTTGGAAAATAGCAACCTCTAATTATATATATATATATATATATATATATATATATATATATATATATATATATATATATATATATATATACTTGATGATTGAAACGTCTTGTTAGATGAGTGCCACTCCCTCAGTCACTGAAAGTCCATGAAAATGACTTTTTTAGTCCTGTCAGCGAATTCACACACTCAAGCAGACATAACACTGAAGACGGTCATCGGTATACATACATATATATATATATATATATATATATATATATATATATATATATATATATATATATATATATACATACACGTATACATATATACACATACATACCTATAAACATACACACATATATACATGTATACATACATACATACATACACAATGCATAATACGCATACATACACATACATATACATACACACATGCATACATACACATATACATACATATACATACACACATATATATACACACATATACAAATACATACACACATATACATATACACAATAATATACGTACACATGATGATTGCTGCATCTTTCCAGATGATCGCCGTCACACTGAGTTCTTCCAATCTTGCCGTCCATGCCATCTCAGATGACTCTGCACCCCTGCCGCAGATTTGCACATCCTGAAGCAGATGTGACACACAAATTGAGCAATTTCCATCGAGTTGACTTCCTCTGGATGTTGAAGGGTATTCCTATGAACAATCACATGTCTTCTCAGACCAGCAGTAGACTTGCAAACTTTACTGCCTGTCAAACAGATCATTTGGTCTGTACTAATAGGTGCAAAGTTGACCTGAACAGGAGTTTTGTGCGACTTAAGGTGGTTGACGTCGCCAGCTTTTGACAAAAGCACTCGTTCACAAGTGTCGCATTTCCAGCTCTGTGTATCATGGTTGAGACCATCAATAAAACCTTTGTGAAGCTTTCGCTTCAGATTACTGTGGGCCTGCTTTCTTTTCTCTAGAGCATCACAACTCTCACGTACAAGCTTTCTCCACTTCGGCCTTTGCAGAGTAAGTATACGTACACATATATGCATATATACATACATATACATACACATACCTACATATACATACACATACATATATATGCATTTATACACACATATACATACATATACCTACATATACATACACATACATATATATGCTTTTATACACATACATATATATGCATATATACACATACATATACATTCACACACAAACATTTATATACATATATACATACATACACACATAAACATATATACACATACATATATACATACATATCCACAGATATACATACATATACATACACATGTACATATATAAACATACATACATACATACATACATACATACATACATATACTGATAGCAGATCAATTATTACATCTTCCAGCATTTCACGTCTACACACGATACAACTTTTCCATCGCCACAGGACTATTTTTGATAGACAACTGTCTTAGGGAGTATCTATACAAAGATTATATATATATATATATATATATATATATATATATATATATATATATATATATATATATATATATATATATATATGATGGACTATCACATTGATTTCGATATATGTTCCCCCACCACAACTCAAGTTTTTCAGAAATCCGCACAGATGATTTGTTTATAGGGGTGCAAATTTTGTGAAGAACCAACCACACTTTTTGTTACAATTGCTAATATTCATCGGTGCAATGGCTGCCAAAAGACAAAGCATGCAGTAGACTTCAGGTTTTATATCAGAGCTTTCCTTCTAGATACTGGTGAATTTCAAAAATGCAATCTGGACGCGAGGACATATTTAAAACTCGATTTAAAATTTGGAAAAAATGCGACAGATACGTATGCTTTTGAACCATATTGCATGAATCGAGCATCAGTTTTTACTTAGCATAAGAGATTCAAGGAAGGCAGGGTATCTGTGGTGGATGATAAGAGGTGTGGGAGGAGTAAAGAATGCTACAGTTTTGCTTTCGGTTTCGATTCTACCTGATGGCACCCAAATACTTTTTTTTTACTTTTGAAATCATGACTCTATAATAATATATACGAAATCTGGACAAATTAAAATATCGTATTTAAGCGTATTTTACACCCGGGCAAAGCCAGGGCCAGTAGTGTATATATATATATATATATATATATATATATATATATATATATATATATATATATATATATATATATATATATATATATATATATATACTAGCAAAAGTACCCGTCGTTGACTGGGTTCAAAAACAGGCTACAGTAAATGGACTCTGATTTATGAAAGTATGATAGGTTATGAAAAAGAAGGGTTGTAAAGAGATAGCCTCGAATTTGGTGGTATCAAAACCAAAGCAAAATATGATGAAAGTAAAAATAAATTAGATAAACCCCATAATTTATTATACCATACCTGTTCACACTGAAACACTTATCACAATATTCTGTGGATCTACATTAAAAAACCTTATGAAACTTTAGACATATTTCCATTCTATGGAGGTCAGGCGCGAACGAACACCCCATACTTTTATTATACCATATTTCTTCAAACTGAAACATAATCATCAAAGTATACTTACGCAGAAAAATATGAAAAGTCTTTATTAAAGTTTGTGCCTATTTCCATTCTATGGAGACCAGGCGCGAACGCAGACCCCACAATTTTATTATACCATCCGTATTTAAGTTGAAACACACTTATCAAAGTATTCTTATGTACATCTATATAAAAAAAAATCCTTGTAAACTTTTTTTTTTTCATTTTTTATTTCCATACTTTGGGGACCAGGCGCGAACGCAGACCCCACAATTTTTATGAACCATCGTTCTGCCAGATCAACCATACCCATTCCTGATCCTTGATACATCTTCTATCATTATATGTAATCAGGTTTTTTAAAATAGTCAACCATATAGGAGCCTATTCGTGACCACACACACGCACACACAAAGACGTTCAGCTTATATATATATATATATATATATATATATATATATATATATATATATATATATATATATATATATATATATATATATATATATATATTTCATAGTCACGTGGTAGCTTGTTACAAGTTAGGCGAGCGAACTTTTTTTTCTATATTAAATATATTTTATACATATACACCCACCCACACATACACACACACACACGCACACATATATCCGAAATTCGTCCCAAAGATTTCAAAAAGTTTCGGCTGCACTCATAATTAATATTATTTATCTGATTATTTATCTTATACAATTTCGAGACTATTCGGAGATTGGAGAAGATAAAAAGGAAAATTGTAAAACAAAATAACTCCCTGCTATTCAATAATATTTGTCTAAATATATATACATACATACATACATATATATATATATATATATATATATATATATATATATATATATATATATATATATGTATGTATGTATATATATACGTATATAAATATATGTGTATATATATTTACACATATATATATTTATATATATATTTTATATATATATATTTATATATATATATTTATATATATATATTTATATATATATATATATTTATATATATATATATTTATATATATATATATTTATATATATATATATTTATATATATATATTTATATATATATTTATATATATATTTATATATATATTTATATATATTTATATGTATCTCTTTCTCTCTCTCTCTCTGTATATATATATATATATATATATATATATATATATATATATATATATATATATATACAGTAATTTATAAAATATATATGGCGATTAAGCTACACTGAATATTCCGCGTTTCATCCACTCTAGGACTCTTCAAGCTTAAAGTTTACGCATAAATCTATACTTTCGTATATTAATTTTATGTGAACAAATTAAGTAGTTATATATATATCTATATATATTTATATGTATATATTTATATCTATATATATATATATTTTTATATATATACATTTATATATATATATATATCTCTATATATTTATATTTATGTATATTTATATATATATTTATATATATATATCTATGTATTTATATATGTATTTATATATATATTTATATGTATTTATATTTTATATATTTATATATATATATTTATATATATATTTATATATATATTTATATATATTTATTTATATATTATATATATATGCATTTATATATATATATATATATATATATATATATATATATATATATATATATATAAATGTATATATATTTATATAAAATAAAATAAAAATTACAATTAAATTTACCAAAATGATCCAAGATGGTAAAACTAAAGTATATTATAAATATTTAGGAATTAATATTTATAAAGTAATCTCAACCAGATGTAAAAGCTCGATAAAACCAAATAGGAGATAGAGCTTATAATAAGAGCAAATAGTTAATAAAACATGTTAAAAATGTTTAAAAAAATACGTTGAAAGAGTTTTAAAAAATATTTGATCTGAAAAGGAAAAAAACTTAATAAGTGGATAGTCCTTAATCCGCGGAGTTTCGAAGAAATACTTTCCTTCTCATCAGAGGTTAGGAATTACAAAATGCGGGGTCGGATTTCGTATACAAAAGTATTTGATGAAACTGCAAGTAAGTTAAGGATCTTACTTGATAACAAAAAGTGAAACAGAGGGAGTATGGTGAAGAAATAGGTGATTTCACGTGAATGGATAGTCTGGTGAAAGGTAAAGTATCCAATGACGGTAAAATCCAAAAATGTAAATCCAAGAAAGTTAATTAAATTTCCATTCGTACAAGTAAAATCCAAGTGTTTTTAAACATGTTTTATTAACTATTTGCTGTTGTATATATATATATATATATATATATATATATATATATATATATATATATATATATATATATATATACATATATATATATATATATATATATACATATATATATATATATATATATATATATATTTATATAATATAAAATAAAAATTACAATTAAATTTACCAAAATAATCCAAGATGGTAAAATTAAAGTATATTATAAATATTAAAGAATTAATATTTATAAAATTATCTCAGCCAGATATAAAAGCTCGATAAAACCAAATAGGAAATAGAGCTTATAATATGAGCAAACAGTTAATAAAATATTTTAAAAAACACTTTGAAATTAGTTAAAAACATATTTAATCTGAAAATGAAACACTAGATAAATGCATAGTCCTTAATCCGCGGAGTTTCGAAGAAATACTTTCCTTCTCATCAGAGGGTAGGAATTAGCAAAATACGGGATCGGATTTTGCATGCATTCTCTTCTTTTTTTCTCTCTCCCTTTTTTTCTCTCCTTTTTTTCTCTCTCCCTTTTTTTTCTCTCCTTTTTTTCGCTCTCCCTTTTTTTCTCTCCTTTTTTTCTCTCTCCTTTTTTTCTTCCCTGATATTTCTTATTTATATTTATGTCTCGGAAGTAGTGTGAAAAGCATATCTTATTTTTCTTTTATTAATATTATTGGAATCTTTTTTCCTTGTACACATTTTTGTGAATTATACCATGGATTTCTGCCTTTGGATTATTATGGACCATCTTCTTCCAATTACGGGATTTCCTTGGATTTTACTTGTACAAATGGAAATTCTTTTAACTTTCTTGAAGTTTTACATTTGGATTTTACCGTCACTGGATTTTTTATCTTCCACCAGACTATCCATTCATGTGTAATCACCTTTTTCTTCACCATATTCCCCCTGCTTCACTTTTTTTGTTTTCAAGTAAGATCTTTGACTTACTTGTTGTTTCATCAAATACTTCTGCATGCAAAATCCGATCCCGTATTTTGCTAATTCCTACCCTCTGATGAGAAGGAAAGTATTTCTTCGAAACTCCGCGGATTAAGGACCATCCATTTATCTAGTGTTTCTTTTTCAGATTAAATATGTTTTTAACTCATTTCAAAGTGTTTTTTTAACATATTTTATTAACTGTTTGCTCATATTTATATAATATATATATATATATATATATATATATATATAAATATATATATATATATATATATATATTTATATAGTTATATAATATATATATATATATTTATATATTTATAAAATATATATATATATTTATATATTTATATAACATATATATATTTATATATTTATATAATATATATATATTTATATAATATATATATATATTTATATATTTATATAATATTTATATATTTATATATTCCACGTTTAGGGAAAACTCATGAATTAAAACGAGGTTATTAGCAGTGCTCAATAAAAAAGAGCCAAATGTAATATTTTATTTATATAGACAAATATTATATAGTCGCTACATTGAACATAAGCTTTATTATGTCGCCTGACGAAGACTTTTGGTTCTTGCCAACCAATTGTCTGAAACATTAGTATGTTCAGTGAAGTGAGTATGTAATGTTTGTCTATATAAATAAATAAATATATCTTTTTCTACAGATACAGTGAATGTGGTTTCAGCTGTAAAAGGTGAATCCTTGACCATCCGATGCCCGTCTGATTACATGATTGATATCCAATCTGCAAACTATACTAGTGGAACCGGACAATGCTTTGACCCTTTGGCTGAACTGACGGTCATCGACAAGTAAGTCTAATGTGACTCAGAATCGCACTAGCGAGGTGATGTTGTCTAAGTGGTTAAAAACACAGACTGACAACCTAGGTGTGCCAAGTTTGAATCCAGTTTATTCCGCAGAAATACGTTTATTTATATTTTTTAGTCTTATTCACTCCAAACATGGCATATAGCTACTCGGACGCAATGACCTACTATTTAAGACCATATCTGCAAGAAACCAGAAGAGAATTCCAAAGTCTAGCAGTCTGAGGGAAGAAACTATTAGAATCGAAAGCTTTCTGGCGTTGCAGATATTGATGGTGTGAGCCTCTAAGAAAGCAACCCCTGTAATAGATGTATATCAGAAGCAGAGATGCGTCATTGAATTCCTTGCAAAAGTGTATTAAGAATGGTGGTGACTATGTGGAAAAATAAATTCAGGAGCACAAAGGGTTACTCGTTTTAATGGTACCACTTCCGTTTTCATAGCACTTCAACTATTTTAGTAAAAAAAAAAATAGAAGCCTTTACTTTTGGAACGACACTCATAACAATGACAAATGGCTGGCAGTGATCTAAATTGAGATGAAGTTTGAATAAAAGATGCTGTACATCCCACAATAGGTTATCTGATTTGTATGAAGAACCTATGGAACATATAAGTTGACTTCCATCCAATGAAACAGAAAATTAAGGATGAAGATAGAATGGTTCCTTGAGCAACAACTTTTTTCTTTTTTACTCCAAACAAGGCGTATGGCCATTTGGATTTAAGTGGCTTCTATTAAGGACCGTGTTTACAGAGGACTATGGGAAGTTTAGCAGCAAGATGCATGTTAGTACAGTCAGAGAAGCAGGAAACAGGGAGAGAATTCCAAAGTCTACCAATTCGAGGAAAGAAACAATTAGAGTAGAAGGCTTTCTGGCATCTAGGGACCTCTACAGTGAAGGGGTGAGGTTTTGATGTTTGGGTTAGTCAGTATTATTTACATCAAGGGAGCATGAGTGCTATGAGTTCATCGGAGCACATTCCGTTATAATACTTGTAAAAAAGGCGCAGCAATGAGATAGGGGTTGGAGCTTCGTTGATAATGCGGATTGGACTCTGTCCAAAAGGGAGATACTAGTGTTACATGATCCAGCCTAGATGTGTCAACAATACTCCGTGCATGTGCAAATGTTGGCTTTGTGCTTTGTAGAGATATAGGATACTGTCAGGTGTAAGTAGTTTTCTAGCCCGGTAAAGGGAGCCTACATTCTTTGCAGCAGCCTTGGCAATGTCTTCAATGTATTTGTTCCAACTCATGTTACCTGTGAATGTTAATTCGAGGAGTGTGAATGAAGAGCTTTTGGGTAGCATATAATTAATCATGGTAATCAGTGGTTGAGAAGGTTTCTTGTTATTGTTAAAGGAAAGAAGCTTAGTCTTAGCAGCAGTAAATGTTACCATTCATTTATGTCCCCATTCAGCCACAGACTAGAAACCATTCTCTAAGACCCTAGTCATGGCCTTAAATATGTGCATATTCGTTTTCCTCTCGTGTCTATTACAGAGCGTGGTGTCATCAGCAAATATACTCATCTCGGAGACAATTTTATCAGGGAAGTCGTTTATTAATATCAGGAATAAGAAAGGTTCAAGGATCGACTCTTGAGGCACACTCGCACTTTTATCATGTTGTTTGGGTGTACAGTTTTATCACCACACAAGTAGTAGGGCCCGGCGTATAAAATCAATAGTAGGTTCTTTGATAACACAGGGGCACGTTCAAAATGAATATTTCTCTTTAGAGCACAATCATGAATCATGATATTTGACGTTTGCATTTTAAATTTTAATTCAAGCCATTATATAAAACGATTTCATAAAATCAACAGCAAATTCTCTACAGTGCAATTTAGACTACAATGTATTGTGGACATTGTCACTGTGAAGAGGCATATGAAGCTTCATCCCAATACACTGTGGTGGGTTCCCAATCAGCGCAAACAATCAATCAATTTGATTGAAAAATGATCAATTTCATTGATTTCGATGACAATAAAAGTATTGGAAGTGTGGAACATTCATTGATCCTCTTTCAATCCCGGGCAACGTCGGATTACCCTGCTAGTTTAAATCTAAGACCATGTGCTTCTAAGTTTCATTATAAATTGTTTTTTTTTTTTTAAACTTTACTTCTATTAAGGAACACTCATCCCTAACGTGAATACCACGTGACCAACGCACCGTTTCGACATTTGAAAATACTACTGTGAAAAACAACAAACGGACTTGTACTTACTGATTCTCTGCTCCAACAACAACATAGCAAAAAAAAAAAAAAAAAAGGAAAAAAATGAAAGAAATACTGAGGATGAAGTTTGACTTCGAAATATATTTATCAATTTTAAACAAAAATAAATATCTGTTCATTTTCGTAATAATGCGTTGTTTTGGCTTCAAACGTATCGAATACGTATTTTATTTTACTCAAACTCAAGCAATGCTTCTATCAAGGAACACACCCCCTGTTTTTTTTTTTAATTTATTTTCTTTTAGTTACTATATTTTCCTCTGATTATTTTATCATTTGTTCATGATACTTTTTGGTTTAAATCACTCTTAAGAGATTTTTTAATCGATATTTATGTTTTTATTGATACGATGTTTTTTACTTGTAGATGTTTTTTACTTGTAGATGTTTTTTACTTGTAGATGTTTTTTACTTGTAGATGTTCCACGAAAAATAGCTGCATTTTCCGGAACGATGTTTCACATCACTTCATGAATCTTTGCTTCAAAGGACAAAGACGACTCGAAGTGGCATATACTTGTGTTAAAGGTTCAAATATATTTCTATATATATTTTTTTAGAAAACTGAAAAATGTTACAAAAATTATATTATTGCTTTTATTTCACGCCAACAATCAGCTTTTTTGTAACAAGATGTTATTCATGTTTTGACGTTATTGAAAGGCGTTTTTATTTTCACGTAAAATATTTATTTGGTTCGAAAAACCAGTAATATTGAGTGCTACCAGAGAACAAGAAAAAATGGCCGCCATGTCTCTTTACATCTTTGAAGTCTCGATAATCACTTCAAAATAAGAAATAAAACAAAATGATGGCAGAAACCTACCCAATCAATGTCACGGTAACATTGGGTTTGTATTACTGTACACATAGATTCGAAAAAGTTGTCAAAAAACAAATATATAACAAATAAATGTTATCAAAGGCAAGATAAGTTACTTTTCTACCAAACTGGATACATTTTTTGTGTTTTTATTCAATGTAACATATTTATTCAGCTCGAAAAACATACAGTGTTTACCGATGTATTCGAAAATTTAAGATGGCGTTTCACACTCTCTTTAACACCGTAAGTATGGAAAAAGGTGTTATAAATAAAAAACTATACAAAATACTATTAAAAACCCGCCGAATATATGTCAACCTATGTCACAGTAACATATTGAGCGAGTTTTTAACAGTATTTTATCCGGTTTTTTATTTATAACATCTTTTCCCACACTTACCGTGTTAAAGAGAGAATAAGACGACATCTTGAATGTTCCAATACATCGGTAAACACTGTATGTTTTTCGAGCTGAATAAACATGTTACATTGAATAAAAACACGAAAAATATATCCAGTTTGGTAGAAAAGTAACTTATCTTGCCTTTGATAACATTTATTTGTTATATATTTGTTTTTTGACAGCCTTTTCGAATCTATGTGTACAGTAATACAAACCCGTAACATTTATCAGGGGGAGAGGGATTCTACCACTATTTTGTTTTATTTCTTATTTTAACGTCTTTGTCGAGACTTCAAAAACATTGCGGCCATTTTCTTCTTCTTCGGTAGCGTTCAATATTACTTGTTTTTCGAACCGAATAAACATTTTAAGTTACATAAAAACGCTAAAACCTTATCCAGGTAGGTAGAAAAGTAACTTATCTTGCCTTTGATAACATTTATTTGCTATATATTTGTTTTCTTTTGTCAACTTTTTCGAATCTTTGTATCCAGTAATACAAAACCCACATAAGTTTTTAATCCAAAAATTATTCTTTAGTGTTTACGTTGAATTGATTTTTTTTATTTTAAATTTTTCTGAAAAAATATTTCAGAGCCAAGACTAAAAAAAATATTTTGATTATAACACTTTTTTTATTAAAAATAAAACCATTCCGAAAGAAGAATCATTTCAAAGAGTATAAAAATGAAACTAGAATTACGTGAGAAGTCTCGATAATCACTTCAAAATAAGAAATAAAACAAAATGATGGCAGAAACCCACCCAATCAATGTCACGGTAACATTAATCAGGGGGAGGGGGGTTCTACCACTATTTTGTTTTATTTCTTATTTTAACGTCTTTGTCGAGACTTCAAAAACATTGCGGCCATTTTCTTCTTCTTCGGTAGCGTTCAATATTACTTGTTTTTCGAATGGAATAAACATTTTAAATTACATAAAAACACTAAAACCTTATCCAGGTAGGTAGAAAAGTAACTTATCTTGCCTTTGATAACATTTATTTGCTATATATTTGTTTTCTTTTGTCAACTTTTTCGAATCTTTGTATCCAGTAATACAAAACCCACATAAGTTTTTAATCTAAAAATTATTCTTTAGTGTTTACGTTGAATTGATTTTTTTTTATTTTAAATTTTTCTGAAAAAATATTTCAGAGCCAAGACTAAAAAAATATTTTGATTATAACACGTTTTTTATTAAAAATAAAACCATTCCGAAAGAAGAATCATTTCAAAGAGTATAAAAATGAAACTAGAATTACGTAAGAAGGGAATCTTTCTCGTTATACACTAGAAATACTTGGCAAAACGTTTGCTAAACAAATAGCAGAAGTCGAAAAAACAAAAACAAAAAACAAACTTGTTTTATTTAAAACTAGTTGTAACCGGCGTTGTCCGGTATTAAGCGTACCGTTAAATTCCTTAAAAAAAAAAGAAGAAAAATGGAAAGAAACTGAGATATATGCATGCGAGTATTATGTTTTTTCTAAACATGTCACTTCTTGTAAGTAAAAAATAAAAGTACTCGAGCTGAGATCGAAACCAAAACCCAAAGATAACGTGTCACGTATGATAACCATTAGACCAGCTTGACACAGTCTTTAAAAAGTGTTTTCAACCTACTTATTCTTAACATAATGTGAACTATTTGCACATGCACAGTTGTGAAACAGTTGACAAACAGATAAAAATCTGATCACTCCACCCCCACCCCACCCCCCACGTACCAAGATTTAATTTTGACTCCTGAGCTGCCCTTTTTCTAGATAAAAATGGATTAAAAGTTTTTAACATGTCTGAATACTCTATATACCAAATTTCAAGTCTGTAAATCAAAAATTCGTGGGCTATATAGGTTGAGAAGTGCCCCTCCCACACATGCTCACTTTTATAGATATACTAGAAGATGTAGCCGGCGTTGCCCGGTATTAAACGTAACATTTAATTCCTAAAAAAAAAAAAAATTGAGACATGATCATGCGAGTATTATGTTTCTTTTTTTCAAAACGTACACTTCTTGTAAATACAAAAAATACTCGAGCTGAGAGCAAAACCAAAACCTAAAGACAGTGAGGTAAGTACGATAACCATTAGGCCTGCTTGACAGGATCTTTACAAAATATTTTCAAACTTAGTTATTCTTAACATAACGTAACCGATTCGTGCATGGGCAGTCATGAAACAGCAAATAGATAAAAATTTGACGACTCCCATGTACCAAATTTTAAATTATGACCCCTTAGATTCTGGATGGAAACTGATTATAAAGTTTTTCCATATATCTGAATACCATAAATACCAAATTTCAAGTCTGTAGATCAAAAATTTGAGTAGATAAGTTGAGAAGTGTCCTCATACACATTCTCACTTTTATAAATATATATATAGATGCCTCGAAATAAAGACGAAACGTTGATGAACAAATAACACGGTTTGTTCCTTTTTATTTCTCTATAGACATATGTATATAAACTGAAAGATCCGTTTACGATTTTTATACGAGCTTAACTTGAATATTTCTGTTTCAAAAATCATTTCACCTTTTACAAATCTACAGTGAAAGACACCAAGAAGTTCCTTGTTTTCCAAGATGGTATGCTTGATCTGGCTTGTAGGAGGGGCCAGATCATTCAGATAGTATCTGCCAAGTATGGAAACGACGACCTGGATTGCTGGAGCATAATGAGCCAAAAAAGACTGAATGAAGAGTACGTATGGCTAAAATAATCTGCGTTAGATGTGGCCAAAGCGAGTTTGTGGATTTTTAAAAAATGTTCCCAGAAATACGAGGTGCCTTCAATAAGTTTCCAGACTTTTTTCATATAGATACTTTTACTAATAGTGAACACATGAAACCCTAATCCCCTTCAAAGTAATCTCCTCCAGCTGCAATGAACTTGTTGTACCAGTTTTAACAACTTCTGGAATACCCCATGGAAGTCCTCTTATGTGATCGTATCAATGACTCTTGTCACAGCCTTTTTCATCTCTTCAGTTGAAACTATTCCATGCAGTAAAGCAATGGTTCCCAACCGTCGTGCCGTGGCACATCAGTGTACTGCAGAATAATTACTGGTGTTCTGCAAAGAAGTTATATGACGGGCCTTTAATAAGTTTCCAGACTTTTTTTCATATGGGAACTTTTATTGATAGTACACACATGAAACTCTAGTCTCCTTCAAAGTAATCTCCTCTGGCTACAATGCACTGTACCGTTCCAACAACTTCTGGAAGGTCCCGTGGAAGTCCTTCTGCTGTGAGCATGTCAGTGATCCTCATCACAGCCTCTTTCATCCCCTCAATTGTCTCATAATGACAGCCTCTAAGGTTTTCCTTAAACTTTGGAAATAACCAAAAGTCACAGGAAGCAAGTTCTGTGTAAGGAACAATCTTGATGCCTATCTTGGTCAAATAGTCTATGACAAGGATGGAGCACCTTTGGGACAAACTTTGTGCAAATCGTCCGCATTTTCGGTTCTTCATGTACAGTTCCAACACTGACATCAAACTGTGCACACAATGGACCTTATCCATGAAATTCTTTATTTGGCTAATCAACTCTAGTGATCTGACTTCCTTACTCTTCCCGCACCTATCATCATCCCTCACAGACTTCCTGCCTTCCTTGAATCTCTTACGCTACTCAAAAACTGATGCTCGATTCATGCAAGATGCCCCAAAGCAGTCTGAAGCATTTCATACGTTGTTGTTGCATTTTTTTCAAAGTTTAAAACAGAATTTCATTGCATATCGTTCTTTTAAAGTGTCCTGACGTCAAGATTGCATTTTTTACATTCACCAGCTGTGACAATTTTTGTAGGGTGTATTCCAATTCCTGCTGGAACTGTTCATTTGAATCTGAAATCATAAAAATTGGTCAGCCATCTCATAAGATGTACAGCAATAACATACTGAATTTTCAAACGTCTATGACAATTTTAAATGTTTGTACAAAAAAAAGACTGGAAATGTATTGAAAAGCACCTCGTAACTAATTTAGTCACCTTGAATCATTTGTGTTGTTATGACCGCGTTTAAAATAAACATACCACCTGTCTACCATTGTTTCTGACGGAACAGTAAGTGAATAACATCAAACTTGAACAGTATTTTTTCCCATCAGAAAACAATGTATTATCAATACACAAAATTCAGACTCGAATCTTCACTTAATGGACTGTAAATTGTAAACTAATAATACGTTTGAGCCCAAATGTTTACATACTTCATTTAAAGGTTAGTACTTTATAAAATTCATATGAATATTTTATTTATTAGTGTCACCATCTATATGTCAAGCTTGGAGTTTATTGAGTGATGTGTCAGTTTCCATTTTGCATTTTTGAGCCGTGTTTTATAAAAACGATTTGTGTCATTAAATAAGTTATAATTACGTTGATAAATTTATTTAAATTTAAATAAATTTATTTAAATTTAAATAAGTTATAATTACGTTGATAAATCTATAGAAATTCAATTTCTTTTTTTGTATCAAATTTTTACTAATCGTAAATTTCTCTACAATTTCTCCAGGTGCGAAGGAAAAACCAAATGTTGTGCCTCCGCAAACGAAGATTTTCTTGGAATTTCCACTTGTCCGAAAAACGCACGTAAATCACTGACTGTGATTTACCAATGTCAAGCAAGTAAGTGATGACTCACATCGAGCAAAATGTGTAATTAAAATACTCCCAGTTTAAAACCATTAACGAGTAACTAATTATTAAGGCTAAAACATTTGAGGATAAGGATTAACAAGATAGATAGACAGTTGAATGATGAAGAGGTTTGAAAATCTCCACATACCATCCGGCTCAAATCAACAGCTGAACCAGTAACAGCGATGCCTTCTCTTTTGATG
Source organism: Euprymna scolopes (assembly GCF_053919585.1). NCBI lineage: Eukaryota > Metazoa > Mollusca > Cephalopoda > Sepiida > Sepiolidae > Euprymna > Euprymna scolopes. The sequence continues at coordinate 103,271,899 of NC_136507.1, forward strand.
GTTGGTTGTTTTTGTTTTACGGCATATCAACCTTTTTCAGGTTATTTAATGCCGAATCTAGTTATTTTGAGGAACGATTTTTTAATGGAGTATATATATATATATTTTTTTAAAGTCAGATTCTATTTAACCCATAGTTGGGACCCTAACAGGTACTACCACTCCGGGTCAGAGTGGACCTGGGAGCAATGGCAATTAAAGGGTGGCTCCACACTCCCCAAGGCCCGCAAGGTGGGGCCTCACCATCGGATATAGTTTTAGATCATATCCAGGACCCTTCCCTTTTGAAATATCGTTTATGGAATGTGAGGACTAAAGGACAACATAGAGAGAAATTGAATGCTCTGAGGCTGTCCAAAGTAAACAAAGGGTCCACTTTCTATTCTCCATCAAACTTGTATGAACAATTTCATATTACTTGGATACTTTGGATAACAGTTCAACATCTTGAGTGTTATTTTCACAGCGTTTCAGTCGATGTAACCTCCGACCTTCTTCAAATGTACATTATCGAACTCAGGAATATTTTTATCAAACTCGGGAATCTGCAAGGAATTTCAGACGAAACTATTTATTTAATCCATGGGGATAGCATGCTCTCATTCCGTCAGCCATAACTGGGTAGAAGTCTTAAGTAATTCATGATTGTATTTTGATATTTTGATATCGCCGACACTGAGTATTGAACCTTCAACCTCTGGAAGAGTGTAACTTACAACTGAATTTTACTTAGTACTTTATTCACAAATAGAGAAACATAAGAATTTTGTTTTTTTAAATGTTTATACATATAAACAAAGAGATAAATAAAAATGAACTAAAAACAAACTTATTTAAAAAATATAACAGGATTTATATGGACTTATATGAATATATATGAATTTATATGGACTTATATGAATTTATATGTAGACGTGTTGAAACTTCCTAATACGTTGATATAATTACCGAATTGGTTAAGAACATGTTAAGTAAGAAGACCAACCAACTGGTACAGAAAATTGTAGAGCCATAGTAATCTCAGGAATGTAAACAGACATCTCGCTGCTCAACTCCCTACATAGTGTGCCTATAGATTTGTTCATCTTTTAACAACTTCAACATTTTCTTGTCTGGTTCGTAAGTCATGAGTGTGGAAAATAAAATCTCCAAATTAAAAATTGAGAAGAAAGTTCTTGCAGTTTTTAACTTTTAAATTCAGACGAACATATCTCGGCTCAAACAAAAAATTGTAGATCAAAATAAGAACCATCAGAATCAACACACTTTTCCTCATGCAAAACAAGGGTATTTATGCCAGTAACGTAAAAGTCTTGTATTCTGGTGATACAGCTTAGGTTTCTGAAGCATTTCCTACACAGAAAGTTGTTGAGATGCTTGAAACAGTGGTAGTCGGTTGGTGAGAGGTTTGGAGAGCATAGTATATGAGACAGAATTTCGTAGCCCAATTCGTTCAACTTCTGCAGGGTCAATTTAGCAATATGTGGTCAGCATTGTCATGGAGGAGAATTGGGTCTTTTCTGTTGACTAATGCTGGGTGTTGTCGTCGAAGTTTCTGATGCATTTCATCTATTTGTTGACAGTTCTTCCCCACTGTAATGTTTTCGTCAGCATTCAAAAAAACGTAATAGATGAGACTGGTCGCAGATCACAAAACAGTCAGCATAACCTTCTTTTGGTGCAACTCTGGCTTCAGGGAGTGTCGTGGAGCTGCGTCAGCATCTAACCACTGAGCTGAGCATCGTTGGTTGTAATAAAGAACCCCTTTCGGTCGAGAAACGGGTTGTTCTTCTCGCGTAAAAGAAGGGAACATGACACTTCATAACAGCGTTTCTTTTGATTGTCATTCAATTTGTGACGCACCCATGTATCAAGTTTTTTGTCTTTCCAATTTCTCTCAAGTGGTTGGAAATCGTCGTATACATTACGTTTAATTCAGAAGCAAATTCTCGAACAGTTGTGCGTGGATTGGCTTCGACGAAGGCTCTTAATAGATCGTTGTCAGCATCCGATGGCTGACCACTATGCTCATCATCTTCAAGACTCTTGTCGCCGCCACAAAATTTCTTAAACCACCATTGTGTTGTGCATTCAGTAATGGTTTCTGGGCCAAACGCTTCATTGATATCGTGAGCTGTTTCAGCAGCTTTTCGGCCTAGCTTGAATTGAAATAAGAAAATTGTGCGAATTTGCTTTTTTTCCATCTTGTATTCGATGTTCTGAAAAGAAGAGATAGTTATTTTAAAACGCTTGTAATTCAAACGATTAAATAGAGCTGAAAACGCTCTTTAAAAATTATATATAAAGTAAAGGTATTATAACGAAAACTTGTTTGAAAATACATCATTTAAAATCAAAATTAAAAGTCCACAACTCAACCTGATAATATTTCTTGTCTGGCTCATAAGTTATGAATGTATGAGACACTCAATTCAAACTTTATATGATGATTTGCTTGTGAGTTTAACGGTAATGTGTTTAACGCTGATAAATAACTGTTTATTGTCTGATTTATTATAAAGTAACGAATTTGGAAACTCTTGAAAACGCAGCCCTTGAGGAAAAGGAAGGAAAAGTCTGTGAAAGCATCCGATTTGAACTGGCTGCCTCGTTTGGAAGATTGACTTCACAATCGATTAAAACCATGGATCGAGATCTGTTGGTATGTATTGAAACCATTCCATGCAGTAAAGCAATGGTTCCCAACCACGATGCCGTGGCACATCACTGTATTACAAAATAATTACTGTGATTCTGCAAAGAAGTTATGTGATAGGTCTTCAATAAGTTTCCAGACTTTTTTCGTGTGGCCACTTTTATTGATAGTACACACATGAAACTCTAGTCTCCTTCAAAGTAATCGCCTCCAGATGCAATGCACTGTACCGTTCCAACAACTTCTGGAAGCCCCTCCCCCCATGGAAGCCCTCTTGTGTGAGCATGTCAATGACCCTCGTCACTTTCATCTCCTCAATTGTCTCATAACAACAACCTCTAAGATTTTCCTTGAGCTTAGGGAATAATCAAAAGTCACAGTGAGCAAGGTCTAGACTATAGGGAGGGTGGGGAATTGTCTTGATGCCAATCTTGGTCAAATAGTCTTGGGACAAACTTTGTGCAAATCTTCTACATCTTCAGTTCGTTGTGAATAATTGTGCGTACAGTTCCCGCACTGACATCAAACTGTGTACTTATTGTCTTTACAGACCCGCGACGGTTCTTATTCATGAAATTCTTTATTTGGCCAATCAACTCTAGTGTTCTGACATCCTTACTCTCCCCACACCTCTCATAATCTCTCATAGACTCCCTGCCTTCCTTGAATCTCTTATGCTACTCAAAAACTGATGCTCGATTCATGTAAGATGGCCCAAAAGCAGTCTGAAGCAATCCATACGTTTCCAAGTTTAAAACATAATTTTATTGCATATCGTTCTTCTAAAGTGTTCTCACATCGAGGTTGCATTTTTGAAATTCACCAGTTGTGAGAATCAGGCTTTAGTAGAGCGTTCTTGTTCATTTGAACTTGAAATCATAAAAATGGTTCAGTCATCTACACACACACACACACACACACACACACACACACACACACACACACACACACATATATATACATATACATATACATATATATATATACATATATACATATATATACATATACATATATACATATATATACATATATATACATATATATATACATACATATATATATACATACATATATATATACATACATACATACATATATATATATATATATATATATATATATATATATATATATATATATATATATATATAACATACTGAATTTTCAAGAGTCTATGACAATTTTAAATGCCTGTACAAAAAAGTCTGGAAACTTATTGAAGCCACCTAACAAGTTTTATTGGGGAAAAACATCTTTTATATCAACTGAAAATTTTTTTATTAATAAATATCCGACATTATTACTTACATAACACTGATGTTTAAATATAAAAAAGAAATAATAATAAATCGTTTGTTTAAATTGTTAGATGCCTTGAACTAATGTATATAAGCGTTGTGATGCTTTGTGTTATCCATCTTGTTTAAAATATTAACACAGCAACAGGGAGACCCGAAGTTGCCTGGGATTGAATAAGGATCAACGAATAGTGAACACATCTAATAATTTCATTGTCATTAAAATCAGAATCGGGAATTTAGTACAGAATCGATAATTGTATCGGAATCGAGAAAAATATTATAATCGTCACATAATGAAATAAGAATTACAGTTACGTGAAATCACTTTTTATTTACCCTATTCCCTCTGCTTCATTTTTTGTTATCAAGTAAGATCTATGATTTACTTATAGTTTTATTAAATACTTTTGCAAGCAAAATCCGATCCCGCATTTTGCTAAATCCTACCTTCTGATGAGAAGGAAAGTATTTCTTCGAAACTCCGCGGATTAAGGACTATCCACTTATTTAGTGATTCCTTTTTAAAATTAAATATGTTTTTAACTCTCTTTACAAGTGTTTTTTTAATGTTTTATTAACTACTTGCTCTTATATATATATATATATATATATATATATATATATATATATATATAAAATAGTGATATCAAAGGAGATGCAATGTTTACTCGATATAAGCAATGGTAAACGTCGATCTAATATAAATACTAAGTATTTATATATTGATAATTTAATCCCAACCAAATAAAAAAAGCTCAATGCACAATTAATAGAGAGTAAAGCTTATTATAAGAGAAAAGAAATTAAAACTGTAAGTTGAACTTTACAATCAAATTTATCGTTCGACTAAATACTCCACAGTATTTTGGAGTATTCAGTCGAACAATAAATATGATTGTAAATTTCAACTTACAGTTGTAATTTCTTCTCTATATATATATATATATATATATATATATATATATATATATATATATATATATATATATATATATATATATATATATATATATGCATTACTGACAGTATGAATTCTGATGTGTAAACATGTTCTTCCTGCCAGATAACAATCGGCGGTTCTTTGCCCAAATTGAAAGAGATGAGTGTCAAGACTTTCGATGACGTCATTCGCTACATGAAAAACATCGAATTTCTAACGGTTAACGAGGACAGTTACCTGGAGAGAAGTGACTCTTTCAACAATACGGAATTCGGCATCAAAGACTTTATCGATCGTGAAAATGTGGTAAGAATCATTTTCATAATTTGTATCATTTGTTTTTCATGATTTCATTTGATATCGATTTACAGTTTTTTTTATTTCTTTATTTGATTAAATATCGATTAATTAATGTTTCTATTTCATGATATTTCTTGCAGCAATGGCTTATCTATCCAATTCGGTCATTTGAACCTGATAAGAACAAGTAGCGTATCATTGTTTTTGCTTTCAGAATAAAATAGCGTATCAAATATGAACCTCGAATTACTGAAGGCGTTTCTCGTTGTAAACGTTTTCGGGATCTGATATTGTGGCATGAAAAGCTTCCAAAGGCAAAATAAGTTGCTCTTCTGTAGTTAAACACTTGAAAAATTACTACAAACCTGCTTGTGTGCAGACTGTAGTGTTCCGCACAAACAAAAAAAAAATGAAGAAAAAAAAATGTCCGCCTTTTATCTTTACATGCTTGCAATATTGTCACCTAACATGCAAATGATATGCATCCAGTTAGATTAAAAAAAAAAACATGATTTTTCAGAGACTGGGTTGATTTTGGATTTGGATGTCAAAGTAGCAAGTGTTGTCAGTTGTGCGTCGTGTTCTAGAGTTGAGTTTAGACAGTAGAGTGTTGAGATTTGGAGTAGCAAGTTTTTGATAGCAGAGCGTCAAGATTTGGAGTTGAGTTTTAACAGCAGAATAGCGAGTTTTTGGCAGCAGTGTGTCGAATTTAACATTAGACAGTATTAATCACAGATGTTAAAGTAAGAGAAACCATTGGATCGAGATTCTGTCCGTTAGAAGTGAGAAAACTTTCTGGTGCAGATCAGCTTATTATGATTGTGTAAACTCGACTCCATTGGAATAAAACATCATCACATGACCTGACGCTCTTCATAGTTTGGAGGTAAAGAATTTCTTTGTGATGGTAATATCATACCATTTACATAGACTTCTCTTCCTGCAGAACTTACTTCAACCTCTTTCCCACAGAAGAAACGTCACGAGCCTGTCTCTGCTCTATCGCTATTTTTATTCACAAAAATACTCGACCAGCTACCACCAGTATGTATGATTTTCTCCACTCTCTATCTGTGCCTAAATATAAACACAGATTCCATGAACAAAGCTTATTTCCCACAACTGGTCGCCTTATAAACAGTTCCACTGGCATGCTTCCCGGTTGAATACAACATAGTAGTCTTCAAATCTAATGTAAACAAGTTCCCGTTAAGCCGTCCTCATAAATAACCAAATTCTATCCAATTTACACCATAAGAGATTACTTCACCACCACCTTACATTCATTAACTCTTATCCTCGAGTGTCCTTCGGGCCTTAATAAGTGGTGACTCCCAAGTACAAAAAATTATTTGCTCATGCATGAAGTGTTATTGCCCCATCTGGGCTGGTACATCTACCACTAGTCTCTTTCTCTTGGATAAGGCACCAAAAAGAGTCTCCAACCAAATGTCACACGTTGTAAACTAAGCCCAACCCCTCTCCCATCGCCACAATGTTGCATCCCTGTGCCTGTTTTAAGGGAGGGAACACCAGTACTGGATCTGATAAGAAATGAAACAACTCAATAACAAAATTACAAAAACCTTAATGTATTTAACTTTAAAATGCCACCACTTTCATCTTACTACGATTCATAGTTAAGCAGATATGAGGACTTGAAATGTGTCCAAGACTTTTGGAACACCCTGTATAATACATATGAAAGATGCCGCTGTGGAATTTTCAGCAGGTCCCTCTAGTAATGTATTAATAACGGACATTTTGTAACTTTGTCTGAATACGAAACTATACTATCCATGCATTTTTCTCACTCCCTCTTTTTAATGTCTCTGTAATCATTTAGAGAAAGAGTGATTCACGTTGCCATCTAATTTACATATGTAGAAGACTGCTGCAACTAAGATGGTCTCCCTCTATCATGCTAGAAGACTACTCACACCTAAAAGTATCCTGTACCTCTACAAAGCCACCATTCGCCCATACATGGAATATTGTTACCATATCTGGGCTGGTGTATCTACCACTAGTCTCACCCTCTCAGACAGGATAAAAAAAAAGTCAAATGACCTCCAGGCCGTAGTAGAATGGGTCCGTAAATGGATGGTAACATTTAATGCTAGTAAAACGTAGATGCCCCCCTTTAACAATTGCAAGAAGCCTTTCCAACCACCGATGTCCATAACAAATAACATCCCACCTGAGAATTCTTCCTTCAAACTCCTCGGCTTGATATTCACAGGCATCATGAACTGGATCAAATACATTGAGGACATTGCAAAAGCTGCTGAAAAGAAGGTGGGTTTTCTCTATCATGCTAGAAGACTACTCACACCTGAGAATATCCTGTACTTCTACAAAGCCACCATTCGCTCATGCATGGAGTATTGTTGCCACATCTGAGCAGGTGCATCTACCACTAGCCTCCCACTCTTAGACAGGGTCCAAACAAAAAACAAAAAAGAAGAGTCTCAAGTTTAATAGTTTCCACACTGTCGGCCAAGCTCCAACCTCTTTCCCATCGTTGCAGTGTGGCATCACTGTGTCTTTTTTTTTACAAGTACTTTAATGGAATATGCTTTGATAAAATTATTGCACTTATACCCCCCCTCGACGTACACACTTCCGACTAACCCAACAAGTAGCAAAATCACACCCCTTCACTGTTGAGGTCCTTTAATGCCTGAAAAGCGTATACATTAATAGTTTCTTCCATTGGAGTGCTAGACTTTGGAATTCACTTCCTGTTTCCTGCTCCCCTGACTGTATTACAATGCAGAAGCTTAAATGTAATGTGAACATTTCTTGCGGCTCAACTTTCTACAGTTCCTTGTTAGATGCGATCCCAAATAGTAGCCCCTTATATTCCTGTAGGGAAAATAATAACTTAGCTGAATAAAGCGTGAGCGCGTGTGTGCTTTGTAGGGTTTGGTCGCTTGACAAAAAAAAAAAAAAAAAAATGGCGACTCGCAGTTGGTTTTGTACTTGAGGATCACGTGAGTAACGTAGACTCTCGCTGTTTCGATGCAAATGAGACTGTCAGACGCATAAAAGGAAACGTGAAGAGAACGAGAGGTTGAGTTGGAAGAAGGCGTGTTATGGAGACGGAAACGTGCGACAGACTGTTTAAGTTGATTAGAAAAACTGTGGGCGGAAAATATCAAAGCTTTATTAAAACTGACTTTCGAACTAGAGTTTCAAGTGGTAATATGTCTTGTTTGAGGTGATAAAGAAAAATTATGCGACGCACAAATTAGCTAATAACTGAGACGAGAAACAAACATACGCATCCACAGGCACGTGCGAAGTTATCTCATGAGAAAAACATAAAAGCTGAGCGAATAAAGAATGCGTTGATACTTGAAAATAAAAAGTAAAATTGTAAAATTCAATTACAATGTCAAAATTTAACGAAATTCAATTACAATGTCAAAATTATTACGAAATTCAATTACAATGTCAAAATTATTACGAAATTCAATTACAATGTCAAAATTATTACGAAATTCAATTACAATGTCAAAATTATTACGAAATTCAATTACAATGTCAAAATTATTACGAAATTCAATTACAATGTCAAAATTATTACGAAATACAAAAAGACGCCATACTATTTTACGCAAAATAATTTGTGACATGAAAATAGGATTTAGCCGCGGAAAACTCATATGAGAAAACAAGGATGATATACTATTTCGCTCGAAATCATCATCATCATCATCATCATCATCATCATCATCATCATCATCATCAGCAGCAGCAGCAGCAGCAGCAGCAGTAGCAGCAGCAGCGGCAGCAGCAGTAACAGCAGCAGCAACAGCAGCAGCGTCTCTTTTGTGTTGGAAGACTTTTTAGAAAATGGCATTATACACTAACTTATTTCTGTCCAGGTCTTTATTTATCCTCCTTTGCTTGCAAGGCCCTCCTTATAACTTCTACCCATGTTTTTTCTTTGATTTTCTTCGTCAACTGACCTTGCTACCTCAGCTGTTGTACACCTGTTAACCCAAGCACTCGCATCCGTTCTTTTAATGTGATTAAAACTTATTTGCTGCAAATAATGTCCAGCGCAACATTATGAATATAAGATTGAAGAGATACGTTTCATAGAATGTGGCCATGTGTTGGATGAATAATCCAGGATAAAGACGATGTAACGAAATTTCCATTGGCGCTGGAAGTCTATGCTCCTATCCGCAGAGAAAGTAACAACATTGTGAGGGTTGATACTGAGGATTATGTTAATCTGTAGAAACTTTCTATCCTTGGTCGGGATACGGAAAACAGATACTACTACTACTACTACTACTACTACTACTACTACTACTACTAATAATAATAATAATAATAATAATAATAATAAGGAGGAGAAGACGAAGAATTAGTAGAAGAAGATTGATTACTTTATTTAATCACATAAATTAATATATGAAGATAAAATTTTATGCGTGAATTTTCAGTATTTACTTCAACATTGCTCAATACATAGGTAGAGCTAGGTAGTACGTTATGAAAATATATATTGTAATTAAACTACACAGAATGCACGTTTCATTCTTACGAGAATATAACGCGGAATATTCTGTGTAGCTTAATTGCCATATATATTTTCACAACTTACTATATATATATATATATTAGTCTGTTTGTATGTTCTACTTGTTTGACTTTGATCAAAATTGGACTTCCTTCTTCTGATTTGTTCAGTTATTGGTTTTCGATACTTATCTGAGACATTCCAACACAAATCTACGTAAGAGCACTCCCAGGTACATCAAGTACAAGATGTGTGAAATTAAAAAAAAATCGGTCCATAGGAAATTAACTCTCTCTCGCACACAATCATACACACAAAGTGCATATATATATATATATATATATATATATATATATATATATATATATATATATATATATATATATATATATACATATATATAATCAGAAAATCCGATTAAAGAACGAACAGCATAATTTTGGCAAAAGTTAACACTCTTATACAACCGAATGTATAAGCAGGAGACCCCGGCGTAAAAATCGGCGAAGCTCTATTTGTTTCCACAAAGAGCATCGCTTAATACGCTAATAGCAGTTTGTTGATCACTGCCCAATATGCTAAACCCAAGAAGATAGGCAGCATTAATAGTCATCCACATACAATACTGTTTTGCTGTATCACAGCTCATCAGTGCCGATAGACTACCAACTACCTCAAGCCAGGTTTGAAACTCGACCATCTAGATGACAGTCGGCGCTATTAGTTCCAGTATATTTATAGCATGAACTATAAACCAAACAGTGCCCACAACGCATGAGTAGAGCTTGTATAATTAAAATTATATAAAAACTGCAAGGAGTTCCAGAATAAACTAGATGAGTTTGGATGAATATTGGAGGATTCGTGAAAAAAACAAACAAAAAAACAAACAAACAAACAAAAAACCCCTAAAAATTCAGCAAACATTTAATCTGATAAGACATTGGATAAAACCCAACACCATCTTTCACCTCCTCCTCATAATATGCCAAGTTAATTTCCCGAAATAATCTATTCTGGCACTTTCTAAAGAAGTTGGCAAAAATAGCAAAAACGTTGCAGTGGCCGCCGATTGAAGCATTAACTTCTTGCTTCTAACAACTCCGACATTCTTTGCGAGATTTACGTCAATTGGGCGATAATTAAACGTGTCAAAATAGTTTTATTTCACTCGAATTAAAGAAAGGCTTGTAATATCTCTGCACTACAATTCTTTAAATGATAACTAGGGTGAAAGTCGAAAGCGTTCGAGCAAGCATGATTTCAGTAATGCTGGCAAAAGCTTTGCTGTGGAGAAATACGAGTAAGTAAAAAAGAAATGACAATAGTTTTGCCGTGAATGTGTTTTAGCCACACGTGCATCAATTACTTTGTTTTATGACATATGACTTGTCTTCAATAAGTTTCCAGACTTTTTTTATGGACACTTTTATTGATAGTACACACAAAACTCTAGTCCCCTTCGAAGTAATCACCCCCAGCTGCAATGCACTTATTGTACCGTTCTAACAACTTCTGGAAAGCCCCCGGGAAGTCCTCTTATGTGAGCATGTTAATGACCCTCGTCACAGCTTTTTTCATTACTTCTATTGTCTTATAACGATAGCGTCTAAGGTTTTCCTTGAGCTTAGGGAATAACCAAAAGTCACAGAAAGCAAGGTATGGACTACGAGGCGGGTGAGAAACTGTCTTGATGCCCATCTTGGTCAAATAGTCTGTGACGAGGATGTAGACTGGTACATTCACGCAAATATTCCCCATCTTTAGTTTCTTGCGAATAATTGTGTATATAATTTCCACACTGACATCAAACTGTGCACTATTGTCTATATTTACACACGACGGTCTTTATCCGTGAAATTCTTTATTTGGCCAATCAACTCTGGTGTTAAGACTTCTTTACTATTCCCACACCTCTCATTATCCCTGCCTTCGTTGAATCTCTTATGCCACTCAAAAACTGATGCTCGATTCATGCAAAATGGTCCAAATGCAGTCTGAACATTCTGTATGTTTCGGTGACATTTTTTTTTTTTTCAAGTTTAAAACATAATTTTATTGCATATCGTTCTTTTTAAATGTCCTCACGTCCAGATTGCATTTTTGTAATTCACCAGCTGTGACAATCAGGCTTTAGTACGGTGTATTCCAATTCCTACTCTAGCTGTTCATTAGAACCTGAAATCATAACAATTGGTCAGTCATCTCATAAGATGTACAGCAATAACATACTGAATTTTCGAGAGTCTGCGACAATTTTTAATGCCTGTACAAAAAATATGGAAACTTATTGAAGTCATTTCGTATCAACCTTTTCGGGTTATTTCATGTCAAATCCAGTCATTTTTTTAGGGAAAAAACTTTATACTTCAAGTTGTTTATATTTTCAAATATTTATTCACGGTGTTTGGTTTGGTTGTTTTGCTTTACGGTATATTAACCCCTTCCTAATTATTTAATGACAAATACAGTAATTCATATTTTCAAATATTTATTCATAGTTTTTAGTTTGGTTGTTTTATAATTGCTGTTTTTGTTGTTGTTTTTTTTTCTCTTTTCAAAGCATGATCGACTTTTTCAAAGAGAAAGGAAAAAAATAATGGCATCAATGTTTAGTTAATTTTAGGTCAGGAAGTCGGTATCTTCGGACAGCCTGATCTGATAGCACTACATGACACATTAAGTCACCACTTATCAAGGCCCGAAGGTCACTCGAGGATAAGGGTTAATGAATGTTAGGTAGTAATGTGATAATCCTTAATGGTGTAAATTGGGTAGAATTTGGAGTATTTAAGGGAGGGATCAATAAAAACTTGTTTACATTGGACTTGAAGGCTACCATATTGTAATATACCAATTTAGTTCACTCGTTATTTTTCGTACACACACATCATATGAATGGAGGAGAGAGGATTGTAAATTGCATTGTTACGATGATAGAATTCATGCATTCTTGATCTGAAAGTTTCCCCTCTCTGTTGCAGATATTGACGGTGTGAGTCTCTAAGAAAGCAACCTCTATCATGGATGTGCTTCAGAAGCAGAGATGCACTATTGAATTCCCGGCAAAGTGTATTGAGAATGGTGGTGACTATATAGAAAATGAAAGTCATTAGTAAACGATTGAATCATTCATCTGTTGCAGTTTGCTTCGTATTTTTCGCAATGCAGTTTTACATCTTTTAGACGGAGTCAGACACGTGTAATAATCATGGGCAGCGGCGAAGCAACATGGGAAATTTTTTTCAGGAACTGATTTGTTTTTGGCGCGCTTGGTCTTTTATTTTGAATTTCTAGAATGTTCCGGCCTGTTCACTGCCTACATGCGTGAATAGACAAAGATATAGTCTTATGAATTTGTGTGTAAAAAAAGTCTCGTCACAACCACGATTCTTTGCGCTGATAAAATTGCATGGACGAACAGTGACAAAACCAAATTGTTCCTGTACCGCCAAGTTAAAAGAATACTAACACCTTCTCACTGCGATAGCTAAACCACGCGAACTCGTACTTCTCCCTTCCTTCCTCATCCCTTCTCCTTCCCTCAAACCCCTACTACTCACATTCACAATGCATGCACACCCACTTTTTTCCAGAACGTAAAGTACACTCTAATGTAATTTTTACTCTCGTTTCCATATCAATTCTTTTTGGTCTGATGAAGTGTTATCCTTGAACTGGGATTCCACTGAAACATGCATGCACATATGTAACCAATAATGTTTGTATAATAAACAGGCTATACACGAACCATGTTCTGTATTGAGCGCTCTTTAATAATCATGCGATTCATTAGATTTACGTCTAGGAAACCAATCAATAAAACCATTATATATATATATATATATATATATATATGTAGGTTGTAGTTTGCTTGAACCAATCAATACAACCATTATATATATATATATATATATATATATATATATATATATATATATATATATATGTAGGTTGTAGTTTGCTTGAAGCAATCTTTAATTATTTCAAAAAATACTCCCACACTAAGCAATAGACTGGAATTGAGCTCCGCTTTTATAATATAAGTTTAAAACATAAGAAAAACAATAAAAAAATAAAAAAAACCCTTGCTTGAATAGTCATCTCCCTTTATTCACAAACGCAACAAGTATTTCAAACATCAACTGATTTATTTTAACGTTCTCCTAACGTCATTTTTTGTTCTATATTTCGCGGTATCACGTGGCAAACTCTGCGGCTACTTTTCCAATTTTGAACACTCTTCCGCTGTCTTCTCTTGAAAAAGGACTAATAGGTCTGAAATATACTGAGATTTATAACACCATTGAATACAACAGAAAAAAAAATACTGTTGTTTAGAGTTAAAATTTGTGTGAAAAAGAAAAAACAAACAACAAAAAAAAGAAATTTATTTCTTTTGTTTTCATTTAATTTTACTCTATATATAAAAAAAAATCTCGCATTGTTCTTGGCTTTTAATTTTACCTTATATATATATATATATATATATATATATATATATATATATATATATATATATATTATGATATAAAAGCGAACATTTTTGTCTATATTACTTTTTTTTTCAATAGAAATTCCATGCCATCACGTGGTATGAAAATTTGGTTGGAAATGCCGATATTTTATCCGAAGCTCAAATCGATATCGATGAATTGTCCGATTTGGTCACAAGAGTCGGTGCTGGCGTACATTCAATCCGAACGTCCGTTTTTAATCGTGAAGGCGGGAATCAAACAGTTGTGGACATGGCGATTTTAAGATTCCCAGATTTTGATCATCCGTTTTTCTTGGTAAGAACCAATTTTGTTGTTGTTTGATTTTGTAGTTGCTGAATTATATGTCTCTACGACGGATCACAGGCTTTTTAAAAATAAAAACTGACCTTGGGTTTAGCCGCTCCGTAAACATCAAAAAGGGCGTCAAACAAGGAAATATGCTTTCAGCAATCCTGTTCTGTGTTACACTAGCTGCTGTTATGATTAAGACAGAAGAGACTTGTCAAGGCAGTTTTTGTATAGGTGGACAAATCCTCTCCAACCTCTCCTACGCTGATGAAATATTTTTTTTTTACAAGGTGGTCACCACTTATCAAGGCCCGGAAGCCACTCAGGGATAAGGGTTATTGTAAGTACAGTACGTTAGTGTGGATATTTAAAGTGTCTACTTAAGGGGGCGGTTTATCAGGAATTTGTTTCTTGTTAATGAATGCACACATAAACTCCAAGTTTTTGTTAATGCATCAGCAAAGAATACAAAAGACATAGAATTAGAAATAAACATAGAGAAAACAGAATGCATCACAGTTTAACCTAAACATGACTATTCACAGTAAACCCATCAAACAGGTCATCGAATCCATTTATTTAGGGCATAAACTGACTTTCTCCAGTGATCACGAGACGACATCAAAACACATACTCGGGCTGGGTTGGGCGGCTTTCCAAAACCACAGCACCATTCTAAAACCAAAAAGTGTGTCGATAACGGTTAAAGTAAAAAATTATTTAATTCATGTCCTCCCAGTAGTTTTTCATGGCCTCGATTGTATCGCATGGACTAAACAATTAGTCAATCGCATTGAAGTGTTTCAAAATCCCGGAATGTGTTTCATTACAGGACATCGCCTAATCGAAAAAAAAAAGGAACAAAATATCCACCCTCCGTCAAACTATTCCCCTACTCGATCTATTTGACAAAATCAAAAGTAAAACCCTTATATTTTTCGGCCATGTCAAACGATCAACCATTGGCCTGTCAAAGTTATGTTTTGATGGTATGTTAGAAGGCAAAAGAGGCAGAGGAAAGCCAAGGAGAAAATGTTTTTGATTGGACATTTCTTAACAGTTGGGCGTCCATCAACCAGCTTGCATTGATCTGGAAGGAATGGCGAAAAGTAAGTCACGTGGGTTCGCAATCCGCACCGGAAGCGGAAGATGCGACTCATGATGATGACGAGTAAGGTTGCGATTAAAATCTGAGTTACTAATTGTTTAATGTTCATATGATTTGTGTTGGCCACAGAACCTGGCAAAAACAAAAACAACACACACACACACACACACACACACACACACACACACACACACACACACACACACACACACACACACACACGCACGCACGCACGCACGCACGCACGCACGCGCGCGCGCGCGCGTAAATATTAGTGTGGGACGATTAATCGGAATTGGGAACCGTAAAAATCAGAATTTGGGGGATATCAGGATCGATATCGAAATCAGAAAAAGTTGTGTCAATTTTTCTATGCAAAAATCGATTCTTTTTATTGTTTTTTTTATTTTTTAATTTTTGTTTTTTTAAAACTTAATTTTCCATTTTTCATTGCGAATGATTATTTAGTGATTATGAAATATTAAAATCTTTTAAAATGTTTTTTTTTTAATGTTTGCGAAAATAAATGCACATAAGAAATACGTTTTTACAGTAGTCCGAAAATTAAAAAAAAATAAAAATAATAATAAATAGCCAAACAAACAACAAACAATTTCATAGATAAATATTTAGAGATTTTAAAAGAATCGAAATCGGAATTGGTAATTGTATCGAAGTCGAGAATTCAGAACAGACTCGGTAATTGTATCGGAATCAGGAAATATTGGAATCTGTCCACCGCTAGTAAGTAGTGATACACTAGTCTAAACTTGCATATTTACGTGTTCAATGCACAAGTAATGATCGTCCGCTCGGTATATTTTTTTAGAGAGAGAGAGAGAGAGAGAGAGAGAGAGAGAGAGAGAGAGAGAGAGAGAGAGAGAGAGAGAGAGGAGAGAATTAATCAAAGAATCATTAAGTTAATCTTATTTATTTTCACAATAAAATTTCAGCAGAGGTTCAGAATAGAGACTTTTCATTTGTGAACTTGTGTTCATGTACGTTTACTGCATAGACCGCTATCGTCCGCTCGTTGTTTTCGTCCGACGTTTTCGTTCGATTTCGACGTTGGTTGGTCGTAATGCCAACCATATCCTCTCTGTTATTTCCGTTACAAAAGGATTTTCCTTACAGAAAAAAAAATCACAATTTAAGTTTAAAATTGTGTGCGTTCATGAGTATGTGATATTGAACTTATCATTATGATTTATGGATGTATACTCTAGGCAACATGGTGTATTATTATTTTTTAAACTACAGCATTTAGGGGATTCCATCGGAATCATACCATATTATTTACACCCTCCTTAAAACGTGCTACTAGTTTTAAATATGAATATGTGAAATACGAAGGGCCTTAAATAAGTTCCAGACATTTTTTTTTATCGTATGGACACTTTTATTAATAGTACACACATGAAACTCTAGCCCACTTCGAAGTAATCTCCTCCGGCTGCAATGCCCTTATTTATCGTTCCAACAACGTCTGGAAGGCCCCATGGAAGTCTTCTTGTATGAGTGTGTCATTGACCCTCGTCGCAGCCTCTTTCATCTCCTCTATTGTCTCATAACGAAACATTGTTAGAAACTCTCCCAATATATATATTACCGTGACATATATTAGGTGGTTCTAACAGTATTTTGTATAATATTTCATTTTTCCAAACTTCACATATTTAATGGTTGTTACATGAAAGGGTTATCCCCTTCTCATGTAAGTAAGAAGACGGACTATATAAGTGAAAATGATATTAGGAAAAGGCTAGAATCGAACTCTGTAGGCAAGTGGATAATTGAAATCCTAGGAATGCAGTCCATTGTTTATTCTTTTAGAAATAACAGAATATTATTTATGTCGGAAAAAAGCGACTGTCCATTCTTTTAGAATAACTGGATATCAAATATGTCAGTTAAAAGAATGAACAATATGAGTCAAAGATATTGTTTAAAAATAGGTTAGTTATTAAACAATTAGAATTGAGAATTCTTTGTTTGCCAAAAATGTGTTTGAACAGACATATGTAAATCTACGTAGAAGTTGTCACGTTGGGAACCACACTTTTGATGTCATAAGCAAAGGTTATTTCTCAATATATGAATCGAGGGTTCGGAGTTAGGAAAGATTAGGACCAGATAATCAGAGCAGATCACACACGGTGATAGTCAGTTGGAGAGTGGGAGCCCTTTAGAGGCGAAGATAGAAGAGTATACCATGTAGTCGAAAAGGCTTGAATTCCTAACTTCATCAATCGGCTGACAGATGAATAAAGAAATCACCATTAATAATTTGTGTCGTGTCGTCATTTCTCACAACCGAAAAAGTAAATGTGTTTCATATATTCATCTATAAACGAACTCTTGTATAACCCCCTTGCAAGTAATGTGCCTCTCCATCATAAGTGAAGTATCTCCTCCCCTCTATATGTGTTAAGAACTGTTGCATCATATCTCCCAGTCTGTGTTAATAATATGAAGTCCTCAAGATTTGTCACAGTCGTCGTCATGATGTAATCTATTCTATCTATATATATATAATGCAAATGCGGCGCGCGCATTTTTATTTTACATGGAGGTCACCACTTATCAAGGCCCGGAGGCCACTCAGGGATAAGGGTTATTGCGTGTACAGTAATCAATGAGATAGTATTGTATTAATCATTAGTATTCGAGATTTGATATAGTGTCTTACTAAAGGGGGCGGTTTGTCAGGAATTTGTTTATGTTGGACTTGAAGACATCCAAGTTGTAGTCAGGTGGGAAACAGGCAAACGGAACAGAGTTCCACAGGCGTGCACTTCTGAGAAAGAAGCTCTGCTCATGGAATCTACGTTTGGATTTAGGCACAAATAAAGAGTGGGGAAAATTATTGACAGTAGTTTCAGCCAGACGGGTGTTTCTCGTGAAAGATTGGCGAGGGGGAACGAGAGATTGGAGCTCAGACGAGCACTTGCCATGGAAATAACGATAAAACAAAGACAGGCTTGCAACGTCTCTTCTGTGGGAGAAAGGCTGCAGGGAAGAGAAAAAGGGCATCCCCCACCAAACCACAAAGTCTATTTTGTACTCTGTCAAGGCAGGATAGGCTGTTTTTAGCAGCTCTTGCCCAGATGTGGCAGCAGTATTCCATCCTTTGGCTTTTATATAGATAGAGAATTGCATCAGTAGTGAGATATCTTCTGGAGCAGTAGAAGGATCCCACCATTTTCCCAGCGTCCTTGGCAACAGACCTGATGTACTTGTTCCATTTCAGATCAGGAGTAAAGGTCAAACCCAGAAGCTTGTCAAAACATGGAGCCTCCCCAAGATGAGAGCCATCCATTTCAATTGATGTCGGATGGGGATCAGAGCGTTGATGATGTAAAGATAGAAGCTTGGTTTTGGATGCATTAAAAGTGACCAGCCACCTCTTCGCCCACTGTACCACGCGCTCAAGATCAGAGGAGAGAGAATTAGAGAGAAATTTGTCATTTACGGCCTTTGATGTGTTGCCATAGATGGTTGTGTCATCAGCATAGATGTCAACAAATGATTTAAGTATGTGTTTTGGGAGATCATTGATGTAGATCAGGAAGAGAGTTGGGCCCAGGATAGATCCCTGAGGGACTCCAGCATTAATACTGTGGGCCTCTGATTTCTGCCCATCAACCACTACTCTCATGAACCTATCGGAGAGAAATGATTTAATGATTGAGAAAACATTTCCAGTAATACTGTAGCTGGAAAACTTGTAAAATAGGCCCTTATGCTATACCTTATTGAAGTCCTTCGATATGTCAAGAGCAATTGCTCTGGAAAGGAAGCCTTTTTCAAGAGATTCACTAATCCTTTGAGATATAACCATTAGCACATCTGCTGTAGATCTTGCGGAGTGGAAACCATATTGCATGTCACTAAGAAGGTTGTTTCTGTTGAGGTGGTTGACTACTTCTTTATTTAATATGGATTCCAACAACTTACTCATGACACACAGGAGACTTATTGGTCTGTACTGAGAGGGAGATGACTTTTCACCTGAATTCTTAAATACAGGGCATACTGATGAGGTTTTCCAGGGTGTTGGAAAGCACTTCTCCTTAAGGCAACGCTTAAACAGTTTTGTATGTCTCGAAAAGGCTTTTTTTGCCAACGGTCCGGGGGGGGGGGGTTACTATCACTTAGAAGTGTTTATATACCCCCTAGATAATAATATCTACGATTTGGGAACACGGGGTCGCGTCTCAATTTATTTACGTTGATTTTTACAAAATTCTTGCTATTTCAGCCAGTCTTGCGTTCGTTCAGCTTTTTTGTATAAAACCGAAACTAATTCAAAGCTAAGAATTGTTCCCGGCAATCGCACCGGGGGAACGTCCAGTAGCAATCAGCTTTGATCAATGTGGGGTCAAACTTCTTATATCAGACAATTGCTATTCAATCTGGATAATCCCCTTTTTATGGAGAGCTGGTTTCCCTCCCCTCCAACATCTTGGGGAAACAACCAGCCAAAGTTGGTAAACAAACCCAAAAGCTGTCCCGCAGTAAAAGTTAGCTCTGCTATTTCTATTTGACCTCATTAATGAGGTCAACTAGAAGTAACAGAGTTAACTTTTATTGCGGGCACGTGTCAATTCTGTTTTTAATACTTAAATAAATTAAAACGTGTTTCAGTTGCTCTTTGTTATAATATTTAAACAGGGTTCTTATTTCGCTTAATCTTTTGTTTTGATCCCCCCCCCGCCCAACACCTCAAAACACCCGGGAAACGCCGGGTACCCCCACCTAGTATGTATATAAATGTCATTATCATTCTATCTGTGTTATAAGAACTGTTATATATGAAGTCTCCTCAGTATTGTCATCATTGTCGTTATCTCTATTATCACCCCCGTCAATATGCCACCATATGAACCCGCTACACAACAGGGTCAGCTCGCCACCATTTTTCTTGTTCGCACCTATCAATAAACACTGTATGATTTTCGAACCGATTAAACGTTTTAAAGTGAGTAAAAACACTAAAACATTTTCCAGATAGGTAGAAGAGTAACTTAACTTGCCTTTGGTAACATTTATTTGTTATATATTTGTTTTTGTTTTTTGACAACTTTTTCATACCTCTGCGGCTTGTAAAACAAACCTCATTCTTGCTATGGATTCATAAACATCAAATGCAGTGTCTTACTTAATTTTAGAAATAGAAAAAAATATAAGATAAAAATGGTAATATGGGTTACAGGACATGAGTGCACTAGGTTTTTTTTTTAATTCCAGGGCAACGCCGTTGGGTGCGAGTTAGTGTAATATAAAAAGGATACGCCTTTTATATCTGCAGCAACGTAAAATATGTTTTCTTTGGAGTCAGATTTTAAATTCCTTGGCTCACAGTTAATATGCCAGAAATACCTACTGTATCTTCTGCTTGCTACAAATACTCGTATTATTTTTTGGGTGCAAGGCCAAAAACTGTTGTCACCTCACCCCCAACTAATTCTTCTAACGTTTTAATTTCTTTTACTAACAAAAATACATCTGGTTTCACATTACATTTGCTGCTTTATCCTGTTTTTTTTTCTTCTTTTTTTTCATGTGGTTGCAAATATTTACAATTTAATTAGAACCTGTCACAAAGCAATCATATCAACAATGGGACATAATAAGGAAAGATAACGAAATACCAAGGTTACGACATGAAAAGAAAACAGAATCTTAACACAATTTCAATAATTTCAGTAATTAAAGCAGCAACCGATTTTTCATTATATATATGTGTGTGTGTGTGTGTGTGTGTGTGTGTGTGTGTGTGCCTTTTTGATAGTAAAAGACAAATACTTTAAATGTGTATATTCAATAATATGCTATCAAAAAATTTCCAGTAAAAATGAATTTGCACTTTCAGAGCATATATATCATCAGTAAACAGGTACAATACCACAAGTATATTTACATAACATTCATATTTTTTTTATTAATTGTTTTATGGCACGTCTTATACGTGTTTCGTTGAATGGTATGGATTGACCAAAATATTCATAAGAAAAAAAATTACATTATAATAAGTAAGTTTTATTAATTATTTTTTCTTATTTTTATGACTTTAAAAAACTCTATTTCCGTTTCTATATTTGGTCCTAAAAAAAAAACAAAAACAAAAAAACAAAAAACAAAACAAAAAACAAAACAGAAACAAAACTGCATTTTTCCTCTATATTTATATAGGTTTCTGATTTTAGATCAATCTACATTATTCAACGAAACGCGTGTAAGATGTACCACACAACCTATAATAAAAAATATGAATGTTATATGAATATACTTGTGGTATTGGAATTGTGGAATATATATATATATATATATATATATATATATATATATATATATATATATATATATATATATATATATACATGATATTTTAATTTATGCAGGTTGCGTATGTATTATTATGGAATCAATCTTCTATTGATATTATACATTAGGAGTAATAATTTGCCCAATGGACTAATTCGCACAAAATAAATAAATAAAAAAATAATAATGATAATGTCTTTCATCAAATTCCGTCTGTGTTTGTTTACAAAAACACGTCATCTGATAATTGGGCTGGACAATGAATGCCCTGGAAAAGTCACGTCTGGTTAATGTTTAGTTTAAAAATATGCATATGAAGAAATGATTTGCGGCGATTATAAATGGTCCATCTTCTTTTATCATAAATTGAACTCATTAATGAGAAAATAATTAAAATAAAATGGTGAGATACACCCGGTTTGAGCAGGGGATCATTCGATCTGTAGTCAAATGGTCTACTACTCAATTATATCTCCAGAAGTAAATAATTCTGTTTTTGTTTAAAAATAAATGATTTGTTGAGATTTTATTATCTCCATTGGCCGGTGAAAGGTAAAATATTCCCCAATAAAAATTCTATTTTTTTTTATCTATAAGTAAGACTGTTTTAAAGATCTTTTTTTTTTCCAATTTCCGATACTTATCGGATGAATTTCTGTACAAAACATATCTAAGAACACTGCCAGACATATAAATCAATATTTTTGTGTGAACTTTGTAAAAGATAGGCTCAGCCGTTGCGGAACCTATGAGAAAGGAACTCTTTCTCACATACACACACAAAGTTATATATATATATATATATATATATATATATATATATATATATATATATATATATATATATATGTATATATATATATAAAATGAAAATTACAATTAAATTTATCAAAATGATCCAAGATGGTAAAATTAAAGTATATTATAAATATTAAAGAATTAATATTTATAAAGTTATCTCAGCCAGATGTAAAAGCTCGATAAAACCAAATAGGAAATAGAGCTTATAATACGAGCAAACAGTTAATAAAACATGTTAAAAACACTTTGAAATGAGTTAAAAACATATTTAATCTGAAAAGGAAACACTAGATAAGTGGATAGTCCTTAATCCGCGGAGTTTCGAAGAAATACTTTACCCTCTGATGAGAAGGAAAGTATTTCTTCGAAACTCCGCGGATTAAGAACTATCCACTTATCTAGTGTTTCCTTTTCAGATTAAATATGTTTTTAACTCATTTCAAAGTGTTTTTTTAACATGTTTCATGAACTGTTTGCTCGTATATATATATATATATATATTATTATTATTCTCATCAGAGAACATAAAGAAGTCAGCAATTCTTTTGGAGTATTCAGTCGAACAATAAATTTTGATTGTAAAGTTCAACTTACAATTTTAATTTTCTTTCTTTTATAATAAGTTCTACTCTCTATTGCATATTGAGCTTTTTTTAATTCGATTGGGATTACATTTTCTATATATAAATACTGTTATTTATATTAGTTTGAAGTTTACCATTGTGTATATCAGGTAAACACTACATCCCTTTGTTTTCATTAATATATAATATATTTGTAAGAATTTATTGTGTACGTCCATATTGATACATATTCTTAATAAACCTCTTCTGATCATTTTCGTCATTTTAAAATCTCGGGATACTTGTAATAAAAGAAATATACAGCTATTTATAAAATCTGCAATGTTCAAAAATAATCATACCCCCTTATTTTTTCAGTATTAATCGAGTTTCTGACTGTTTGTTTTCTGTTTGATTCTTATTTTGAATGCTTTTATACAACCTTTGATTAATTTCATTTCGTTTTTTGCATTTTTCAGAAATTAAAATGATATCAACTGAAAACCAATAAAAGAATAAAAATTATTAGAATGGGGAAGAAAAAAGAGCTTAGTAATGATCTTAGGACTAAAATTGTGAATTCACATAAGGATGGTTTAGGTTACAAGTCAATTTCCAAGAAATTTGAGGTCCCTACAGCAACAGTACAGAGCATCATCAAAAAATTCCAGAGCCACCACACAACAAACAACTTGATTGGTAGAGGAAGGAAACTGTCTGCTAGAGCCACCAGGAATATTGTAAGAAGTGTTAATGCAAATCCAACCACCACTAATAAGGACATTTTAGAAAATCTGGAGTCTTCTGGCATAAAAATATCAAGGCAAACATTGCAAAGGACTCTGCATGAAAATGGTCTGAAAGGAAGAAGACCAAGAAGGACTCCATTGCACACCGGAAAACACCTTGCAGCACGTCTAAAGTTTGCTAGGACCCATTTGAATTCTCCAGAGTCCGTTTTCTCAAGTATTTTGTGGACTGACGAAACAAAAATTGAATTGTTTGGCCATATGGATGCTTCTTACGTTTGAAGGAAGAAAGGAGAAGCTTACAACCCAAAGAACACCATACCCACGGTGAAACATGGTGGTGGTAGCCTAATGTTGTGGGGCTCCTTTTCGGCTAGTGGTCCAGGTAGTTTGGTCAAGATAGATGGAACCATGAAGAAGGAGCAATATTTGGAGATACTCCAGAAAAAAATTAGACAGGATGCGGAGAAGCTCCATTTAGGACCAAACTGGGTCCTTCAACAGGATAATGATCCAAAACATACTGCCAAAATAGTCAAGAAATGGTTTGAGGATAATCAAATTAATGTTTTGGAATGGCCTAGCCAGAGTCCCGACCTGAACCCTATCGAAAACCTCTGGCACATATTGAAAACTGAGGTTAAAAAGCGGAAACCTAGAAATTTGAGGGATTTGGAGAACTACTGCATTGAAGAATGGTCAAAAATCAGTGTTGATGCTTGTAAAAACCTTGTTGATAAATATCCCAAATGGTTACAGGCAGTTATTAAGAATAAAGGGCATGCTATTGACTATTAGTAAGAGAGGTATGAATAATTTTGAACTAGTGCCATTATTGTTTTTCTTTGTATAATGTTTCAAACTTGCATAATTTATTAATTTGTTGAGTTTAAATTAAATGCTTATGCTTGATTTATTGTTTGAAATCCCTTTAATATTGTCTACCTTCTGGTTTGAGCAATATTCTTATAGAAATCTCAAAGATCCGAGGGGTATGAATAATATCGGGCACAAGTGTATATATATATGTATGTATATATATGTATGTCTATATATGTATGTATACATATATATGTATGTATATATATGTATGTATATATATGTATGTATATATATATATGTATGTATATATATATATATATATATTTTTTTTTTTTTTTAGTACATTTTCACCCCAAACAAGGCAAATTGCCACTTTGGTGTAGGGGGCTACTATCAGGGGCAACAACTACTGGGGTACTATGTAGGGATTTGGGCAGCAAGGTGTCGGTTCACGTTACACTTGAACTTCTGCACGTCAGTTCTGTTGGGGAAGCAAGGACCTGGAATGGAATTCAAGAATCTAGCGGTTCTGGGGAAGAAACTATTGGAGTAAAAAGATCTTTTACATCTAGGGATCTCTACAGTGTGGAGGTGGGATTTAGCAGCCTGTCGGGTTTGTCGAGGGTGCTCACGTCGTAGGGGCACAAGTGATTGCAGTTCGTCAGGGCATTCACCACTAAAATACTTGTAGAAAAGGCAGAGGGATGCAACATTTCGTCGATGGGACAGAGGCTGAAACTTAGATGCCAGTTCAGGGCCTATCAAGTTTGCGACTCTCTTTTGAACCTTGTCAAGGAGCGTGAGACTAGTAGCAGATGCACCAGCCCAGATGTGGCAGCAATACTCCATACATGGACGAATGGTGGCCTTATAGAGGTACAGGATACTTTCGGGTGTTAGTAGTTTTATATATGTATATATATATGTATGTATATATATGTATGTATATATATATGTATGTATATATATGTATGTATATATATGTATGCATATATATATGTATGTATATATATGTATGTATATATATGTATGTATATATATATGTATGTATATATATGTATGTATATATATATATGTATGTATATATATGTATGTATATATATATGTATGTATATATATATGTATGTATATATATGTATGTATATATATATGTATGTATATATATGTATGTATATATATGTATGTATATATATGTATGTATATATATATGTATGTATATATATATGTATGTATATATATGTATGTATATATATATGTATGTATATATATATATGTATGTATATATATGTATGCATATGTATATATATAAATATGTATGTATATGTATATATATATATGTATATGTATATATATATGTATGTATATGTATATATATATGTATGTATATGTATATATATATATGTATATATATGCATGTATATATATATGTATATATATATGTATATATATGTATATATATGTATATATATATATAATTATTTTTTTACTATAATAATTAATTCGTGTGTGTGTATATATATATACATATATATATATATATATATATATATATATATATATATATATACACGAGGGGCGTACAATAAGTAATGCCCCTGACCCCCTTTCAGTGATCTAGCTGAAAATTTGCATGTGCAATGATTTTTAACTCTACGGGTTATGAGGCAAATTACAGCTCTGAACTAATTATAGCTTCTGTTTTATAGGTGCTTGAACTGGGTCAGGTGTGAAATGGAGCCTCTTGAATGTCGAGCAGTGATCTGCTTTTTGTATTTGAAAGCACGCACACCACAGGAGACTTTTGATGAAATGAAAGAAACTTATGGTGATAATTCCCCATCATATGACCTTGTAAAACGCTGGCATCGTGAATTCAAACATGGCCGGAGGTATGTGGAAACAGCTCCCAGACCTGGTCGCCCCCCTTCTGCCATTGAGGAGGCATCTGTCCGTCAAGTTGAGGCTGCCATTTTGGAAGATCGGCGCATTACTTTTCGCCAAATAGCCAAAGATGTCACGATTAGTACAGGGTCTGTGGAAACTATCATTCATGACCATTTGCATATGCATAAGGTGTCTGCCAGATGAATTCCCAGGTTGCTCACACCATTCCAGAAGCGAGAACGAGTCGAGTGCTCGAGGATGAATTTAGAGATGTGCTAAGAAGATGAGTCAAAGGTTTTCAAAAGACTGATTACACAGGATGAAACCTGGGTCCATCACTATGATCTAGAGACCAAAACCCAGTCAATGCAGTGGAAGCACTTGGACTCACCACCTCCAAAGAAGGCAAGGGTGCAGCCCTTCGCTGGCAAGGTCATGCTCACAGTCTTCTGGGACCAGGATGGAGTAGTGATGACAGATTTCCTGGCAAAGGATACCATGATTACAGGAGCCTGTTATGCTTCACTTTTGAGGAAATTAAGGGAAGCTATCAAAATCAAGAGGCTGGGCAAGATCAGCAAAGGTACCCTCCTCCTGCAGGACAATGCCCCGGCCCACAACTCGCATGTCGCCAGATCAGAAGCACGGGCGTGTGGTTATGAAATCCTTCCACATCCTCCCTACTCTCCTGACCTTGCACCCTCTGACTTTCACCTCTTCTCAGCCATGAAGTTGTTTTTGAAAGGAAAGCGTTTCCCAGATGATGCAGCCTTGATTTCTGAAGTCACGTCGTGGTTGGAGAACCGACCTGAGGTGTTCTACAAAAACGATCTGCAGAGCTGCATCAAACGATGGGAGAAATGTACAAGTCTGGGTGGTTCCTATGTAGAGAAAGACTAATAACTGTGCCAAGTTTCGTTAGTCTACTGCTATAGGAAGTGGGCCAGGAGCATTACTTATTGCACGCCCCTTGCATATATATATATATATATATATATATATATATGTATATATATATATATATGTATGTATGTATATATATATATATATATGTATATATGTATATATATATATATATATGTATGTATGTATGTATATATATATATATGTATGTATGTATATATATGTATATGTATGTATGTATATATATATATATATGTATGTATGTATATATATATATATGTATGTATGTATATATATATATATATATGTATGTATGTATATATATATATATATGTATATATATATATATATATATATATATATATATATATATATAAAACATGTAATTCAGTATCATTTTAATAATTATGTTCATTAAAATACTCCAATAGAAAAATTTTTTCACTGAGTATTATAATTCATTTTTTTTTTTCAATTTAGCTGTGGATTAGTATGCCCTTCCTCATCTGTAAGCATTACTCTACCAACTAATGAAAAGGGCGATTTCAAAATTCATAACATACTTCCTTCTCCATTATTACTTTTTTTAATAACTTTGTAAAATGTTTTGAATAAAAAAATCAATTATTCCTATTCCAGATTTACAACATCCGACTAACCGCTTGGTGGAAAACTTCTCGACTTTTAATTTTTGAAAAAGCTCGGAGTGGAATGTCCGGCCAGTTCCGTTCTATGAAGTTCTTACCAAATCGTGAATTTATCCGCACGAGTAATAAGGAGTTGATCGACAAAGCCCTGAACGAAGTGAATAATCTATTTGAGATGCCTCTAGTTTAAAGATGGACACTGCACTTTTGTAAGTTTCCTCTTTTCTCCTTTCGTATTATTTCAGTTTGATCAAATAATCAATTTTTAGCTAAAACAATCCCTCACATAAATTAGCTTCACAGATTTTCCAAATGGTCTTCCAAAAGAAATAGATAATGTTTTATTCTAGATAATATGATATGAATTCCTAGATAAATTAACAGTTCAGCCCAGCTTTGCTCGGGCCCTACGTTCTGTTCATAACTTTATGTGTATATATATATATATATATATATATATATATATATATATATATATATATATATATATATATATATATAAATTTCAATAAGTTTACCAAGGTAATCAAAATGGTGAACTTAAAATATATTATAAATATCAAAGAGTTAATATTTACAAGTAAAGTAATCTCAACCAGATGTAAAAGCTCAATAAAACCGAAAAGGAAATAGAGCTTATAATATGAACAAATAATTAATAAAACATGTTAAAAGACATCTTGAAAAAGAGTTAAAAACATATTTAATTTTAAAAAAGGAAGCCCAAGATAAGTGGATAGTCTTTAATCCGCGGAGTTTCGAAGAAATACTCTCCTTCTCATCAGCGGGTAGGAATTAGCAAAATGCGGTAAACTTAAATACTTTTATATGCAAAATCCGATCCCGCATTTTGCTAATTCCTGCCCTCTGATGAGAAGGAGAGTATTTCTTCAAAACTCCGCGGATATATATATATATTCGAAACTCCGCGGATATATATATATATATATATATATATATATATATATATATATATATATATATATATATATATATATATATATATATATATATAGTTTCAGCATTTTTAAATACTTATTCGCAAAATTTACTCTTTCTTTTTTTGGGTGGGGGCTGGGGTGGTGGTGGTGGTGGTGATATAGTTCTTTTAACGGAAAATTTAGGGATCCGGCTGACAGTTTCGTTTTGCATCAACTAAGAAGAAAAGAAATGCTTCATATTACACGATATTTCATTTCTTAATTCGTAAGAGATTTATTTTCAGAACACCACAACGCTAACAGTTTTTGTTATTACTTAATCACATACTGCAAATATTATTTGATCTTATTTTAAAAGTAAGTTTCAAGGCAATGGTATAAACTTGGATATATTTGAAATCATTTTAACTCAGGCGACTTTCGGATTAGCGCTATTGTTCTACACAGGCAGCACTAGGTGAATACCGCAAGTATTACAGAAATATTAACATTCCTTTATATGTTTCGTCTTTTCAAGACTCATCAATGTGGCGTTTATTTACTTACATGACAGAAAAGTACTTACCAATATTCATTTTTTACTCTTGCAGGTCAGAACTTGAAGGAAGATCTCAACGCTAAGATTAAAGAACGGCAATAGTATTAATATAGTTTTTACGTAAATTCTTTAAAGAATATGCCCCCCCCCAAAAAAAAACACGAATGTTTCAATAAAAAACTCTTTTAAAAATACAAATGTTTCAATAAAAATATATAAGAAATTAACACATTCGGACTACTGCTCTCATTTTGGTTTTAGCTGATGTAACCATCTGTACAGGGAAAAGCAATATCGAAGGAAAGAATGACAACATAATTATTTTCTTCATTGACAACTTGTTAAAATAATAAAAGATGAAGTGTTCGTGAACAATGAAAGTTCAGTTTGCCCAAGAAACGTTGTTGGCTGAAATAGTTGCTTTTCGTATGAGGAAAAATTTAAAATACATGTTCGTTTCAGCTGTCGTCGTGTGCGTTTCTGTTTTTTTTTTTTTTTTTTTTTTTTTTACTCACCTTCACTCAAAACAATGCATATCGCAACTTGGACGTAAGGGGCTACTAATGGCGACCATGCCTAAGAAAGATTAACAAGATGTTGGTTTGAACTTCTACATATCAGTTCAGTCAGAGAAGCGTATATGTGTGCGTAATGGAATAGACATGGAGATGCGTGCCTGTACTAGCAGTCCTGCTTTTTTAGGGTTTTTTAAATTTTATTTTCTTCATTTAAAGATTGTAATATTGGGTATGAGCTGCCAACATTGCCCTGCTTTTTACTGAAACTAGCCGAGAACTTTTTTTTAGTATTCTCGTTGTTCCCGTAAGTGCAATTGTCTTGATCTCTTTTGCACTTGGTTATACAAACTTGTGTGCTAGAAAATTCGATTAGCAGTATACAAACAGTATACGTACGAGTATGTGCGCATGCGTATTTTGTTAGTGAGAGTGTACTAACTTGCTAAAGAGTACGGTATACTGATGACGCTTTATTTAGTTGTTCGTAAAAGTTTCTCGTCACGGAAGTTTTATTTACTGAGCACCATGCGGCCCAAAAGGCCTGGCCAAAATGTTTCGTATGCATCTATGCTGCTCCGAAAGAAAAGGAAGAAAGAAAGAAAGCTATGTGCTTGGGTTTTATATTTAATGCGAGATTGTGGAACTTAATATTTCTTGCATTGTGATTGAAAAAATCCAATCAAGATTCGATGCATAAAAACAATATTGTGCATTTATTTGTAAAGAAAAAATGTATTCGTCTCGTCACACAAATGACCGCTGAAACGGCACTCACTCTAGGCAAGATGAACTGGCTTCCTCTAAAGGAAGAAGTTCCATGGGAGCATGAAATTCACAAACGATTCCCAGTTGCATGTATATCCCTCGTTAAGGAAGATGACGATGTTAGAGTTTAGCAGCTCCTGCAGGGAGGCGTATACAGCGCGGCCTAATCAAGTTTAGATCACCGAAGTTAAGCAACGTTGAGTCTGGTCAGTACCAGATGAGTGACCATTTGGGAATTCTAGGCGCTGTATGTGCTCTCTGCTTATCTAGGCATTGTTTTCAGTCGTCCTGAACCACCACTTGTCATTGTTATTTAACAATGGCGACTCAGGAGAGGGGGGGGTTGGGGATTGAGTAACTTTTGCCACAAAAATTTCATGCGCATGAACCTTTACAGTGGGTTTTATGAACCTTTACGGTGGGTGTCCATAATCTGTCAAGACTGAAGGAAGCTACGATATACAGCTGCTGATGTTCTCAAGTGGTCACCCATCTGGTACTGCCCTAGATCAGCGTTGTTTAACTTCGACAATCCAACGAAAATAGTATCAACGTGATTATGCCATCCATCATTACACAAATTGTTATTCGACGAATAAGGGAAGGGACAACGCAAATTTTATTTTCATATGTTGAGGAATTTTCTTTCTTTTTATTTTAATTTCTGCTATGTCGATTTATACGTTTTTCTTTCCTTTTTTAAAACTTTCCAGTTCATTATTTCTTATTCACTTTCGCTAACATCTTTGATGTGAAATGTCATTTTTAAATATTAATCCCTTCCTTATCTCCCGACAATTAAAGGAAGAAAAATGATAAAAACGCAATTGGTTAGTATGTTTTCTTGGTCATTGTGCCATAGAGGGCCAAATGAAGACTTACCTTGAAAAAGTTGATTTCTTAAGGTATTCAGGGACAGTATAAACGATTATCACAATTAAATTTGTCGCCGGCAAATAATTTTTATGATATTAAGATTTTCATATTGCCATGTTTTATCTAATACTTTTCAGTGGCCGCCATTTTTTATTGTTACATAAGACACTTGATGCACGCTCCAAGCAATACAAAACACTCCCTTCCAATGTTAAGAATGGCGATCAGTGAAAACAATAAAGAATATCTTGGATAATGAAGGTTTTAATATTTTAAGAACTACTTGTCGGCGACAAATATAAATATGATATTCGTTCATACCAGACCTGAATACTCATAGAAAGCAATTTTTTAATGGTAAGTCTCTATTTGGTCCTCTAGGTCAAGGTTTTCCAAACTTCTTCATGTAATAAATATGGAAAATATTATTTTCAAATTGTAACAATAACTAATGATAATGTTTACATTTTTTGTTTTTGTTTAATCAAAAATTGTTGCATTTTTTATTAATTTATTTTTTATTTCATTTTTCATGAACCATCCTGAAACTCTTTACACCTGTAGTTATGTATCATATTTTTTTCTAGCAAAACAGATCAATAATTAAATGTTTGCATTGGATTTTTCCATATAAAGCATTTGGTCCTCTTTAAGAAAGGGCTTCCGGAGCTCCTCAGCCTCACCCACGAAGCCCCAGGGCCGTGGAGCCCATTTTGAGAAACCTTGCTCTATGTCACATTGATTGTTTTCTTTAGTTCATCAGAAATGACGTGAGTTTTTAT
>NC_136507.1:103309649-103324649 GCF_053919585.1 Euprymna scolopes
TGGGACGATTAATCGGAATTGGAATCGGAAAGCGGGGAAATCGGAATTTTGGGGGTATCGGAATCAGAAAAATGTGTGTCTGTTTTTTGATGCCAAAAACGATTCTTTTAAGTGGCTTTTCCATTTTGTTTAAAGCAAACCTTCTGTTGTGTATAATAATGATGAAATAATAAATATTTATTGATTTTAAACTACCAGTAAACTAAAATCAATCGATCATCACTTACAAATGATAAAATACTTGCATATTTAATGTATTTTTTACAGCAATCTTGAGAATAAATAAATAAATAAAATAACATCTTTATGGCTAAATATTTAGAATTTGAATCGGTACTTGTATCGGAATCGAAAATTTAGTACGGAATCGGTAATTGTATCGGAATCGGGAATAATATTGGAATCGTCTCATCACTAGTTTATAGTCAGTCATAAATTTTGCTATTTAGCATGTAAATTGAAAACTAAAAAACTTGCATATAAAGTTTAAAAGAAGCCAATATTAAAAAAGAATATTCCAGGGTGTAGGTAGGTTCAACGAAGAAAAATAGACCAAAATGGAGGGTTTTTAATGCATATAATGTAATCCATAATAAACATATTACTGAAAAAAAAAACAGTTCTTAAATATTTTGATAACAGTTCTATTTTTGTGTTTACTGTAAAAAAAAATTAACAACACCTGATGTTTGATTAAAAAAAAAACAGTGCAAAAACATTTTTATTATAAAGCTTATAATTTTGTTATAAGTGTTCAAATAAAAACAGGTTGAATAAAACTTCTTTTTTTATATTTGCTTTTAAAAAACTACATTATATACAGTGTAGGTTATCCATACCTTAACATTTATCTGAGATCACCTTTGCCGAATGGCTTTGTAAACAAAGAAGTCATAATTTTAACGAAAGCCATTTATTCGTCATATTATATTTTCCTGAAATTTTATTGCATAACAATTGGTGTTTTAACCTTATATTTTATTAAAGTGAATGTTTATTACATTCGCTCTGATTATATTGCATGTTAATGGCATGCTGTTTCATGAAATTACGACATTCTTTTACGACATTCTTAGCTATCCTTGGACCTGTATTGTTCCTAATATTTATCAATGACCTCCCCGACAAAACTGCCTCTGAGATGGGTATATATGCTGATGACACTACACTCTATAACAGGCATGACAGGAAAACAAACGAACACATATCTAAAGAAATGGCAAAAACACTAGAGGATGACCTCCAATCTGTAGTGGAATGGGGACATAAATGGATGGTCATATTCAATGCTGCCAAGACTAAACTGATTTCCTTCAATAATTACAAGAAACCTTCTCTGCCACCAATAGCAATGGCAAGTGACTCCCTGTCTGAAAGTACATCTTTTAAACTCCTCGGTCTAACGTTCTCAGGAAACATGAGTTGGAACAATTATATTGCAAACATTGCCAGGGTCGCTGCGAAAAAGGTAGGCTCTCTCTACCGTGCTAGAAAATTGCTGACACCTGAAAGTATCATGTACCTCTATAAGGCCACCATTCGCCCATGTATGGAGTATTGTTGTCACATTTGTGCATCTGCTACTAGTCTCTTCCTCCTAGACAAGGTTAAAAAAAGAGTTGCCAATCTAATAGGCCCTGAACTGGCATCTAAGCTTCAGCCTCTGTCCCATCGACGAAACGTTGCATCCCTCTGCCTGTTCTACAAGTATTTTAATGGTGAATGCTCTGACGAACTGCAGACACTTGTGCCCCCACGACGTAGACACCCTCGACAAACCCGACAGGCAGCTAAATCCCACCCCCACACAGTAGAGATCTCTAGATGTAAAAGATCTTTCTACTCCAGTAGTTTCTTCCCCAGAACCGCTAGACTCTGAAATTCCATTCCAAGTTCCTGCTTCCCCAACTGTACTGAAGTTCAAGTGCAACGTGAACCGACATCTTGCTGCCCAAATCCCAACATAGTGCCCTAGTAGTTGCTGCCCCTGATAGTAGCCCCCTACACCAAAGTGGCAATGCGCCTTGTTTGGGGTGAAAATGTAATTAAAAAAAAATAGAATGTTGTAAATATGTAACATCTTCCATATTTACGACATACTATCTAAGACATATATTTACGACATTTTATCTAAGATATTACATGTGTAGGACACTGCATATTTATGGCATACTGTTTTATTATATTACATGTTTATGACATTCTATGATTTTATTGCCTGTTAATGGCATTCTATTTCATGAAATTATTCGTTTACGACATTCTATGTAAGATATTACATATTTACGACATTCTAAGACATATATTTACGTCATTCTATTTAAGATATTACATATTTACGACAGTAAATCCATAATTATTGTTTTATATTTGCGATAGTAGTTGGAAAATAAATAGATGTACGAAGATAAAAAAAAACCCAAAACAAGACCATCGTTCGTTTGCCCATTTTTGTTCATGTGTGACATCACTTCAACACCAGGTTCTCTACAATTGATTCTCTCTCACACACACACACACACACACACACACACACACACACACACACACACACACACACACACACACACACACACACACACACAAAAAGACACACATACAAAGACACACACATACAAAGACACACATACACACGCACGCACACGCACACACACACGCATACAAAGACACACATACACACATGCATACGCATACAAAGACACACATACACACACACATACACACACACCACATACATACACACATATGAAAATTTGGAATTAAATTCTATAAATTAACAAATTAATTATTCATCAAGGAATACATAAATTTAAAGTTTTTCCTTCATACATGAATTTTCAATAAATGCCTTATCTCATAATAATAAAATCGTTTAGCAAAATAATGTTCATAGTACTGTTGGGACGATTAATCGGAATTGGAATCGGAAAGCGGGAAAATCGGAATTTTGGAGGTATCGGAATCAGGAATATGTGTGTCTCTTTTCTGACGCCAAAAACAATTCTTTTAAGTGGCTTTTTCATTTTGTTTAAAGCCAAATCTTCTGTTGTGTATAATAATGATAGAATAATAAAAATTTATTGATTTTAAACTACCAGTAAACTAAAATCAATCGATCATCCCTTACAAATGTGTTTTTACAACTGATAAAATACCTGCATATTTAACGTGGTTTTTTTACAGCAATCTTGAAAAAAAAAGTAAAATAACATCTTTATAGCTAAATATTTAGAATTTGAATCGGTACTGGTATCGGAATCGAAAATTTAGTACGGAATCGGTAATTGTATCGGAATCGGGAATAATATTGGAATAGTCTCATCACTAGTTTATTTATAGTCAGTCATAAATTTTGCTATTTAGCATGTAAATTGAAAACTAAAAAGCTTGCATATAAAGTTTAAAAGAAGCGAATATTACAAAAGAATATTCCATAGTATAGGCCAACAGATGAAGAACCCAACAGTGGAATTTCCTCGGGTCCCACTAGTAACATAATTATTATGTAACGTTATCGTTAATCTTCTTCAATGATGTCAATGGACCCAACATGTTGTATTCGAGACAGTCGCAAAGTAACAAGAAAGAAATTCAACACATTTTTTTTGTTATAATAAAAAGCAGTTATTCATGATACTTTCCAAAAACACATTGCATCTTGTTTAAAATGTATCTTGGTTTGCATCTTGTTTAAATGTATCTTACTTTGCATCTTGTTTAAAATGTATCTTAGTTTGCATCTTGTTTAAATGTATCTTACTTTGCATCTTGTTTAAAATGTATCTTAGTTTGCTATATAGTTACCAAAACTGTCGTGTCGAACATGTGGTTTTTGTTCTCAAGCCTCGACATGTCTGCTCCACTCCAGTAGCAACCATGCGGGGGTTTTTAATCTCTGCTTTTCTTTCCACTGTTATGTCTGCAGTTCGTTCCACGACATGCAGTGGTCCGACCATTTTTTCTTTTACTTCCAAAGTTTGGATTGCATCTTGTAACCCACGAGGTGCCTTTTTTTCATTTTAAACAATATTTTTTTTGTAAAAAGGTCTGGTCTTACTGTTATAACCCTAACCTTCTATCTTCGTCCGGGGACCGGGCCGCATCCGTCGCTAACCTGGTTCACGGGAGCATACTTGTGATGTACTCTTGGCCGTGTTCATCGCTCCCGGCTCGCAGGACCATAGATGCAACCCAGCAGGGCTACATTCTTACTTATTTGGTTGTGGACCCCTCAAGGGTGACCAGACTCTCACCGGTCACAGGAAAATATCTCTCTGCTGCTCAGGGCACGCGAAATGTGCATGACCCTAAGTTCGTGTGGCAACATCGTCCACTTCGACCGCCACTCTGGCTTCGTGCTGGATCCAGTCTGTCTCTTTCATCATCTGGCGTCAGGGCATACCTTAAATAAACTCAATCTTCATTCAGGCCGGCAATCGAGAAACAAAGAAAAACTCTGGCTCATTTTTGTAAAAACCAAACAAAATAATTATTTCTAAATCATTTTACACTTGTTTAAAGTCGAGTTCGTTTATCCGATCTTCGTGATGCAGGTTGTATAATTTAAGTTCATCTAGTTAATTTCCCAGCTAAGAGCAAGAGCTTTTCAATTTAGCTCTTATGAGGGTTTCGCCCTCCCCCAGGAGGGGCAAGGGCGATATGCACGTCCCAATGCCAGCCAGCAAAAAAACCCTAATTCTAAAAAAAAAAAAATGTTTTTATAAAACTGATCTGTTCCCCCCTCTGTCATATTGAAGATTATTTTTCCCCCCCCTCTGAACCTCTTTTTTTCTCTATCCCATTATCTTATTCTTTTCATTTTCTCTTTTCTTGTGAACCTCTTCCTTCTCTTTCGTGACCATATCTCTCCCTAGGTTCAATTTTATTTATTTATCGGTTCAACTAACTTATCGCTGGCTTGGTGGCCTGGTAGTTAAATACAACAGGTGGACTCAAATGATAACATCTCCCAGACACCAAAGCAGACATTTTGAACCCAAGTCATTGTTTCCATAATATTTGAATTGTTCTTTCTAAACTCAACCAGAAAACGATCTTGTATTTTTTTTCTGCCAAACTCAAGAATCTCATTATCATATTTTTTTTTTTTTTCATTGAAATATTTTATTTCTTATGGACATTTTTGCCTCTTCTTATCGCTACATAAGTACAAAATGGAAATTAAAACCCTTAAAGACAAATTATTATCTATTATTTTCTTCTTTCTTTGATAAAATCCTTGGGACATTTTTCTTTTTTTTCTTGGTCAAATATCACCCCCCCTCTTCTACCTTCTCTTCCTCTTTGAAAAGCAAGACCATTTGGTATTGCCAGGGATCTTGCTACACTGTGTCAAATAATGTATATGTAAAGAAGTCGTTACATATTCACTTAGATCCACAGGTTGTATATGAAAGTCTCACAAAGAAACAAGGAAAGCAAAAAATAGATAAATAAATAAAATAAAATAAATTCAACTCAGCTTTGATCTAGTGAAATTCAAAAGCATTTATTAACGGCACTTTCCAAATGATGCATTAAATCTTGTTTTGAAAATCTCTTTGCTCTATAGTTTAGAGTGGTCATGTTGGTTGTTATTAAATTCAATGAATAAAAATAGAGGCACAGTCGTAAGATTCAAGGCAATGAAGAAAGTTATAATCCAGACCAAATTGAGAGTGTTTTAATGTATGCATATGATGTAATCCATAAAGCGTGATAGTATAAAATCCGTTGAAATGTTTCTGAAAAGTTTGTTAGATGATATTTACTGAAAATTTCTCAAACAATTAATATATTTTAAATATATTAAAAATATTAAAATTATTAAAATTATTAAAATTATAATAGAATATTAGCTGACTATGAAAGGAGAAAAAATTTCTCTTGCGTCCTATCAAATATTAAAATATAAATGAGATATATGATTTTTTTTTTCTGGACTAACTATAATGGTAAGTGAGTTATGGAGATCCGTTTAACCTAGACATACACATCCGATTGACGTTAGACATTAAAGAAAAAAAAAAATTAAGATGGGCACGAAAAAAGACAGAGGAAAAAAGGGGGAAAGAATCCGTTAATACTAAGTTTAAAATTTAGAAATATAATTTGACGCAAGCTTAAATGGAGATGCGCTAATGCATGTTTATGAAAACGCACATAAATATACACACAGGCACTGACTGTCAAAATGCACTTTCGTAAATAATTGAATTCATTCAAAAACTTATCGCAAAAACAAAAACAAATAACATAAGCAAATCGCGATATACCAAAAGCCGTCGGCGAGAATGGACCAGCGGATAAAGAGGTTAGGCTCATTACCGCGAGGTTCCGATTTCGAATCTCGCTAGATTCAGCCACTCTGATGAGTCGTAGAAACATGTGTCAGTGGATAATTACACTTTAAAAACTATATATATATATATATATTTATGTAGAAATATATTTTCTTATAATATATATCAATCTTTATTTAAGAAGCTCAATGTAATTACAGAGCAATATAGAGAATAAATGACATTAAATGATTGATTTTGCGCTACGAAACAGATACTGCCAAGAATTGTACATGTCAACTGAATTAAAGGAAGGAATTATAAGATAGTCAACATCATGAATTTTGGAATATAACTTTTTGTCATTTATTCTCTCTCTCTTTCTTTCTTTCTCTCTCTCTCTCATATATATATATATATATATATATATATATATATATATATATATATATATATATATATATATATTTGTTTACTGTTTTTGGGGGAAACAATTCTAACAAAGTGCTCGATTACAAAGAAAAACTTTTTCGATATAAGAGCTTAATATTTATTTATTTAATTGTACAAAAGTTCAGAAAAAACATTGGTACCGTCGGTTTGAAGCCCAACATTTACCATTATGTTGGGCTTGAAACCGACAGTACCCTTAACTCATCAGAAGAAATAGCAACGATCAATCCCTCAAAAGGAATGGAAATGTGATTTGACATGGTAAAAATCTGAAAATTGGAAGAGAAGCTGCAGTTATCTTTATATTTGTCCATTACGCCATCTTGAATTCTATTTCTTCTGATGAGTTAAGGGCATAATAGATTCACTGCTTGATATAATAATGAAGTGATTGATTTTGCGCTACGAAACAGACACTGTCAAGCATTGTATAAGTCCAACTGAATTAAAGGAATAAATTATAAGATGGTCAACCTCATGAATTTTGGAATATGACTTTTTGTCATTTATTCTCTCTCTCTCTATATATATATTAATGATGTGACGATTTCAGTATTGTGTGTGTGTGTGTGTGTGTGTGTGTGTGTGTGTATGTGTGTGTGTAAGCTTGAAATCTGGCCACTCTGGATAGCTTTGCTATATATATACGAGATATATTCAGTCATGTGCGAATTTTAAACAAACAGACTTTTAACTCGTAAAAGCAATAAAGATTAGTCTTCGTTTCAGTACTTGCGATAAGTATCATTATATCAAAGTGATTATGCTTTGCAAGTCAGAAGAAGAAGAAAAGAAGAAGAAGAAGAAGAAGAAGGAGGAGGAGGAGGAGGAGGAGGAGGAGTAGAAGGAAAAAAAACAAGAAGAAAAAGAACAACAACAAAAGCAAGAAATAGAAGAAGAGGAAGAAGAAAAAGAAGAATAAATAGGAAAAAGAAATAGAACAACATCGATGCCTCAACATAAACGTGGATTCCACCAACAAAGTTTCTTTCCTAGAACTGCCCGTCTATGGAACGTTGTTCTGCTGGCCTGCTTTTCATCTGATTACAATATTGTCGCTTCAAGTCCAATGTAAACAAGTACTTATTGAACAGTTCTCGTAAATAATCTGATTATACCAAATT
Organism: Euprymna scolopes; assembly: GCF_053919585.1. Classification (NCBI taxonomy): domain Eukaryota; kingdom Metazoa; phylum Mollusca; class Cephalopoda; order Sepiida; family Sepiolidae; genus Euprymna; species Euprymna scolopes. Next base: position 103,317,508 of record NC_136507.1, read on the forward strand.
TCCACCACAAACGATTATTACGCTACTGTGCCAATGGCTACAATACACACATTATCCCTTATCCTCAAGTAGGTTTCTGGCCTTGATATATGGTAACCCATTTGTAAAATAATAACAATAACAACAACAATAGCAAAGACGAACAAATGAAAATATTACAGTAATATAATTTTAAAATTAGAGCAACGTTTGACTCGGGGCAAAGTGTAGTATCTCTTATGTCACTATACTTTATTTTTTTCTGCCCTCCGTCAATGAAGGAGCAATCCTTCTAGAATGAGAAAATCTTAATTATATTCCCGTCCAAAATGCGCCCTTTTGAGTAGCTGGATTTTTCCCCACATTAAAAATCAACCTGGTATCTAACTCTGTCCTCCTGGGGAGACAAATAAATAGGGATCATTCAATCAGCATATTTTATGATGGGAATGATATTTCAAACATAAGCGTGCCAGACCAACCAAATACCACTTAAAAATAAGCGGGATAGAACAACGAAATACGATTTAAAAATTAACCGTAGCAGACTAACAAAAGACTATTTGAAAATTAAGCGTGACAGACCAGCGAAAAACTATTTGAAAATTAAGAGTGACAAACCAACGAAATACTATTTGAAAATTAAGAGTGACAAACTAACGAAATACTATTTGAAAATTAAGCGTGACAGACCAACGAAATACTATTTGAAAATTAAGCGTGACAGACAAACGAAATACTATTTGAAAATTAAGCGTGATAGACCAACGAAATATTATTTGAAAATTAAGCGTGACAGATAAACGAAATACTATTTGAAAATTAAGCGTGACAGACCAACGAAACACAATTTAAAAATCAAGGAGTATTAGGATCTAAAAATAGAAGCCTGTTTGATAAGAAATTTATGAGGGAGAAATAGATAAGTGACTGAGGAGGTGTGATTTATAATGTCTACAATTAATTGATATTTCTTGTTTTTTTTTTATTTAAGAGTTTATCCCTATCCTTAAATTTCACGAATAAATAAATAAGCAAATAAGGCACGAGGAATTTAATGATTGACAAGATTTGTATCTTTTTTTTTCTTAGTTAATAATTGGTGTCAAATTCTTTCTGGTTAGTTCACTATAATATGAAGCCAATGATGTCTTATCACTATAATTTGAATGAACAAAGGACTTTTTATGGCAAATATATCTTTGTTTGAAAGTATTGCTTGTTTGATTTATATAAAATTTGTTCTAATATTAGCTTAGTAGATAAAAAGGTTGTTAGACAGTTTTGTTTGAGGGAATATTTAGATCTATTCATACGATTACAAGTTTTAGATTTTTTTACTCGGGTTAAATTCTATGTTATCATTTAAAATTTTATTGTTGTGGTTTTTTTAAATTATATTTTTCAAGTTATTGCTGCAACTGTAGCTTAATTTAATCGTGTTTGTATTAAAATTTTTGTGAAGGATATTGCTGGGAAAGTGTAGCTTAATGTGATTTCAGAATGTTTTCCTAGGTTAGTTTTAACTATTTGATTGAAGGGAGGGGTAAACCAAATGATTTTTCTTTCACGTACTATTTTAAAATGTGATCGTATTTTGTGGAGATTCAATATATTCTAATTGAGCCTTTTATATCCGCTGTTTTGCAAGGGCCTTATTGTAAAAATTTTCATGCTTATTAAATATTTCTTTGGATGAGTAGTTAAAACTAATTCTTCTGCTAATAGACGTAGGATATGTTTAATGAAAGATTTAGGGTGGTTTGAGAGAGAAAGAGAGAGAGAGAGAAAAAGAGAAAGAAAGAAAGAGAGAGAGAGAGAGAGAGAGAGAGAGAGTGGACATATATAGGGCTCATGTTTTCTTTGTTATACGGTTCATAAGTTCCCTTGCTAAGGTTTAAGGTTACATCTAGAAAGTTCTAGGTAATACGAGGGGCGTGCAATAAGTAATGCCCCTGACCTACTTCTAGTTGTCTGATCTAGCTGAAAATTTGCATGTGCAATAATTAATTTCTCTACGGGTTATGTGTCAAATTACAGCTCTGATATAATTGTGGTTTCTGTTTTACAGGTGTTTGAACTGAGTCAGGTGTGAAATGGATCCTGTTGAATGTCGAGCAGTGATCCGGTTTTTGTATTTGAAAGGACGCACACCACAGGAAACTTTTGATGAAATGAAAGAAACTTATGGTGATAATGCCCCAATCATATGACCTTTTAAAACGCTGGCATAGTGAATTCAAACATGACCGGAAGTCTGTGAAAACAGCTCCCAGACCTGGTCGCACCCCTACTGCCATTGATGAGGCTTCTGCCCGTCAAGTTGAGACTGCCGTTTTGGAAGATCGGCGCATTACTATTCGCCAAATAGACCAAGATGTCACGATTAGTACAGGGTCTGTGGAAACTATCATTCATGACCATTTGCATATGGATAAGGTGTCTGCCAGATGGAGTCCCAGGTTGCTCACACCATTCCAGAAGCGAGAACGAGTCGAGTGCTCAAGGATGAATTTGGAGATGTGCCAAGAAGATGAGCAAAAGTTTTTCAAAAGACTGATTACACAGGATGAAACCTGCGTCCATCACTATGATCCAGAGACCAAATCCCAGTCAATGCGGTGGAAGCACTTGGACTCACCCCCTCCAAAGAAGGCAAGGGTGCAGCCCTCCGCTGGCAAGGTTATGCTCACAGTCTTCTGGGACCAGGACGGAGTAGTGATGACAGATTTCCTGGCAAAGGGTACCACAATTACAGGAGCCTATTATGCTTCACTTTTGAGGAAATTAAGGAAATCTATCAAAATCAAGAGGCGGGGCAAGATCAGCAAAGATACCGTCCTCCTGCAAGACAACGCTCCGGTCCACAACTTGCATGTCGCCAGATCAGAAGCACGGGCGTGTGGTTATGAGAAATCTTCCCTTCCTCCCTACTCTCATGATCTTGCACCCTCTGACTTTCACCTCTTCCCAGCCATGAAGTTGTTTTTGAAAGAAAAGTGTTTCCCAGGTGATTCAGCCTTGATTTCTGAAGTCACGTCGTGGTTGGAGGACCAAACTGGGGTGTTCTACAAAAACGGTCTTCAGAGCTGCATCAAACGATGGGAGAAATACATAACTCTGGGTGGTTCCTATGTAGAGAAAGACTAATAACTGTGCCAAGTTTCGTTGCTCTACTGCTATGGGAAGTGGGTCAGGGGCATTACTTATTGCACGCCCCTCGTATCAACCTTACGAATGATTCTTTTGAATTCTTTTATAATGATCTTTTTAATCTTATCGCCGTTAGCATTTTTTACTAGAAGACCATCGTCTCTATACAAGCCGATAGTTCCAACTTCTATATCTTAGTAAGATTATATAGAATATATAGTCCAACTAAGTCTGTAATATACGCAGAATCAAGAGGACCCATGGAAATTTCAAATGGTCCAGTTTGATTCTTAATCCATTGTTCATTTCTACTAATAAAGACAGTATTTCTACATTTTCTAATAATATCAATTCTGTCCTTGGAGATGTCGGTAAGAAGTGAGGCAAATTCCACGGCGTCATGGAATAGTTCCTTAGTAATAGAAGATAGTAATTTATAATATAAAATTGAATGAAAGAACATTTCTTGTTTTTTTTTTTATCAAAAAACAAACGTTATTGATTTAGATTATATGTGTTTTTGAACTAACAATTAATCCTTTCCAAGATATCAATTTCACAGCTACTGAGGTTAATTAGTCTTGTAATTGGTTTATTGTTGAAATCTTATTTGTCGTCCTTTATAAGAATATAGGCTTCCTTATTTACTAATTTACGTTTTGTCAGTTATAGACTTACTCTCAAAGTTAATAGTTTTTACTAAGTCAAAATTTAATTTTTCATAATAACTTGTAATATTCTGTTCCAATAATTTAATGTATTCTATCTTGTTTACCTTATAAAAGTTCTGGGGATTTCTGCCGTAACAATAAATTCTTTTGTATTTTGAATTTCTTTTACAATTTTGTCTAATCCCTTTTTGGAAATTGTGCTTCCTACCATGAAAAAATATGCATGTCCATCAGCGTTTCATCTTTATTGTAAGACTTCTTCGGGATGAATCTTACAATAAAGACGAAACGTTAATGGACACATAAGTTCGTTTGTTCCATTTTCTTCTCTATCTCGTCGGAATAATAATTCCATTATCCTCATCTCACACACACACACACACACACACACACACACACACATATTTAATAATTATTATAGTAAATAATTATATAATTCAGATACGTTTGTAATGTATACATATGTTAATATGTTTTTACCTACAGATTCACTCCTAAACAAATTAACGATTATTATGAAATCGGAACACAGCCCATCCATCCATAGCCCTTGAGCCCCATAGGTCATCTACAACTTCTGTAGATGCTTTTGTAGCGACGGGTTCTTTTTACAGGGTGAGGATGCTGGCCACACGCCCAACCTTCCCAGCGCCTACCCTTCCCAAATGGTTACCCATCTGGTACTGGCCAGGCTCAATGTTGCTTAACTTTGGTAATCTGGCGAGACCGGTGTGTCAACGTGATTGTGCCATACTCCGAAACGCAGCCGTTAGGCGTAAATGATCTAAATGTAACTTATATTTAGTTTGTTTTAGTTTTATGAAGAAAAGATTAAAGAGATGGAAACCCTTCATCAAAATTCAGATACCTTTAGTTTTATTGACATTTTCGAAGTAGATATTAAACATTAATTAAGATATTCCCCAAATTTCAGTTACTTTGAAATACTTTTTACTGAGTATTTACGGGGGCATAATATAGGCACAAACTAATTTTTAAATTCAAATATTTCAGATTTGCATTACATTTTATCTATATTCATTAATCACTAATTAAATAGATTCCATTAACTTAATATTTTCTTAAGACCTCTTAAAATTTAGATTTTAAATTGAAGATTTGGATTAAAATTATAATGATTATAAATATAATATTTAATATCATTATAATTTTAATTTTTGTAATTTTTTTTTACAAAGAAGTCACTACTATTCAAGGCCCGGAGGTCATTCGGTGCGGTAGTCAATGAAGCAATATCGTAGTAATCATTAGTGGAAATTTGGTAAATTGGATTACTTAAGGGGATGGCTCATCAAGAACTTGTTTATGTTGGACTTGAAGACGACCATATTGTAATAAGCTGGAAAGCAGGGAAACGGAAGAGAGTTCCACAGGCGTGCAGTTCTAAGAAAGAAGCTTTATTCATCGAGTCCACGTTCAGGTTTAGGCACAGATAAAGAGCGAGGGAAATTATTTATAGTTTCAGCTAGTTTTTTTGTGAAAGTTTGGCAGAGGGGAGTCATAAGTTGGAGTTCAGACGAGCACTTGCCATGAAAATAACGATGGAGCAGAGACAGGCTCGCAACGTCTCTTCTGTGGGAAAGAAGTTGCAGGGAAGAGAAAAAGACATCCCCTACTATGCTACGAAGTCTATTTTGAATTCTGTCAAGGCACTTCTAGGATCTCCTGTCAAGACGTGGCAACAGTGCTCCATCCCAGGACGTACTTGGCTCTTATATAGGTAGAGAATTTCATCGGCAGCGAGAAATCTACTGGAGTGGTAAAATGATTCCACCATTTTCCCATCGACCTTGGCAACGGATTTGACGTACATGTTCCATTTCCTATTAGGAGTAAAATCAAACCTAGAAGTTTGTCAAAACATGAAGCTTTTCCAAGATGAGAGCCATTTATTCCAATTGATGTCAAACAGAAGTCAGAGCGTTGATGATGAAAAGATAAAAGCTTAATAATGAGACATAAAAGTGCTGCAAAACTGTTCTGATAGTGGAATTAATTATTCCACTTCTGTGGCAGATAACGTATATATATATATATATATATATATATATATATATATATATATATATATATATATATATATATATATATATATATATATATATATATTAAAGTTTTAAAAAGGATAAGTGGAGTCATTATTAGAATTTTGAGGAAGATCGATGCGGGGAGAAAAAAATAGACACGAAAAATAGTTCAAAGATTATTCGACTAATATAAAATAATGATAAAAAAGAACCTCGAGGTAACTTTCGTCCGACACTTGTCAAGAGATTACGTCAGCAGTGATCATATATATATATATATATATATATATATATATATATATATATATATATATATATATATATATATAATAAGCCTTAAGAATTCTCACGAGAATGAAACTCGGAATATTCTGTGTGGCTTAATTGCCATATATATTTTTATAGTATAAGGAAAATAATAATCAAAGAACAAAATATCAAAACAGATCCTGGTTAACCGTTTTTCCTTAATCCTTAAATAATTCAATAAAATGAATAAGTTTAGAGAGAAAAAAGTGTACATATTTATTTAACGTATTTTTAAAAGTGTATATATATAGACATTGAACAACCCAACCTTCCCATACACACATAGTTTCCTTCCCCATATGGGTAGGATTCTAACAATGTTTCCTTTTCATTTTCGTATGGTCTATGATCGTTTTCTTTTTTTGCATTTTTCCTTTTAATATCCTGAAGATGTCCTCTGCAATAGGGACGAAACGTTGATCATTTCATAAATTCATTCGGTTTTTCTTTTTTCAAAACAACATAACGTCAACAATCGCAGGTATTTTTATTTTATTTTTATTCACATATAAGAAAAATGAATTTATAGGAGTATATATATATATATATATATATATATATATATATATATATATATATATATATATATATATATATATATATTAGCAGGCCGCACAGTGTTGTCCGGCCCTAAAATATGCATGAATATTATATTTTAATTAATGCAGAATTCTTATTTATTATAACCAGAAATACCGTAGCTCAATTCCTTAAAAAAATGAAGTAAAAACAAAACAGAAAGAAACTGAGACATGTGCGTGCGAGTATTATGTTTTTTCTAAACAGTTCACTTCTTGTAACAAAAAAAAAAAAAAATACTCGAACTGAGATCGAAACTAAACCTAAAGAATGTGAATCAAGTATGATAACCATTAAGCTTGCTTGACACTGTCTTTAAGAAATATTTTCAAACCTACTTATCTTTAACACAAGTAATCTGTCATGTGAACGATTCACTCAAGCGCATAAGTGAAACAGTTGA
>NC_136507.1:103329649-103392149 GCF_053919585.1 Euprymna scolopes
ATGAAAATTTAAAAATTTACTTTTAGGCCGACGAAAAATGTATCGTTTTTTTGTTGTTTTTTATATTTTGTCGGCAAGGCAAAATGAACATGGAAGAAAAAGATAGAGTATAGAAGAGAGAGAGAGAGAGAGAGAGAGAGAGAGGGGGGGGGGTGAAAAAGACGTTCAGCGGGTGAATCAGCAAGCGAGGTGACCGGATCACCCGGTCAGCAACTCGCTTTCTGACCCCTGTTAGTGACTAACCGAACGAAGAAAGAAAGAGAAGAATACGGAAAGAGGGAGAAGAGAGAGGGAGAGACGGAGAAAGAGGCATTTTAACAGGACGCTCCGCCCAACGACAGAGAACAAACTGATGTCGTCGAAACAGATAATGTCGACCCCTCTCCATGAACAGCGAAAGAAAGGAGACAATGCCGACCGTAAAATGGCAAGGAACACGGCGCACCAAAAGATTTACAGTGAAGAATAACCGAAACAGTGGATGAATAATACATAAGGAGTATCGCATGTTACAAACGGTAGTCCGAAACATATAAAATGGTGGTTAAACTTCACGTAGAAAATAAAAAAACAAAACAAAAGTAAGTCCCATCTTTTTGCATACATCTCTCTTGTATATTAAGGTTCATTTTTCCATTGTTTTGTTTGTATTGATGTATGTTTTTCTATCGATATATTTCTCGTCGGCATTTTCAGATAGTAGATTAAGATACCCCTTCCACATCCTCGTAATATTTTTAAAATTCAATTTTATTCCCGCCTACCGTAGTTTAAATTTTATAATAGAATTAACTTTAAACGTTACCACTTGTGTGTCCGTGTTTTCGTTCATTCTTGCATGATGTTGTATTCGTCCTCGTGTCTCCTTTTATTTTTTACGCTTGTCGCGTGTGCGATAAATATTTGCTTTTCGTAAATTTCGTTTTTGCTTTTTATCTACCCCCCCTTTTATCGCATGTGTAACAATATATATAAGTAGAAAAGGTCAAGATATTGTAGACTTGAATTGAAAATATTTTTTCAAAACAAGGAATACGAAGTAAATGTTAAAGGTTCCTTATTCAGCTGGCATCAATTGTGATGGATGGCTCTCGTCTGGGTGAGGCCCCATGTTTTGACAAGCTTCTGGGTTTGACCTTTACTCCTGATCTGAAATGGAACACGTACATCAAGTCTGTTGCCAAGGTCGCAGGAAAGATGGTGGGATCCTTCTACCGCTCCAGAAGATATCTCACTACTGATGCAATTCTCTATCTATATAAAAGCCAAGTACGGCCAAGGATGGAATACTGTTGCCATATCTGGGCAGGAGCTGCCAAAAACAGCCTATCATGCCTTGACAGAGTACAAAATAGACTTCGTGGTTTAGTGGGGGATGCCCTTTTCTCTACCCTGCAACCCCTCTCCCACAGAAGAGACGTTGCGAGCCTGTCCTTGTTTTATCGTTATTTTCATGGCAGGTGCTCGTCTGAGCTCCAATCCCTGGTCCCCCCTCGCCAAACTTTCACGAGAAACACCCGTCTAGCTGAATCCACTGTGAAAAATTTCCCCCACTCTATATCTGTGCCTAAATCAAAACGCGGATTTCATGAGCAAAGCTTCTTTCTTAGAACTGCACGCCTGTGGAACTCTGTTCCGTCTGCCTGCTTCCCTCCGGACTACAACTTGGATGTCTTCAAGTCTAATGTTAACAAATTCCTAATGAACCGCCCCCCTAATTAAACACTTCATAAAATCTCCTCATTAACGTGATGTACTTGCAATAACCCTTATCCCTGAGTGGCTTCCGGGCCTTGATAAGTGGTGATCACTGTGTAAAAAAAAAAAAAAAAAAAGTTTTTTAAAATAAACTCTTCTTATCAGAGGAAAAAATGTTAGCAAAAATGTACGTATAGATAGATAAGTATTTTCGAAAACAGTCGAGAAAAAACGAATATAAAAATTTATATGAAAAATGAAAACGAATACTCAACAAATATCCGGCGAGTTTCGAAAGGTTGTAATAAGTGTGTCGATTAGTAAATCCAAGAAAAGTTCAGTAAGATATCCTTTGGAATCTCTTTAAAAAAAATATCCGGAGATGAAGAAATGATGAAAAGTTCGTGTAGACTAATCTTGTATTGGAAAGTGGGAGTAAAATCCAATTCAGAGAATTAAAAGATATTTTGTCGAAGTTTTATTTAAAAAAATATTCAATTCAAATGGAGAAGAGATAAAAAGTTCGGAAAAAAAAAACATTGGACAACCAATCTTTCATGGTCAGTTCAGTCATAAAATGGCAATGGGTGGAAAATACAAGCAATGGAGAAAGAAGATAAAAAGGTCAGAGTTAGGGGGGGAGGGGAGTTTTAATATCTCGCTAGTTAAATTAAGTATTCAAAAGGAATTAAACGGGAAGAGAAGCGGAGTTACAGTGGAAATAGGGGTAGGTTAAGGGGGATGGGAGGTGAGAAACCTGAAAATCGGAGATGTAAAACTACTTGGTGTTAAGAAAAAATGTTTGAAATAGGGGGAAGCGGTAAAACAAAACATTCAAAATCTATATTAATAAAAAAGTTAAATAAATAAATAAAAAATAGCTTCAGAAGGATTTATAATTAAGAAAGGGCCAGAAAGTAATAAATATAGGGAAAACATATAAAGATAAACAGTTTATATAGAATAAAGTGGTCGAAGATGAAAAAGAAAATCATGTAATGCCGAAGGGGGAAAAGTGTCTAGGCACTAAATCGGGAGTTCATTAGAATAGAGGGGGGGGGTGAAAAAAGCTGCGAGTGCATTAAAGGGTATAAAAGAGATTGGAGCTAACTGGTAATTGTCTAATTATAAATGACGTAGAGATGAAAAACAGAACTTTTGGAGCAGTAAGAGGGTCGTAGTATTTAAAGGATGATAAATAAAGAAGAAAATGGGATTATAGGTAAAATGAGAAATTGCATGTCAGTGTGATAAAAAAATTATCAGCCAATGACTCAAAAGTGAGATACATGGGCGAAGAGTAATTTCGAATTGGCTATACTTGTATTTTTTCTTATGTTTGCAGCTTGAAATTAATTCGTTTTTAGAATTAATGATGTTAAAACTTTGATATAAGGTTTATAGCTTCCGATATATAGAGCTGGCAATATTAAGAGTGTAGGATTAAGATTTCTGCGTATTGACTATTTAATGGAAAAGCTTATGTTTTTAGTCTTAAGATTTTTAATTAATGAAGAAAATGTTGTACCCTTATTGTTGGTCATTGTTATATTCATTAAACGAATGGACATGATTTGAAATGAAGAGTTTAATTAGCGTGGACAGAGCTAGAAACACTAATAAACACGACCAGAATCTTTAGCCAGGATTTCCAAATGGAATTCGGTATGGAAAGGTGGCACTGCTGACCATGAGGAGGGGAAAACAAGAAGCAACTGAAGGTATAGCATTCCCCAATCAAACAGAAATGAGGGCACTAGGCTACAAATACCTGAGTATTGGAAGCAGACGCCACCAAAGCAACGGAAATGAAAGAGAAAATAGGAAAGGAATACCTCAGAAGAACAAGAAAACTCCTCGAAACCAAACTAAATAGTCGAAACATAATTAAAGGAATAAACTCGTGGGCAGTGTCACTGATAAGATACTCTGAACCTTTTATAAACTGGAGCAAAGGAATCTCGACCAGAAGACCAGGAAACTAATGACGATGCACAATGCACTAAACCCGAAGGATGATACTGACCGACTATTTGTGAAAAGGAAATACGGAGGAAGAGGGCTGGTCTGTATAGAAAAGAATTAGAAAATACATAATGTAGAACACCGAAAGAATAATGACTGCAGCAAAAGACACGGAAGAATCTTACAAGATAGAAAAAGAGACGAGGAATAAGACGAGAAAAGAAAGATGGGAAGAGAAACAGTTACATGGATGATTCATTAGGATTACGAAAGAAGAGACTAATGAGAACACTTGGAAATGACAACAAAAAAGAAACTTTAAGAGGGAAACTAAATCAATAATAACAGCTACGCAAGATAATATAATTAGAACCAACCACATCAAAGAAAGGATCGGCAAGACACAAGAGAACAGAAAACGCAGACTCTGCGGACAAAGAGACGAAAAATAAACCACATAATAAGTGAATGCAGTAAACTAGCCCCTCAGTCACGATCAAGTGGGGAAGGCTGTTCATTGGCAATTATAGAAACAATTGAATCTTGAACACACAGACAAATGGTACAAGCACAATTCGGCAGCAGTAATGGAAAATAAAAGTCACAAGATCATGAATATAAATACGGATAAACCCATCCATGCAAGAAGACCGGATGTCATAATAGTTATCAAGAAGGAAAAGTCCTGCCAGATTGTAGTTTTTCAGCAGACCACAGAGTGAAGATCAAGGAGAACGAGAAGCGAAGCAAATACACGGAACTGACTAGAGAGCTCAAAAGGATCTGGAAAATAAAGAAAGTAAAAATAACACCATTAATAGTAGGAGTGCTAGGAACAATATCAAAAGTCTTTGAAAAAAAAAAGAATAGGGGAGATTGGAATCAGAATGAGGTCTGAGAAAATACAACGAATTTCAATAATGAAAACTGCTGAAATATTAAGGAAAACCCTTGAGTGTGAAAACTAAAACCATGCATTAACTATACACAAATTGGATACTGAAACGGCTGAAGATGCAAAACACAAAGTAACATCACACAAAATCAAGAAAACTGAAACTGTACAACCCCCCCCAAAACAAAACGGCCTAACTTTTTCTTTTTATGAACAGGCACCATATTAAATAATGAAGGTCAAGGAGGAGGGGAAGACCAAGGAGAGAAAGCACTAGCCAGACCTCCGCTGGAGATGTGCAGAGAGGACTGAGACCTTGGGGAGGCTTATTGCCACCCAAATTCCAGTGAAGACCAATTATCGCTGACAACGAGAAATCAATGGTAAGCGGCTGTTGCGATAAAGCAAATTCTTTTGCAAAGGTTATCAAAAGAGTTGGAAAGTACTGGAAATCTGGAAAGACTTGTTTTCACTCAGACTCCAGGGAACACTACAAGTTGTTCTAAAAGAGCGATCTTTGATTATGGCCTGTGTGAATACTCCTAGTGAGTGAGTAAACAACAACAACAACAACAACAACAACAACAACAACAACAACAACAACAACAACAACAACAACAACAACAACAACAACAACAACAACAACAACAACAACAACAACAACAACAACAACAACAACAACAACAACAACAACAACAACAACAACAACAACAACAACAACAACAACAACAACAACAACAACAACAACAACAACAACAACAACAACAACAACAACAACAACAACAACAACAACAACAACAACAACAACAACAACAACAACAACAACAACAACAACAACAACAACAACAACAACAACAACAACAACAACAACAACAACAACAACAACAACAACAACAACAACAACAACAACAACAACAACAACAACAACAACAACAACAACAACAACACTGGATGAGTGCAAGGAGCACTGGGATCTTGGGTAGATCCAAATTCCAGTGAAAACCAATGGTCACTGCCGATGAGGAGTCAGTGGTAGGTGAATGTTGTGATAACGCAAATTCATCTGCAAAGATTATCTAAAGATAGAAAATACTGGAAATCTTGGGAGACTTGTTGTCACTCAGACCTCAGAGAATACTACAAGTTGTTTACAAAGAGAAATCTTTGATGATGGCTGGACAAGCGCGAAGAGAACTGGGACCTTGGGGAGGCTTAGTGCCACTCAAATTCTAGTATAAATGGCCACTGCCAGCAAGAAATCAATGGTAAGAGGCTGTTGCGATGACGCGAATTCATTTGCAAATGCTATCGAAGGCGGTGGAGAGAGCTGGACATCTGGGAAGACTTGTTGTCACTCAACTTCCAGAGAACACCACAGGTTTCCAAACAGATCGTTTGTTGACTTGTGTGAAAGCTCCATGTGAGCCAATAATAATAAGGAACTGAAACTGCCACAAACCATAATAATCTGATCTTAACAAAATTCGTGCGCACACGTGTACACGCAAACACACACAGATAAAAATAAACACAAACACGCGCTTATATGTGTAGCGTCATCAGCTACAACTGATAGCACACAAAGTAATCGTGAAGGGTATAGGAGGATAGAAAGACATAGATGTGAAAGCTACATCAATATTTCACTGGAAGGACGCAGAAAATACTAGAATTTTGAGAAGGCTTATTGTTGTTATGTCATTGGCTCTCGGAAAATACCGGTTACTCATAGTTTGTTGCATGGTCGATTGTCAGTGTTTAGGTTAGAAATATTTCTATAACAAAGAAAAGAATGTTATCGGATCGAAAACTTGAGAAAATATTTACATTCAAATAGTTCCTGTGAATTTGATCTTGGGGCGGGGGGGGAGGAATCTGATAAGTAAAAATAAACACGGATAACTACATGACAGGGATTAGAAGAGGATCGTGGCGATACGTAGTGATGACGTCATTTAAAGGGGGGGGGAGAGTTTTTTTTTTAAAGACATGTAGTCAAGACGTGGCAGTCAGAGTTGAGAACAAACAGTCGGTAACTAGAGGGACAGAGACGGTCCACTGACCGTAATGTCCCCGAGCAGGGAAGACTGTCGGAAAATGTCAATAGTAAAATCTGACCAACATGTAGCTTTACAATTGGAAACATCAGTAAATAAAATTGCTGAAAATACAAACAAGACTTCGAATCACATGAATCTTCATTTGGAATTTTGTCAAGGATTCATCACATCAAGATCAACCCAAATAGATAAGGTATGTTTTCCTATTGGCAAATGTTAACTCGCCCCAAAAGAACTGCATCCGTCCCCTATTATTATAAATATCTTATGTTATAAATGTCATATTCTGTGTATACACTCATCACTAGACGATCACACACACACACACACACACACACACACACACACACACACACACACACACACACACACACACACACACACACACACACACACACACACACACACACACATATATATATAATACGAAATTAAGCATGGCCAGTACCAGATGGGTGACCATTTGGAAAGTCTAGGCGCTGTATGTACCGCGCCGAGTCGTAGAAATTTCCTGAGGGCGCATAAATTCACTGGGAGAGATGTACCTCCAGTTTTCGTTAAGACATGCATCTAGGAGAAGGAGGTTAGCAGTAATACCAAAAAGTGTCGTTGGTTCTACACAAAGCCTTCACGACTATATATATATATATATATATATATATATATAAAAATCATCTGTGTGTATTTCCGAGTAACTAGCTGTTGTGGCGGAATCGACGGGAGAATCCATTATATATATGTACTCAACATTTTAGAGATAATATGAAATATAGTCACGTCAAACAGAGAATAGACACATACATATATACTCGTAAATATATGAACTCATTGGTTAGACTATATTACATTGTCACTCAGATTCCAGAATTAACCAACGGTTGTTATAAGCAAGAAATCAATGATGAACGGCTGTTGCGATAACGTAACATGATGTACAGCGTTTATTGAAAGAGCTGTAGTACTCGAAAATCTCGTAAAACCTGTTATCACTCAGACTTGAGGGAAAACTATACTGTTTTGCGAGTAAACGCTCACTCGTAATAAGTCCTGTGAGAACTAGTGAGTTCGAAGTATATATCCTTTTTTTCTTTTTTTCTTTTTTTAAAGTTTCCTTTCAGTCTCGAATGATAATCAAAACCGGCTATAAGGATGGCGTGCTACCTGCTTCCCTGACTGTACAAATATAAAGAAGTTTAAATGTAATGTAAACCAACATCTTGGTAAGCTTTCTTAAGCATGGCCCCAAATAGTAGCCCCTTACGTCCCAGTGGCGATATGTTAGCGGTGAATGCGAGTAAAAGAAAATATAGATCGATCTGTCCGGCATTTCCCAGTGCGCTTAAATTTAATTTTGCAAGTTAAATTTAAATAGCACGGCATCATTTAGTTAACTTAATTAATTAGTTAACTGAATTAATTAGTTAACTTAATTAATTAGTTAACTTAATAAAATTGTTAGGCAACCATAATCATTTCTTGCTGGTGTTTCTTTTTAGAAATAATAAAAAAAATCTTTGTACTAATACGAGGATCGTTCAAAAAGTAAAGCCTCCTATTTTTAACTCGAAAAGTTAAAGAGCTACAAAGACGGGAATGGTACCATTAAAACGAGCAACCATTTGTGCTCTACGATTTATTATTGCACATAGTCATTTCTATTCTCAAGTGATTGTTGCCAGGAATTCAATGACGCATCTCTACTTTTGACTCACGGCCATGATCCTCACACCGTCAATATCTGCAACAGAGAGATGAAACTTTCAGGTTATGAATGCATAAATTCAGTCATCATAAAAATGCAATTTGCATTCTCCTGATCTATTTGAGAAGAATAAAAATAGGAGTCATTACTTTTGAAACGCACCTTGTGTTGCTAATTAGGTTTCTCTCTCTCTCTCGCTCTTTCTTTCCTTTTTTCTAAAAACCGACTCATAGAAAACGCAGGCTCTGTATTATGACATATACAGGATGGGGCAGAGCAACTTATTTAAATTTGGCGTTCTGAAGCGATGGTTACCTCAAGGATGATAGGGATGGACTTATTTGAGAGGGTGGAGCTTAAAGTTTTGTTCTTAATGTGTGTTATTTATTTTTTCAGCATTTTCAGGAATCTAGTGAGCATGATGGAGTGGACAAAGGTCGAACGCGCTTTCGCTGTTGAGGCATTTTTTTCAAGCAGTCGCACAATCGCGCAACGCAACGTGCACTCCGTAGACTTTTCAATATTACCCACCGTGGTCGTGTTCCTGGCCGGCAGTCGATTGTTTCATGGGTAAAAACTTCAGGAAAACGGGTGATGTAAAGAAAAAGAAACGTGGCCTCCATGAAGGCCACCCCAAAACATTGACGCGTTGAGATAATGTGTTTTGAGATCTCCCCGACGGTCTGCCCGTAAACACGCATCTGTTCTTGGGTTGTCTGCTCTTTCTGTGATACGAATCCTTGATGAAGAATTGAAATTTCATCCCTACAAATTGGTCCAGGAACTTAATCCACGCGATTTTATGTATGTATGTGAGGCGATTTTGGGCTTGCCTGACGACACACTTGTTTTCTTCAGCGATGATGCTCACTTCCATCTTTCGAGATCTGTAAGTAAAACATCAACGTCTTCTTCTTCACATGTAACTGTTTGATGTACACTGTCGCAAGTTGGCATAATTGGCCTATGGGTTTTGAAAAAAAAAACAAACAAACAAAAAACAAAAAAAAAAAAAAAAAGAAAACGAACAGACAGTATCAGTGACATCTGACCGTTATGTCAACATGATCAATGAGTGTTTCCTGTCAACACTGAACCAGATGAGTGTGGAGAACGTGTGGTCTCAACAAGACGGTGCCACGGCACACACAGCACGTGTGTCAATGACTGTTTTTCGGCAGAACTTCCCAGGACACTTCATCTCCTTGAGGAGCGATCTGCATTGGCCAGTATGGTCCCCTGATTTATCACCATGTGACTATTTTTCATGGGGATATCGTCCTAGCACTCATCTGAAAAGCAACATTGTTGTTGTCATGCTGGAAAGAGTTGACTGAAACTTCAGATTTCGATGAACTCACTGTATAAAAAAAGAATAGATGTCATGTTTAAAACTAGTAAAAAATAAAATTTAAATGTTGTACTAGTTGCAGTTCAAAGAATTACATGCATATTTGCATTACTTGTGTTTTTATTGATATTTCAAGTAAGCAAGTATGTGAAATCGCGTGCATTAAATTTATTAAAAATAAGTAGCTATGGATGTATTTAAAATGCTTTCGAAGTCAATAAAATTTTCTGTGTCTGACACTGGTGCATAGAAATACTATTTCTTCCAAAATGAAATATCAATTGAACTAAAAATATACATCGGTAAAACCGATTGTTTAAAACATAATCATCTAAATTAGGTAAGTTTTTTTAATCACAAACATTTGTATTTATCTTGACGAACAGACTACCTTTAATTTATATATCCATAAAAGTGAGATTATGTGTGAGAAGACACTTCTCAATCTATATTCTTAACTAATGTTTTATCTACAGTCTTGAAATTTGGTATTGAAGGTATTCAGACACGTGGAAAAGTTTTTAATCGGTTTTTATCCGGAAAAGCACTACTCAGGAGTCAAAACTGAAAAATTGGTTATTTTGGTGACCACAGGTGAAAAATGCGATCAACCCAAGTCCCTGTCGTTATTATTCATACCTCCTTGTTTTTTTTTTTAAATTTAGTTAGCAGTAACATTTCCGAACGTGATTTTCGATTAAAAAATTATCTTTTCATTATTCATTGCTTCGCTCATTTTGTTCACGTTTGATTCTTGCGTGTTGACGTTTGATTCTTGCGTCAGAGTTCAATAACCAGGACGGTTTTGCGCCAAAGTTCAACAACCAGGTTGGTCTTTTGTTCACATTTTTGTTTGTTTTGAATGCCTTGACCTCAACTGTGCAGCACATTTATGTTTTATTTATCTGATAAATCATCAGGCTATAACAGCGGATGGCGGCACAAAATTATGACGTTATCTATTCAACCAGAGAGAGAGAGAGAGAGAGAGAGAGAGAGAGAGAGAGAGAGAGAGAGAGAGAGAGAGAGTGTGTGTTTTGTGCGCGCGCGTGAGAAAGAGAGTGAGAGAGAGAAAGTGTGTGTGTGTGTGTGAAAGAGAGAGATTCTTTCTATCTCTGGTTAGATAGACCATTTTGTGATGGCATCCATTCTATCTATATCTCTAGTTTAATTCAATATATTTGAACTTATTTGATACATACATGCACTCATATATATATATATATATATATATATATATATATATATATATATATATATATATATATATATATATATATATATGACAAAATGCCTCTATACTAAATTTCAAGACGTTGCCCATCTTACCGAAGAAAAGGAACTTATCACATTTAAAAGTTTTGTCTTCTGATGAGTTAAGGGCAGAATAAATTAAAATATTGATATAATAATTACATTAATGGTTCTGCGCTACGAAACAGGTGCTACGAAACAGGTGCTGTCAAAAATTAAACATTTTAACATGCTTAAAGAAATTAACAGTAAGATGAACAAAATCTTGAAATTTGGAATATAAACACTTTGTCATTTATTTGTATATGCTCTGTAGTTACATCGAGCTTTATAAATGAAACGATTGGTACAAATAAAAGGTGAAATATAATTGAATAAACATTTTCCCATTATATATATATATATATATATATATATATATATATATATATATATATATATATATATATATATATGAGAGAAAGAGAAAGAGAAGGAAAGAGAGGGGATAATGAGATAAACATGTTGAAATGTATTTAATTTATGCAAAAGTAAATCAAGTGTTCCACGATAGGAAATCAAATAAGTAATAATTATTATCGATCTTTCTTTTTGAAATGATCCGTCATTCCTTCTACACCAAAACATTTCTTCAAATGTGGACGTAAACGCGTAAATCAGTTCTCTTCCTCAGTAAGATTTTTAAAAAGAACAAAAGGAAGATTCTTCTTCTTCTTCTTCTTCTTCTTCTTCTTCTTCTTCTTCAAAGATCTCTGTAGTAGTAGTAGTAGTAGTAGTAGTAGTAGAAAATTGGCGAATGGAAATCTCCTTTCTAAGAATAACCATGAAGGCACGCGTACA
Organism: Euprymna scolopes; assembly: GCF_053919585.1. Classification (NCBI taxonomy): domain Eukaryota; kingdom Metazoa; phylum Mollusca; class Cephalopoda; order Sepiida; family Sepiolidae; genus Euprymna; species Euprymna scolopes. Next base: position 103,341,415 of record NC_136507.1, read on the forward strand.
ATCTATTAATAAAACACGAGAAACTGTGGTGGGAGGAGGTGAAGGGAGAGGCGAGAAAGAGAACGCACGTGATTGGAGCTGCTACTGCTGCTACTTCTAATTCATTCGATTCATTTCTACATTCTTCATTGCTATTCCAAAACACAAAACACATTTTCCCTTTTGCAATCATACCTTCTCTTTCTAGGTATATTAAGTAAGTACCAACGTACCAAAGGAGAAAATGACACAATGTTTTTTTTTTGGGGGGGGGGGAGGGGAAGATGGCGTGTATGTGCTGTGTGTGTGTATGGGGGGTTAGTAGAACCACGAAGATGGAATCGCGGACACAAACGCACACGCGCGCATATACGCGTATCCCCTCTCACCTCGCCCGTTCTTCTCCCCCCTCCCCCGTCAACGCGCACCGAGAAAACAAATACATGACAGACGTTATCTTTCAGATGTTTCTGGAAATCGACACGCCAGTAATTTCTATTTATAGAACAATATTTTTTTTTCTATTTCTACAAGTTTCTGACGTCATAGGTGACGTGGCGTCTGATTTCGAATCGATTCCTCGTTGCTTTCTTTAGCGGAGTACGCAAGAGCAGTTACACGTACACACTTACATTTTATATTTGGATTATCTGATTTCTTTTATCACAGTCTAATGTTTTGCTTTTTGATCTGAAGTTTTTTTTTTTTTAAATATTCATTCGAGGAACTGTGAATTATCAGGATATCTGCAGTAGAACGGGCTTGTCTAACCCCAGTAGCAACTGTAAGGTGGACTAGAGGTTGATTAATTACGGACTCAAATACTTTGTCGAAAAGAGAGAGGAGGCTAATGGGGCCATAATTTAATGGGTCAGTTTTTTCGCTAGAATTCTTGTAAACTGGTAGCACAGAAACACAGTTTACGAACAGTCAAGGAATCAAGATTCGTTAAGGCATTTGTTGAAGAGCTTGGAGAGGACGGGAGCAACCTCAACGGAGCATATTTTTAATAGTACAGCCGGGATGAGATCAGGTCCGCATGCTTTTGATGTTCAGGTTTTTTTTTTTTTATATCATTTACTTGAGAAGGGGTGATTTTCAGATTATCTATTGCGGTTTCTGTCTGCAAAGGAAAATCAGAAAGGGAGTGGTTTGCTGGGCAAGCATGTTAGCATTCTCGGTTGCTGTGCAAACAACCTATGATTGTTGGATAGTGGGGGGTATTGTTGATATCCCATTATTTATTACACTGTTGTAGATTTTCCAGAAATCACGAGTTCCTAATTTCTGCACTTCAATGCGTTTTCTTGTGGTTTCGGTATATTCTCTCTTAGCTTTAGCTATTCATTTCTTACAATTACTTCTAACTTCTATAAACTTTTGTCTCTTTGTACTGGATTTATGTCGGATAAATCTGCGGTATACATTTTGCTTTTGAGAAGTAAACCATTGGGAGAGTGGGGTTTGCTATAAAACTTCCAAGAAGGAACGTGTGCTTCAATTGCTGCTTTGAACCATTTAGTGGTCTCATTTGCGCACTCTTTCGCAGGAAGAGAAAAAATATTTTCCATGAGGCATCTCTGATGTGATTTCTAATGGCATCCCAGTCAGCCTTATTGTAGTACCTTGACGTTTTGAGCAATGGCTCTTCAACTTTGGGTCGTAAGTGTAGAGTGATATCTATCATTATCAGAGCGTGATCAGCATCCCCGAGTGGGCAATGGACACTTGTTACACAATCCTCAGGAACTGCTGTCAGAAATAGATCCAGAAGTGACGCTTGCTGGTCTTGACGGTCTGGGAGACGGGTCGGAAACGTTACTGTTTGTGTCAAGGAATGGGATATAGAAAAATTATGGATGATACTACCAGTCGTGCTTGTGTAGTTAGAGAAGTCAAGTCAATTACTATGGTGGGCGTTAAAATCGCCGAATACATTTATTTGTGTCTAGGGAGATTGCTACATCTATACTGCCAGAGACATGATTGATTAGAGTACAGTCCTGGGTTGAGGGAAAGTGATAAAGAAAATATAAGTAGATAACGCTATGTTGCAAAGTTAGTTTAAGCACAAGAAGGCCTGGTCATCTGATTCTTGTTTGGATTCCATAGTCATGCGGAGGGTGTTACGAATAGAGACCACAAGAACGTGCATGCATCTGTCAGAGTCTTTACGACAAAGTAGAAGATAACCGGACATGTTAAAGATGTTTGAGAAGATGGAGGAGTGAAAGTTAATTTCACTAAGTGCTAAGATATCCGAGGAGTTTACTAAAGGAAATGATTCTACAGCATCCAAGTTAGTTCCAAGCCCACAGATATTTGTAAATGAGAGCCATAATTTCAACAAGTTTTTTTACCGATGTTTTCCCATTGGAAAGCTGCCGCTAGTCCTAGACTAACGAATTCCGATACTCTTCACTGGGAGCCATCACCATCCGACTCGATCCTCGCTCTCTCACTCCTGATCCTTGACTGTCAAATCATAGGTATCTTTTCCCAAAACTCTTCCTAATCATAGATATCTTTTCCCAAAACTCTTCCTAATCATAGGTATCTTTTCCCCAAACTCTTCCTAATCATAGGTATCTTTTCCCAAAACTCTTCCTAATCATAGGTATCTTTTCCCAAAACTCTTCCTAATCATAGGTATCTTTTCCCCAAACTCTTCCTAATCATAGGTATCTTTTCCCCAAACTCTTCCTAATCATAGGTATCTTTTCCCAAAACTCTTCCTAATCATAGGTATCTTTTCCCCAAACTCTTCCTAATCATAGGTATCTTTTCCCCAAACTCTTCCTAATCATAGGTATCTTTTCCCAAAACTCTTCCTAATCATAGGTATCTTTTCCCCAAACTCTTCCTAATCATAGGTATCTTTTCCCCAAACTCTTCCTAATCATAGGTATCTTTTCCCCAAACTCTTCCTAATCATAGGTATCTTTTCCCCAAACTCTTCCTAATCATAGGTATCTTTTCCCAAAACTCTTCCTAATCATAGGTATCTTTTCCCCAAACTCTTCCTAATCATAGGTATCTTTTCCCAAAACTCTTCCTAATCATAGGTATCTTTTCCCCAAACTCTTCCTAATCATAGGTATCTTTTCCCAAAACTCTTCCTAATCATAGGTATCTTTTCCCAAAACTCTTCCTAATCATAGGTATCTTTTCCCCAAACTCTTCCTAATCATAGGTATCTTTTCCCCAAACTCTTCCTAATCATAGGTATCTTTTCCCCAAACTCTTCCTAATCATAGGTATCTTTTCCCCAAACTCTTCCTAATCATAGGTATCTTTTCCCCAAACTCTTCCTAATCATAGGTATCTTTTCCCAAAACTCTTCCTAATCATAGGTATCTTTTCCCCAAACTCTTCCTAATCATAGGTATCTTTTCCCCAAACTCTTCCTAATCATAGGTATCTTTTCCCAAAACTCTTCCTAATCATAGGTATCTTTTCCCCAAACTCTTCCTAATCATAGGTATCTTTTCCCCAAACTCTTCCTAATCATAGGTATCTTTTCCCCAAACTCTTCCTAATCATAGGTATCTTTTCCCAAAACTCTTCCTAATCATAGGTATCTTTTCCCAAAACTCTTCCTAATCATAGGTATCTTTTCCCCAAACTCTTCCTAATCATAGGTATCTTTTCCCCAAACTCTTCCTAATCATAGGTATCTTTTCCCCAAACTCTTCCTAATCATAGGTATCTTTTCCCCAAACTCTTCCTAATCATAGGTATCTTTTCCCAAAACTCTTCCTAATCATAGGTATCTTTTCCCCAAACTCTTCCTAATCATAGGTATCTTTTCCCAAAACTCTTCCTAATCATAGGTATCTTTTCCCCAAACTCTTCCTAATCATAGGTATCTTTTCCCAAAACTCTTCCTAATCATAGGTATCTTTTCCCCAAACTCTTCCTAATCATAGGTATCTTTTCCCAAAACTCTTCCTAATCATAGGTATCTTTTCCCCAAACTCTTCCTAATCATAGGTATCTTTTCCCAAAACTCTTCCTAATCATAGGTATCTTTTCCCCAAACTCTTCCTAATCATAGGTATCTTTTCCCCAAACTCTTCCTAATCATAGGTATCTTTTCCCAAAACTCTTCCTAATCATAGGTATCTTTTCCCCAAACTCTTCCTAATCATAGGTATCTTTTCCCCAAACTCTTCCTAATCATAGGTATCTTTTCCCCAAACTCTTCCTAATCATAGGTATCTTTTCCCCAAACTCTTCCTAATCATAGGTATCTTTTCCCAAAACTCTTCCTAATCATAGGTATCTTTTCCCCAAACTCTTCCTAATCATAGGTATCTTTTCCCCAAACTCTTCCTAATCATAGGTATCTTTTCCCCAAACTCTTCCTAATCATAGGTATCTTTTCCCAAAACTCTTCCTAATCATAGGTATCTTTTCCCAAAACTCTTCCTAATCATAGGTATCTTTTCCCAAAACTCTTCCTAATCATAGGTATCTTTTCCCCAAACTCTTCCTAATCATAGGTATCTTTTCCCAAAACTCTTCCTAATCATAGGTATCTTTTCCCCAAACTCTTCCTAATCATAGGTATCTTTTCCCCAAACTCTTCCTAATCATAGGTATCTTTTCCCAAAACTCTTCCTAATCATAGGTATCTTTTCCCCAAACTCTTCCTAATCATAGGTATCTTTTCCCCAAACTCTTCCTAATCATAGGTATCTTTTCCCCAAACTCTTCCTAATCATAGGTATCTTTTCCCCAAACTCTTCCTAATCATAGGTATCTTTTCCCAAAACTCTTCCTAATCATAGGTATCTTTTCCCCAAACTCTTCCTAATCATAGGTATCTTTTCCCAAAACTCTTCCTAATCATAGGTATCTTTTCCCCAAACTCTTCCTAATCATAGGTATCTTTTCCCAAAACTCTTCCTAATCATAGGTATCTTTTCCCAAAACTCTTCCTAAAATCCACGTCACTTTAAAATGACTACGTAAGACTCTTATAGAGGCCAATCTATTTAAAATTATTGTTTATGTTCTACATTCTTCTCTATTAATCAACTTAACATAAATAATTTGCTCTGTAAATAATTCTTTTGCTTTAAGAACATTCTTTTTTTACAAATATTACAACGATCATAACAATTTTCGACTAGCAATATCTTCGGCGTTACTCTGCTAATATCTAACACTGGTCCACAAGTTCTGGTCAACACTGGTCAACACGATTGCACCAACCATACCTTCACAAAAGAATCCAAGTACGTCTTTTGGTCCCCTCCTCGTGCCTTTCAGCTGAGGGAGGCGGAGAGAACTCAATGACTTTAGTATTTTTCACCTTACGCACACATCCCTACACACTGGCAAAGGTTAGAAGTACAAAAAGCCACTGCTACTCACATTTGCACAAACAATAACAAGAACAAGGTAAACCAACTCAGTTCGCGATTAAATTGCCACAAAATTCATAGACAAGTATATTATTAGACGAACAATGTCATACAGTCTAATAAAAATTCTAATCTATATTATTATTCATGCATTATTTATTTTTTTTAAATAAGGATTAATATTATTTGGATAATTCGGACTATTATTCTCACCTTAGTTGTTATATTCACAAAGTTTCGAACGATGTAACTCGCGATCTTCACCAAGTGCATCTTTTCGAACTTAGGAACCTTCTAGCCTAACTTGTTCGTCTTTATACTGTCAAACACAAAAACTTACCCCAAGTAAAAACTTAATGTGTTCATTTATAGTTTTTTAAAACTATTCTGGAAAGTAAAAATACCTAGTGCCCAGGCGCGGCACTGCCCAACTGAGCGAGATGGACTCAGAGGACTTGCTAGATCATCCATCTTGCAGGGATAAACCTTGGTGCAAAACTTGAGTTCTATAATCTTTCAATTAATGACTCACTAGTATTTTTCACTTTATGCACAATCCTACACATTAACAAGAGTCAGGCGAACAGAAATAAACTGCTACTCACATTTACACACACAGTGCCAAGAACAAGGTAAACCAACACACATACACACTTCGCGATTAAGTCGCCACAAAATTAACAGACAAAAGACCAACTAAATCTAGTTATGCCCCTTTTCTTTATAGATAAATTCCTCCTCTTCCTCGTTCTCTTTCTCCCTGTTACTATTTCCCCTATGTATCCCCTTTTCTCATTTTCTTCTTTCCAGCTATAGATTAATAGTATTTATACTTTTTTTCTCGCAGTCGCTCTTAGTCAATATAGAAAGAGAGAAACGAGTTAAAGGAGGCGGCAACGGAAGGAAAGCGATTACTGCCGACTGATAATAAGCAGAAGAGAATGAAGCGAAAATTATATGCAGCGGACAAATAAAAGCGGTGTTACATATTGCGCAGGAATATGTGACACAAGGTTGGAATAGAGGGATAGGAGAGTTAAACCAGCGTCTATGCAAAAGAAACACTGACCTATTAAAGCTTGCCTGGGCAGCTCCGTCAATATTCTCAGATAGGGGCGTCCCAGACAGTAAGCAATAAACTTACTCCACCCAAAAAACAGAAGGAAGAGTCTGGGAGGGTGAACCTCCTAGAACTGTGCAGGACATTAACCGTTTCTTAGTCAACAGAACATGAACCATTTTGGTAATGGTTCATGCTCAGTTGGCTTTCGAGTGAGGGGTTCAAACGACAAACAGTGAAGGGGTGAAAATGATAAATAGAAACTCGGTGACAGATGTTTCACTTGGTGAGTTAATTGCAAATTACGGCTGATTGCAAGATGTGAAATGTATATTTTTCAAACATAAATTAATCCAACAATTGATGTATATTTTAACATGTATTTTGTATGATTAAAATATGTAAGATATTTTCAAGGAAACCAATGTTGATTAATCAGCTTAAGTATACTATTAGATGAACGATGTCAAACAGTCCAATAAAAACCTAATTTTTAGTCAGCTGTATTATTATTTATGCAATATTTCTTAAAGATAAGAATTGATATTTTGGATTATTTGGATTTATCGGACTTTTATTCTCGCCTCAGTTGTTATATTCACAAAGTTTCGAGCGATGTAACTCTCGACCTTTACCAAGTTCATCTTTTAGAATTCAGGATTCTTCTAGGCTAACTTCTTTATCTTTATATTGGGAAACACAAAAACTTACTCTAAGTAAAAACTTAATGTGTTCATTCATGATTTTTTAAACTATTGTGGGAAGTAAAAATACCTAGTGCCAAGGCGCCACATTATCCAACTCAGCGAGATGAACTCAAAGGTCTTACTAGATAATCCATCTCTCAGGGATAAACCTTGGTGCGAAACTTGCGTTCTACAATCTGTCAAAGTTTTTTTTCATTTTCTTTCTTTGAAGATTATAATGCTGGGTATGGGGTAGCCAAACCAGTTGCCAACATTGCCCTGCTTTTTATTGAAACCAACCGAGAGCTCTTTTTAGTATCCTCATTGTTCCCTTAAGTGCAATTGTCTGGATTTCTCTTGCACTTGGTTCACCAGGAATATTAGTTAGGTACTTCAGGTTCAGAAGAACCTGAAGTACCTAACTAATATTCATAAACTCTGTGGCACCTATAATAACTGGTATAGTTGATATCTCCCTAAGATTCCAGTTTATTTTCATATCATACATGAGACCTTGATATTTGGTCTGTTTCTCCCTTTCAGCTCTATTTAGACCTCAATCATTAGGAACACTCACTTCAACCAAGGTTTCTACTATCTCTGACTTATTCCATATAACTATGTCAGGTTTCATAGCAGCATTTTCAAGGTAGACGGCTGTAGGAATTTCATTTTTTTTCTTCCTTTGAAGATTGTAACGCTGTAGCTCTTTTTAGTACCCTCGCTGTTCCCTTAAGTTCATTTGTCTAGATCTCTTTTGCACTTGGTTCACCAGGAATATTAGTTAACTAGGACTTCAGGTTCTTCTTCATTTTTTTATTTAAAATTTTCTTTCTTTGAAGATTATAATGCTGGGTATGGGGCAGTCAAACTAGCTGCCAACATTGCACTGCTTTTTATTGAAACCAACCGAGAGCTCTTTTTAGTATCCTCGCTCTTCCCTTAAGTGCAATTTTCTGGATCTCGGTTTGCGTCGGTTTGTGACTAGTAAAATATCTGAGGGAAACGAACTGTGAATGTCATATATTCTGGATTACGTTATCACATCTTATCTCGAAGCACAAACTTGTGCGTTGTAAACTGAAGCTGCACTTGTATTAATCTTTCTATCCCAATCAGGAAAAGTAGGCAAGTGAAATGCAGAAGAAGATATGTGGGCATCTTCATAACGTGTTTGAAGATGCGGTTATAAATAGTTTATGATTTTTTAAATTACATTTTCACCCCAAACAAGGCACAGTGTCACTTTGATGTAGGGGATACTATCAGGGATATAAGTTGCAGGGATATTATGTAGAGAGTTGAGCAGCGAGATGTCTGTTCACATTGAACTTCTGCATGCCAGTACAGTTAGGGAAACAGGAAACCGGAAGAGAATTCCAAATCCTAGCAGTTCTGATGAAGAAGTTATTAAAGTAGAAAGCTTTCTTATATCCAGGGATCTCTACTGTGTAGGGATGGGACTTTGCTGATTGTCGGGTTTGTCGGGGGTATTTACATCGAGGGGGCACAAGGGCTTTTAGTTCGTCGGAGCATCCAATATTAAAATAGTTGTAAAACAGGTAGTGGGACAGAAGTTGAAGCTTAGATGACAGTTCAGATTGGCTACTCTCTTTTGAACCCTGTCAGGGAGTGAGAGACTAGTAGCAGATGCACCAGCCTAAATGTGACAGCATTACTCCATGAATACAACGGTAGCCTTGTAGAGGTACAGGATACTTTCAAGCGTAAGTAACTTTCTAGCATGGTAGAGAGAGCCCACTTTCTTCGCATTGGCAATGATTGAGAGAGACATTTCGGGAGCCAGTTCTAGTGATGGGATGATTCTAATATTTTTCGGATTCCGATACGATTACCAATTCCGTACTAAATTTCCGATTTCGATACAATTACCGATTCCGATTCTCTAAATATTTAACTATAAAGTTACGTAAAAAGAGAATGTTAAGCCTAGTAAGAGTTAAGTTAGACGCTTGCCAATTCAACTCGCAAACAACTTTGTAGAAATATGCGGCCTTAGTAAGAACGAATATCCGTAATTACAATTTCAGTGATGATAAAGATTGAGAAAGAAACAGCCTAATTTTATTTGAAGTTGCACTGGCTAAAATTATAGCTGACAGTACATGTAACCAACCTTAATTTTCACGAATTAATCGTAAGATGGCGTTACGTGTATAGCATTTCACGCTTTCTGGCGAGGAGGTGTTATGTAATCACCTAATCGGATTACATAATATTTTATTTCATATTTTAAAATTGATTTTAAAACTGAACCAAGAATCGTCACTATTTTGTTTTGTTGTTTTTTTTATTTGTGATTGTTGTTAGCGAAGATTTGTGTACGAAGGGAGAGAGAGAGGGAGAGAGAGAGAGAGAGAGAGAGAGGGGTAGATTAGTTTATTTTTTAAATTATCGTCTGCGTAAAAACAAAAATGAAAAGAAAGAGTGAGAAATCTTGGAAAAAAGAAGGAAAGAAAGGCGAACAGTCGTTTAGAAAAGTAAGAAGAAAAAGAAAGAAAAACAGAAAGCCGGCGAGGGAAGCACAACAGATTTCTATTGTGTCTCTAACTGAAGCAAACGAGAAAATATAAATGTAGATGAGGAAAAAAAAAAAATGGTTGAGAAGCTGAGAGACGGCGAAATTCTGCTGCACCTTTAAACGATATAAAATATAAACTCTGAAATAAGGAGAAATCATGAAGAAGAAAAAAGAGAACAATAAGAAATAAATGGAAATATTTCTCGACCAGCGTAAATGTCTGCTACGTATAGACATCTTAGCAGACGATAAATGGACGAATGAAGAAATCGAGGGCGAAATTCCGTTATATCCCCAGGGATGACGACGAATGAGATGTGAAAGAATAAATTTATGGAAGATATTTTTAACCCAAAGACATATGAACTGATATTGTCCCAGACCCCCCCTTCCCACCTACCCCCCCTCCAAACTGTAAGTTATCTTCTTTTTCTCTCTCCCCCTCTCTCTCGCGCGTGCTGACAAATTTTTCAGGGACCTTTTAACTCTTGATATGTTGATATTTTTTCTCAGTGGATTTGATTTAAAAATAAGTCTCTTGTCTAAACTATCTTCTCTTTTATTTTATTTGTTTTATTCTTTTAGTTTTCCATATGTCTATAGCAAATTTTAATGGATAAAATTTATATCAATTGTTTAATGGTGTCGTCTTTGATATTTTTACACGTGTTTGTCGTCCGGCATTTCTTTTACCTGTGTGTTGAGAATAGGATATCCCATCCATATGTTTAAGTGTCATTTTTGCCATGAATCCCAGGAAACTTTACATTATCTTTTTTTTTAATCAATTTGTTTCATAACAAAATTGGGGACTTGATATTTACTTTTTCATCATATTGCTGCGTCATCGTTTTGTTTTCCGTCGTTCTTTGCGGATTTTATGTACGTAACACCTGAGAATTTACCCATGCATGGACTATTGTTCGCGCATCTGGGCTGCTGCATCTATCACTAGTTTCTAACTTTTAGACAGAATCCAAGAAGGGGTCTCAAGTCTAATTGGTCCCGCATTATCGGTCAAGCTCCAACTTCTGTCCCATTGTCGCAATGTCACACCTTTGTGCCTGTTTTAGAAGTACTTTAATGGAATGTTCTCAAATAAACACATAGTGTTAAATGTACATTTTCCGACTAACAAGACAAGCAGTAAAATTTCATCCTTTCATTGTTAAGGTTTCTAGATGTTCAAAAACTTACTCTAATAGTTTTTTTCCATAGTCTGATGGATATTGGAATTCCCTCTCTGTTTGCCGCTTCCCTGATTGTACCAACCTGCAGAATTTAAATTATTGTGAACAGACGTCTCGCTACTCAACTCCCCACAGTCCCCTGTTATACACGATCCTAAATATCCCCTTACTTTCCAAGTTGCAATATTCTTCGTTTTGGCTGCAAAAAAAAGTTTTAAAATCCCTTTGTACATTAGAGAGAGAGGGGGAGAGAGAGAAGGAGAGAGAGGAAGAGAAAGATAAAGAGAGAGAGAGAGAGAGAGAGAGAGAGAAAGACGGGTGCATTTTAACTTTCTTCCCTTCTTCAATGATGATGATGATGACGTGTCCATTAATCCTTCACGATTGTGGGGGAGCTGCGTTATTTCATGCAGCGTGTCTTCGGCAAGAATAACCTTGCGGCCCCCATCCCTCTTCAGGCTCCAAACACATACAGGACTTGGTATTACCAAATGGTCACCCACTTTAGTATTAGCCAAGCTTAAAGTCGCTTAACTTCGGAAAGTAACGAGAACCGTTGTGTCAACGTGATTATGCCGTATTTTCAATGAGTACCAGTAAAAATAGATTTTCTTTTTACAGCAACTTATAGAAAGCAATTTTTGGGATCAGTTTCATGTCTTTCTTCATTCTCTCTTGTCAAGCGTATAAAAAATCGATGTTGAAAATCTATTCAATAAAGATTCGTTTCTTTTCTTTCTAAAAAGCATCAAGCAGTTATTGTTGCTTTTTTTTTCTTTCTTATTGGGCAAAAACACATTTTGAATCCATTTGCTAATTAAAATCACGCAAACATCCTCAATTTAGACTTGGATTGTTTCCATTTTGAAAAGACAATTATCCATGCTAGAAAATCTGGTCAATCCTCACGGAAAATTCCATAGAAATCCTCTTGGCCTCGTGATATTACGAGACATTCTAGTTTGTGTTTTCTATTGTATAAAACTAGCAAACGTACTCGCGCTTCACACAAGACTTTGCTCTATGCTCGGATACCCGCGTACAGCAAAATCCTGATCTTAACCTTTGACCATGACATTGAAAAATGATGTACACCATTTCTAGGTCGGAGACTGTCATCATGTCAGGTTTGGTCATGATCGCTCCAGTGGTGTGGGCTATAGGAGAGTATATATACATAGGTTATGACCTTGACCCTTTGACTTTAATCTTGAAAAATGGTGTTAACCATACCTCGGTGGGGGACAAGCATCATGCTAGGTTTGATCATGATTGGTCCAGTGGTGTGAGTTGTAGGAGAGTTGTACACACAGGCGACACACGCACGCACACACACACACACACAACACACGCACGCACACACACACACACACACACACACACACACACACACACACACACACACACACACACACACACACATATACACACAAACGCTACTACTTTATATATAGATATATATAAGCAAAGTTGCAATTCTGTATGTGTGTCCGGCTAAAAATAGAACCTACACGAAATGCACTAACAAATTCCACACAAATGCATTGGTTCTAATCTGACTACAAACGACAAAATTGCAATGTTCTACTCGCTTGGACTCGCCAAAGAACACATTATTGCGTAAAAAAATTTTTTTCTTAGAAATTGTTTCGAAGATAAAACTGAAAGCAGGTCCAATAGTTAGACAGCTTTCTGTTACTTCGATTTCTTTTTTTTTTTTTTGTTTCTATCGCTTATATTGAACCGGTTTCCAGTGGGGAATAGATGAAAATGAGAAGACAGTTACACGCACACAGAGATAGATAGATAGATAGATAGATAGATAGATAGATAGATAGAGAGAGAGAGAGATATAGGGAGAGAGAGAGAGGGGGTGAGTAATCAGAGTAATCAGAAGAAGAAAGAAAACGAGAGGTAAAAAGAAGTGTGGTGGTATAGAGAAAGAGAGAGAGAGAGAGAGAGATAGGGAGAGAGAGAGAGAGAGGGGGTGAGTAATCAGAGTAATCAGAAGAAGAAAGAAAACGAGAGGTAAAAAGAAGTGTGGTGGTATAGAGAGAGAGAGAGAGAGAGAGAGAGAGAGAGAGAGAGAGAGAGAGAGAGAGAGAGAGAGAGAGAATGAGAATCTTAAAAGAAAGATGTTGCGCACTAAAAAAACTCTTTCCCTTTGTTATCCATACTCCCGGGCAACACCGATATGCGTACTAGCTTTTAATAATCCAAGTTGGAGGTTATTAATTAAAAAATAAATAAATAAAAACAATGTTTAGCTTTGATTAAAAATGACCGTATGTTTTCATCGGTAGACAGAATATAGTAAATAAAAAAGAAAGTGAGACAGGAGGAAGGAGAGGTGGGGTAATTGGAAGAAGAAAGATAAAGAGAAGTAGAGATACGTGGTGGCATAGATATATGGATAGATAGATAGATAGATAGATAGTGTGTGTGTGTGTGTGTGTGTGTGTGTGAGAGAGAGAATGAGAGAGAGAAAGAAAGAGAGAGAATGAGAGAGAGAAAGAAAGAGAGAGAGAGAGAGAGAGAGAGAGAGAGAGAATGAGAGTTTTACATATTAAAAAAGAAAACTCCTCCATCTTGTTATCCATGCACCCGTCAATTTTAAGTCTACAGACTCGAAACTTAACATAAAGGGTATTGAGATTTGGGAAAATTTTTGTAATCATTTTTCGGCCAGAAATTTAGCTGTTAAGGGGTCAAAGTTCAACGATTTGACCTTTGAGAACTCTACGAAACTCCTTCGCCAATTTTGGGTCTAATACTTGGAATTTTAGATATAGGTTCCTTAGACATGGATTTAACTTAATCACTTGATTTGAGCCCAAAACAATAAATGTTAGGGGTCATAATAGGGGTCAAAGTTTTAAAAAATTGACCTCTGCGGTCTCTATCAAATTACTCAGATAAATTCTGGTCTAAATATTTAAAATTTTACATAAAAGGTATTCAGAGATAGGACAAGCTTTTTAATCGGTTTGGGTCGAAATTTTGAGCTGTCAATATATAAATGTATTATGTATGTTTGCATGTCTGCCTAAAACTTTCCACAGAGGCGACGGATTTTCACAAGATCAATATCCTTTGAAGCTCGACCATTCAGACGAGAAATACTGAAAAATTGGCTAAAAACATTAATTTCTTCACCCTCAACTAGGCACTTTTCTACAAGGAGATGTCACTTTTTTCGCCGATATTTTTGAAAGTCATCCGCTCTTTTCGATTGCCTAGCCTTAATTTAAACCTACGCCACTCCCGGTTTGATGGTGGTCGTACCAGCAAAGACGTCACGTTTTTCCCGTTATTTTCCTCCTTCACGCCTGCTTTCCTACTACAACTTTTTTTTTGCTCAACATACACCTACAAACACCCAGGCAACGCCGAGCTGAAATGCTAGTATATATATATATGTGTGTGTGTGTTTGTGTGTGTGTGTGTGTGTTTGTGTGTGTGTGTGTGTTTGTGTGTGTATATATATATATATATATATATATATATACATATATGTATATATATATTATATATATATATTTCAATTTTTTCACTTTAAAAATCTATCAAAATTATTATATTGGTTCAATTTTTACAATATTTTCACGTTTAATGTGAAATTTTATGCTCTTTCCAATAAATCAAAATATAATATTCTAGACAATTTTTTTTTAATTCACCCCCCCCATTTTGAAATGTTTATTAAAATGAAAATAATTAATTTTCTCACCTCAGATTTATAGATCACAAATTGACGATAAAAGATCAATAAATAAATTAATCTAATTTAAAACAAAAAAAAAGAACAATTTTTTTGCAAATTTACATGTAAAGTAAAAAGTTTAACCCCCCCTTTTTTTTTAACCACGTTGATTTTTTTTAAAGTGAAACCTCACATTTTTAAAATACTGTCCTGAAAAAAAATTGAACACCTACAACAATTTTTTCTGTTTCATTCAATTTTGTTTTATTTTAGATATTTAAAAAAAAAAAAAAATTCATTCCATAAAGAAGAAATAAAATATTTTACATAAAAAACTCATTTATTTCTTGAAGAGAATAAAAAATGGGAAATTTGTCGAGGGGTTTGTTTATAAAAGTAAACTTACTTATGAGTGAATGTGATCATTTTTCAAGTACAGTGGCCTATATTTAACTAATTTTTGTTGACAGCAAACACATGTCAGAAATAGAAGAGGGAGATTAATTATAGCGCTTTTATGCCACCGTAGTTCTCAACTGGAAGAAAGGGAGACACACTCGCTCTGTGATCATCTGATATGACAATTTAAAAATCGCGGTATTTTCGAATCCTTGCTTATAAGATCCTTTATTTAAAATGTACATGGAATATAAAATATAAGTATGGATAAATTCTTAACGATGAAGAATGAAAGTACCCATTGATTAGTATTTTATATAGGCAAGTGATCTTTTGGAATTTATATATATTTATTATATTCGAAGTTAAAATTCGTTGATTTGCTTGCATTTTTTTAAAAAAGAAAACCGATTAAAAAAAAAAACAAATATTGCGGATTTCGCTATTAAACCTGCTATTATTTACAAATTTAGTCTTTGCTCCTTTTATTGAAAAAAAATAGGGTTTAAATTACATTTTTCAAGTAGTTATAAGCTTCGAAAGATAGTAAGTCTAATTATTCAAGTTTTTATCACGCATTTTTAATGGCGACTTCTGACACTGCTAATGCTTCTTCGCATCGTTTTCACTACAAACTATATCGAATATAAAATATTTGGAATGAGACTGTAACAGTCACACATTTTGATGCACTATTTTCTCTTGGTATAAGTATTGAACTTATGACGCACACGGTTTTTTTTTTTTTTTTTTTTTAACCAGTTAAAGTTTCGGAAGTTTTACGAACTGAACGTTCTGTTGCTGGTTCTTCCGCCTTAAGAGCGACGAGATGAAATCTATAAAGATATTAGCATGGATACCCAGCGTTGCCAGGGTCGACATGAAGTTCGGTTTGACCACTAAGAATATTGAGTAGTTTTTCATTATTATATGTCAACTCCATCGTTACCCCAACAAAAATTTCAAAAATAAAAGAACAAATGAAAACACGAAAATGTAACCCCCACCCCCTGAAAAAGAAGACGTGACAAACTCTCCACCAGTATTCCGGCAGAAGGGATACGAAGAGAAGTTATTTTCCCGATATTAAGCACCTTTTTATGACTATATTCCAGTTCAAGCGAATTTCGTTTATGCTCCCCCAGTCTAGAAAGATTTGTTATTACGGTTTGTTGCAACGAAAACAAACTGTAAATAATTCAGTTTCAAAAATACCAAAATAGAATTTGTGTGAACTGAAATACACGTTTTTATATTATAAAAATGATGAGTTATGACTTTTTGTGTTATAAAAAAAAAATAGCAGTTACGATGTCAAGAAGAAAAAAAACTGGTAAAAAAAGTAAATGAAAGTTTTTTTGTTTGTTTTTTGTTTTAAATAAAGAATCGTAGTTGAATTGGATTGTTTGTTTATTTTAAAATGAAAATCCACTGAACTACAACGTTAATTGCGAAATCACGGAAATTATTTCATTTAAATTAATTCCAAAAATAATGCTTCAAAGTTTTTAGTTTTAATATGCACCGAAAAAGAAAACAAAAACAAAAAGAACAAAGTTAGCGCCAAGGGGAAATAACTCAAACCGGTTTATAAAAACATCGACGTCGGTAAACCTAAATTAAATTAAATATGTTATTGTGACGTCAGAGCAAAACGAACATTCAATCTCTCTACCTCTCTATCTATCTATCTGGTGTTAAGACTTACTTTCTATATATATATATATATATATATATATATATCTTCTTAAAATCTAATGAGACAGACAACCCCCTCTCTCTGTAAATGATGTGGCGTGGCAGACACTTGGCTGAGGGAAGTGGGACAGAGGTTGGGTGTGAATATCGCCGTAACGAGCGGAAATACGTCGTCATGGCAACTAGACAGCGAACATTTGTGGCGGGAAAAGCGGACCACGAGGGGGTTTGAAAAATAAGAAATAAACGGCGAAAAGGAGCGAGACAACCCGGTGTACAAACATTATCTCCGAGAATCGAACCTCATCGAAGATTGAGATTTGAATCAATTGAATTGCGGATGATTATTCAAATACAATCGTATTGTCGATTGAACTCAACATTTAATCTGATTGAGATTTGAATTAATTAACTTGCGTATTATTATTCAAATACAATCGTATTGTCGATTGAACTCACATATATTCGTCTTTGGAACTCAGATTCGAGGAAGAGATAGACTTTCGCCATCTCAGCTTTTTTCTTGGATATTGTGTTTGCGAACTTATGATCCGTGTTTACCCTAACGGACAAAAAGATAAGTTTGGCCTATCTCATGCCAATATCTTTTCTTCTCCACAAACTTTTATACATATTGTACTGTATTTGCATGTCGCATACATCTGGCAAACATCCCCAAAAATACGTCTATCTCACTCATTCTTTTTATCGGAGCTTTTTCTTCTTCTTTTTTTTGTATATAAAAGTCTTCCTTGAATTTCAAACTTTGAGTGTTTGTTTCGTCATTCATTGCTCTGTTGTTCCATTCCCCTTAATGATATATTTCGCTGGTTGATCCGACATCCGACGATTAACCGAAGATAAATATGAGACATTGGACATCAAATAAAATAAATTAATGTGTCTCGATCTGATTGCCAATCAATTCGGTCATCCATTAACCGGGTCGTGACATAATTTGGGGGCTCAGTCCGGGATTCTCATTACTTTTTATCTTCATCCAAAATCTGTCAATTGGGGAGACGAGCAGAAGTAGAAATGTCTACAGTAGAGGAATTCTTAAGAAACCCATCGGCGGAGCAGTTATTAAAATTGAAGAAGGACGACGCATTCGTAATAGGACAACAGCTCCAATCAGATGTCAGACGATCTATGAGGAAATCTCATCTTCATAAGATAATTGCAGAACACGTGTATTCGAGGACGAGATACTGGACAAATTACAGGTAGAACCTCAAGAAGTGACATCAGCACAAATCGAGCTCGAGAGGGCAAAAATAATGGCCAGAGCAGAGATAGAAAAAGCCCGAATAGAGCAGGAAACCAGGAAATTAGAACAATTAGAACTGGAACTCCGAGAAAGAAATTTTGGCAATAAAGAATTTGACTTAGCGAACCAAGTCAGGCTAGTACCAAAATTCAAAAAAGACGAGGTCGACGAATATTTCCAGCACTTCGAGAAAACAGCGATTAATCTGGAATGGCCGAATCACATGTGGACGATGCTATTACAAACCGTTATAAGCGGCAAGGCGCAAAAAGCCTACGCGTCGTTGACGATCGAGGAATGTGCAAACTACGAGACGGTAAAAAGGGCGATAATGGCGGCATACGAGCTATTACCAGAAGCATACCGGCAAAAGTTTCGAAACTATCGAAAAAACGAAACTCAGTCCTATACGGAATTCCTTAGACAGAAGGAAGCATACTTCGACCGATGGAGCGCATCCGAGGGAGCGGAGGGAGACTACGAAAAGCTGAAACAGTTAATTCTCATCGAAGAATGTAAAAATGGCTTGAGTGACCAACTGCGGCTTTATGTAGAGGAGAGGAGAGTTGGAACTGCACGCGAATTAGCTACTTTAGCAGATGAACATGCCCTGACACATAAGACGTTCAAAGCAAAGCACAGCTACGTGGGAATACCAACCATGCGAGGAAAAGGCCACTATACACCGATCAAGAGTGTGCCAGCAAGAAACCATCCTCCGATAAAAGGCAGAGAAAGGCAGGAGATAACTTGCTTCCATTGTGGAAAGATCGGCCATATAGCCAGGAATTGTAGAAATCAATTCAGTCGGGAAGAGAAATGTCAAACCACACCCCAGGGGATAGTGTCGCGAAAAGAAATAGAGGAGGGCTATAAACCATTCATAGCTATGGGACTAGTGTCACAGAAGAACGATAGTGGGAACACCTCGAAAATTAAAATACTGAGAGACACAGGAGCATCACAGTCCCTGTTGCTACGAAGGCGACTCCCCAAAGGAAGACGATCCGATACGGGTGAACATGTCGAAATTAAAGGCATAGGCGGAAAAGTCACAAAAGTCACAATCCATCAAATAAACCTCGAGTCGAAATGGATCTCGAAAACAATAAAAAATAGGGGTAGTCGAAACTCTACCGATCGAGGACGTGGATATGCTTTTAGGAAACGACTTAGCTGGATCCAGAGTAATGGCTACGGGTATACCAGAACAGAGGGAGGTCAGAAAATGGGTGCCAAAAGCGAACCCAAATCAGAAAAAGGCGGGTGTGGTGACGCGCGCACAAACTCGAACACGTAGCAGAGAGGAGGAGGTGGAGGAAGAAAAACATAGGCAGCCAGAGGAGATGGAGCGAGAATCAGGAGAAAATTGTGGGAAGATCAAGAAAAGGTGCGAACTACCGACAAGAAAGGAAGATGGCGAACACAAAATCTTACGTGATCAAACCACTACGGAAGATCTTATCGAAAAACAGAAGATGGATCCAAGCCTTAAGAAATATTTCGATCTGGCCGAAGGGAATATTAAAAAAGATAATAGCACCTCGGAATATCATATCTGCAATGGGATCCTGATGAGAGGATGGAGACCGAAGAATACCCCTGATATCGAAGACTGGGAAAATAGAGATCAGGTAGTAATACCTCAGGACTACCGGGTGCTTATCTTAAAAACAGCACATGAGATGCCGTTAGCGGGACATTTGGGGATAAATAAATCTTACGACAAAATAACTAGACACTTTTACTGGCCAGGGATAAAAAGAGATGTAATAAAGTTTTGCAGCACATGCCATACGTGTCAGATAGCGGGAAAGGCTAATTCAAACATACCTACAGCTCCATTACAACCTATACCTATCACCGGCGAACCATTCAGCAAAGTGATCATAGACTGCGTAGGACCCCTACCCCGAACAAAGCAGGGAAACAAATATATATTTACAATTATGTGCGCAACATCCAGATTCCCAGAAGCAATACCATTAAGAAACATATCATCTAAGAAAATAGTTGGAGCTCTGGTGAACTTTTTTTTTACAAAATTCGGTTTGCCACAAGAAATACAATCGGATCAAGGATCAAACTTCACTTCCAAGATCTTTCAATAGGCCATTGAACAACTGGGCATCGAAGCGATTCGAGCGAGCGCATATCACCCTGAATCCCAAGGGGCGCTCGAGCGATTCCACTCCACATTGAAAAGCATGCTTCGAGCATACTGCATGGAGAGTCAAAAAGAATGGGATGAAGGACTACCTTTCGTTATGTTTGTAGCGAGAGAAGCTACCCAAGAGTCACTCGGATATAGCCCATTCGGACACTCAGTCAGGGGACCATTAAAACTAATAAAAGAAAAATGGCTGGTGGACACTTCAAGACAACCGAATTTGTCGGAATACGTACTAAAGATGAGAAAACGGATAAGGGAAGCAAACGACTTGGCTAGGGAACATTTGGAGCACACCCAAACCAAAATGAAATTAAGATATGACAAAAAGACGATCCAACGGGAATTTGAAGTGGAGAACGAAGTACTTCTATTACCAATGAATACCCATCCACTCAAATCCAAGTTCCAAGGACCTTATAAGGTTATAAGGAAGGTCAGTGACTTAAACTATATCATCGGAACACCGGATAGAAGAAGGAAAACTCGAAAATGCCACATAAATATGCTGAAGTCATATCATAGCAGAAATGAAGAAATGGCAAAAATAGCCGCATGCGAACCGGAGTTGAGTGAGAGCGATACATGTGATAGTCATGATTATTATGACGTGCTCCAAGAAAAATCACCTAAACTTCAGAATTCTGCAATCTTGGAAAAGCTGGGGGAGAAACTGGATCACTTGGGCACAACAGAACGGGAGGAGTTATCGAAGCTCATCGAAAGTTTCAGATGCTTATTCGGAGACGTGCCTGGCAAATCGAAAATAATAAATAAGTCGTACTATATCCGAAAACGTTATTTAAGAAAAAAATAAGTTTTCGGCCTTTTAAGGGGGGATGTGACGTCAGAGCATAACGAACATTCAATCTCTCTACCTCTCTATCTATCTATCTATCTGGCGTTAAGACTTACTTTCTATATATATATATATATATATATATATATATATATATATATATATATATATATATATATATATCTTCTTAAAATCTAATGAGCCAGACAACCCCCTCTCTCTGTAAATGATGTGGCGTGGCAGACACTTGGCTGATGGAAGTGGGACAGAGGTTGGGTGTGAATATCGCCGTAACGAGCGGAAATACGTCGTCATGGCAACTAGACAGCGAACATTTGTGGCGGGAAAAGCGGACCACGAGGAGGTTTGAAAAATAAGAAATAAACGGCGAAAAGAAGCGAGACAGCCCGGTGTACAAACATTATCTCCGAGAATCGAACCTCATCGAAGATTGAGATTTGAATCAATTGAATTGCGGATGATTATTCAAATACAATCGTATTGTCGATTGAACTCAACATTTAATCTGATTGAGATTTGAATTAATAAACTTGCGGATTATTATTCAAATACAATCGTATTGTCGATTGAACTCACATATATTCGTCTTTGGAACTAAGATTCGAGGAAGAGATAGACTTTCGCCATCTCAGCTTTTTTCTTGGATATTGTGTTTGCGAACTTATGATCTGTGTTTACCCTAACGGACAAAACAGATAAGTTTGGCCTATCTCATGCCAATATCTTTTCTTATCCACAAACTTTTATACATATTGTATGTCGCATACATCTGGCAAACATCCCCAAAAATACGTCTATCTCACTCATTCTTTTTATCGGAGCTTTTTCTTCTTCTTTTTTTTTTGTATATAAAAGTCTTCCTTGAATTTTAAACTTTGAGTGTTTGTTTCGTCATTCATTGCTCTGTTGTTCCATTCCACTTAATGATATATTTCGCTGGTTGATCCGACATCCGACGATTAACCGAAGATAAATATGAGACATTGGAATCAAATAAAATAAATTAATGTGTCTCGATCTGATTGCCAATCAATTCGGTCATCCATTAACCGGGCGTGACATTATCAATATAAATCAAATTTAAATAATAAACTTAAATAAAACACTTAAAACAATTCTCTCACTATAAACAACGACTAATACACCGCTATTTAATAACTCGATTTTCCTTAATGTAATATGCAAATGATGTCACCTCTTAATCGTATATTTTGCAAGAATTATACTACATATAGGAATGAATGAAACATTAAAGTAATGGGCCTTTTGTATGTATTAATCAAATTGTGAATAAATAAACAAACAGACAGGAATACGAATTTATATATATATATATATATATATATATATATGGCACCCTTTTCTGTGAGGACTGACTCTTAGCAGTTTCTAAATTTTTTAGATGAGGATAATTTGTATAGTTTGGATTATTCGAACTACTGTCTGCAAGAAACTATGGCGTAAAGATAAAGTACTAGATAAATTTAGTTCTAAGTGACATTCTTCTAAATGTTGAGGGTCCAATCCTCAGTGCTGGCGATACTAAGAATACAATTGTGAATTACTCAAGATGGCTGACGGAATGAGAGCATATTACTCTTGTGGATTAAATAAACGGATTACGTTCGAAATTCCGTAGAAATTCCCAAGTTCAACAAAATATACCTGAAAGAGATCGGACGCTATATTGGCCGAAACGTTGTACGAATAACATTTAATAAGAGAACAGTGACTCTTAGCCGCTTTAATTTATTTTTCAGCGGTGCCAAAATAAAAGGTATTTTCGGCAAACTTAGATAGATGAGTCGGATGGACATTCTAATTGTTTCCAATATGGAGTGAAATTGTCCTTCTATGAACACAAAACTTGAATTGTAATGAAGATGGATGCCCTTTGATTTCATGTCATCATTTTATCATCTTGTACGAATATAAACTCAAGAAGCCACAAACCGCGTTTAATGTGGGATCGCATGATGCTGTGGTTGTTGTTGTTGTTGAGTATCATTCATTCATTTCGTATAAATCCAATGATAATGGTTGGCATTCATTGTCTCGATATCTTTCTAGTTAGAATTCTTTCTAGAACGACATCAGGTACTTACGGGATGGACCACGCGAAAGTGTTTCTGTGGAATGAACTTGGCACAAGTTGTCAGTCCGTGTCGTTAAGCACTTGACCACCGTCACATCCTCGCTGCTGCTGCTGCTTCTCCTATCACTTTCTAGCAACACCTCTTTCATTAATAGTTAACAATCATTGATTTTGCGCAGTAAATGCATATTTTAAATGTTAACACAATTAAAGGAAAATCGAAATAAAAAAGAAAACAAAATAAAAGCTATGATCGATTAAGCAGATCGAACGTAGAATTGATTGGAAATTATATTCGTGTTTTATTTTTACAAAGGAGTCAGCACTTATCAAGGCCCAGAGACCCTTCGAGGATAAGGGTTAATGAGTATACAGTAGTCAATGGAAAAATGTCGTAATAATCATTAGTAGTAGAAATTTGGTAAACTGGATTACTTAAGGGAACGGCTCATCAAGAACTTGTTTACGTTGGACTTGAAGACAACCATATTGTAATCAGTCGGAAAGCAGGCAAACAGAACGGAGTTCCACAGGCGTGCAGTTTTAAGAAAGAAGCTTTGTTCATGGAATCTATGTTTAGGTTTAGGCACAGATAAAGAGTGAGGGAAATTATTGATTATTGAGTGTTTTTCATGAAAGTCAAGCACATTGTGTTTGTGTGTGTGTGTTTGTGTGTGTGTTTGTGGTTGTGTGTGTGTGTGCATGCGTGTATGTGTGTGTGCATATATTTTCGTGTGCGTGTGTTTGTGCGTGTGTGTGTGTGTGTGTGCATGAGTGCATATGCCCATGTATGTGTGCGTATCCATGTGTTTGTGTGTTCATGTATGTGTGCGTATGCGTGTGTTTGTGTGTGCATGTGTATGTGTGTTTGCTTGTGTGTGTGCATGTGTGCTTGTGTGTGTTTGTGTGTGCATGAGTATTTATGCATGTGTGTGTATGTGTGCATGTGTGCGTGCGTGTGTGTGTGTGCGCGTGCGTGCGTGTGTGTGTGTGTGTGTGCGCGCGCGCGTGTGTGAGGTAATAATACTGGAAATGATATTCCAAGGTGATGGTAAACACAACTAATCTTTTATATTCATTAACGTTTCATCTTTATTTCAAGACTTCTTTCGGGGTAATTGATTCGAAGAAGTACAGTATTTTAACATCACAAACGCACCAAATATTTTAAAATATTGTACTTATATTTTTCAAAATTAATCATCTCGAGGAAGTTTCGAAATAAAGATGAACCGTTACTGAATAGATAATTAATTTTGGTTTACACACACACACACACACACACACACACACACACACACACACATATATATATATATATATATATGACTGAAAATAGATAGAACCCACCTTCGTAATTTATAAAGATCTATTACAAAAAATAGTCTTTTAGCCCGTTATTAACGAGCAAAAGTTATACCCCGTTAATTTAAAATAAGTGCTTAATGCTAAATCGATGGTTGAATATGATTACTTTGTGTTTATTTTTACATTAAATACTAATCCAAATTAATCCTTATTAATTCCTTAATGTGCATCAAACGGGTACCATAATACGTAATTCGCTAGACCTTATCATAAGAAAGATCCATAAAAAAATTCAGCCAGATTGGCCCCTTAGTATCCGAGAAAACTTCTAGAGTAAATGTGGTATTGTGGTGACAAATACATTAGTTAATTCCTACGTGTACATCGAACGGATACCATAGCACAAAGTTCGCTGCACTTTATCATAACAAAGGTCCATACAAACATTTTGCTAGATCGAACCAGTAGTTTCCGATAAAAAATTGATAGACTAAGAGAAATATAATGTAGATATTCATACAAACTCATACTGGGTGGAACGATAAAATTGTCGCCCTAGAAAAGACATGATTCCATTTCCGTTTGATGAAAACTATTTATTTGTTTGCGCAGAAATGTACTAGTTGGCTAGTTGTGTACAAATCCCAAGAGCGATAGGAGCCTTCTATTATGTCTGAAAGTGATACAATATTCAACGAGAGAGATCGGAGATGCGCCGCTATAAAAATCATGCTCCTTACCGATCCCAGTTATGACAAGAGGACTACTGCCAGCATCCTCAAAATGCATGGCTGGATTGCGACGAATAACAGGGACGTGACCAGGATGATGAAAACAAATTTTCCGGCCATCTTTGGTGTAGTTTCAAGTGAGGGCCATATCATGCAACCTCATATCTTCGAAGTCGGCTTGAAAGTCAACACCAAAGTGTACCTGGGTGTGCTGAAGAGTATGGTGATCGCCTGGGGCAATTAAGCGGTCGCTGGCAGACACTGGATGTGGCAGCAGGACTCGACGCCGGCGCATAAGTCCAAAGAGACCCAGGCTTGTCTCCAGAAGGAATGCTACGACTTTATACCCTTCTCTCACTGCCCCCCCTCCTCAACCCCTGACCTGAACTTGCTGGACTACTTCGTTTGGTCATACGTCAAGAAGATCACAAGCATGACCTCCCACAACACCAAATCCAGTCTGATCGTCGCTATCCACCGAGTATTCGCCGAGCTCCTGCCGGCGTCTGTGGAAAAGATATATTCTCAGTTCCGGACCCATATCGAGGTGGTGATTGAGGCTGAAGGCAGCTACATTGAAAAGATGTCAGCTCTACTACATAATCAAGTTACAAGAATTGATTTTTTCAATAAAAGTTTTAAAATAAAGCCGTAGTGTTGCTTTCTTTAGGGCGACAATTTAATCGTTCCAACCTGTAGAATTATACAATTACGTCAGTAATTTAATTTTCCATTCATAAATTATTATTATTTCTGGTCACCTACACACAATATATTTAGCGTGCATATTATATCGTTCTCTTCTTAATTATGTCTTTGAGATAAAACTTTACGTGTAAAAGCTGGACAGGAGATATGCTCCCCTCTTCCTACTCTTTCCCAGCCCCCCCCTTTATTTTCCAGCTTATTTTTTTACAATTTCTGCCAGCTCAATACAATTGTACGTCGACTGTAAAAAACAGAAAGTGGCCTATGACTGCAACTTCTGTAGCACAACAATCTCTTCAATGGCAGCTGTTGCTACTTCTGCTGCAAGTGTAACCACCTTTCTTCCTTCTCCTCTTCCGCTGCAGTCACATGCCGTCTGTGGTCTTGCTTAAGTGAGCCAGATGACGTCATACCTTTCGTTGAGAGATTCCCAAATCTATCGGTTAAGGAGCGTTCAATAAATTTGTCATCAGCAGGGAATCACAAAGCTTCCTGCGTTTCTCTATAAGGGATTTCCATTCATAGTTTCCTTATATGCAGTAAAAAAAAAACGCTACACCTATCTATCTATCTATCTATCTATCTATCTCTTTCTTTATATATATATATATATATATATATATATATATATATATATATATATATATATATATATATATATATATATATACTAGCAAAAGTACCCGCCGTTGACTGGGTTCGAAAACAGCCTACAGAAAATGAACTCTGATTTATGAAGGTTATGAAAAGGAAGGGTTGTAAAGAGATAGCTTCGAATTTGGGGCTATCAAAACCAAAGCAAAATATGATGAAAGTAAAAATAAAATAGATAAACCCCAGAATTTATTAGACCATACCTGTTCACACTGAAACACTTATCACAATATTCTGTGGATCTATATTAAAAAACCTTGTTAAACTTTGTGACATATTTCCATTCTATGGAGGTCAGGCGCGAACGAACACCCCATAATTTTATTATACCATATTTTTTCAAACTGAAACATAATTATCAAATTACGCAGATAGATATGAAAAATATTTATTAAAGTTTGTGCCTATTTCCATTCTATGGAGGCCAGGCGCGAACGCAGACCCCACAATTTTATTATACCATCCCTATTTAAGTTGAAACATACTTATCAAAGTATTCTTATGTACAAATATGTATGTATCAAAAACACTTGTAAACGTTTTTTTTTTAATTTTTAAATTATTTGCCCCACAATTTTAATGAACCACCGTTCTTCCAGATCAAACATACCCATTCCTGTGTCTCGATACATCTATCATTATATGTAATCAGTTTTTTAAAATAGTCAACCATATAGGAGCCTATGCGTGACCACACACACACACACACACACACACACACACACACACACACACACACACACACACACACACACACATTCAGCTTTATATTATATATATATATATATATATATATATATATATATATATATATATATACTAGCAGTTCCGCCCGGCTTTGCTCGGGCCCTCTGTACTGTTCATAAGGTTATGTGCATATGTATATTTAAATATGTGAATATGTAAAGTAATGCCTTTCTGTATTATAGTCTTCCTTAACTACCATATTGAAAAGACAGACAGACATTTTTACTTTTATAGATATATAAATAGATAGATAGATAGATTGGATGCAATATATAGTAATGATTTAAAAAGTATATTAAAAAAAAGACTCATGCGCCACCACCGAGAATCGAAACCAAAGCTTTCAGCGCAAGATTTATTTTGCCTCTGCCGTCAATGACTGGGCTATGAAAACATGTTTACTGCAAGGCTAAAAATTAAAACATGAACCAATAGCTACTACGTTATGCATTCGTAATGCCGGCGTTCGACCTTCACCTGCCAAATTTCATTTTTTTATTTTTTATTTTAACAGTTTGCACCGATTTTTCCGGGCTAAAACCCAAATATAAAGTTTTGCATGGATTCAAATATCTTATATATGAAGTTTCATGTCTGTAGACCAAAAACTCTAGCAGGAGTTTAGTAAGCAAAATTTGTTAAACAAAAATATATACGTATACATAAATATATATGGAAACAATTTTGTATTTACTATAAACATTTTACGCAAATATTATGCAAGTATAAATCATGTAGAATATCTGCATTAATATAATTACACGTAATAGTTAACTAAAGATGATTATCCCATTTAGAAACCGAAAAGGCTAAAAGGGAATCAATTAAAATGAATGTTTAAAAGAATATGCAAATAAGCTAGATCTTTTGCTGGTGAATGCAATTTCACAACTCATATATAAGAAAATTGTATTTTCTTTTTAAATAAATAGAAAAGAGGGGTTTTAATATGAATATCAATACACACAAAAGAAAAATGAATTTATAGGAGTATATATATATATATATATATATATATATATATATATATATATATATATATATATATGGAAGACAAAATTCAAACTTTAACGATTTTAAGACCAAAACTAGTGCAGACATTTTTTAATAAATAAATTTATATATTAAAAAGAAATTCAATATTTGAAATTATAACAAATTCTTCACCGGGAAAATCCAATGTTTTTACCTCGCATGAATATGATAATGCTTGGGATGTCTTCAAATTATGTTGAAAGTTTGATTGTTCAATACAGTGTGAGCGTTGGTCGACTAATTTTGGTTTTTGTTTTGATTTTTTAAACGATAGTAATGTTTATGACACCGCCTTGGAGAACTGGTGTTTTTCTTAGAAAGTCGCCCATTTTTTTATTTGGACGTATTATTTATTATTTTTTTAAAACAGTAATCTCCGGACACGCGTGTCTTAGAGCCCTACTCCTCTTCTGCGTAGCTTGACTGTTGGTAGGATTCGAACCTTGGACCTTATGTATTTCAGTCCAGCGCTCTTATCCACTCCGCTATGTTGCCATAGACGATTTACTAGGTGTGTCAGAAATTTCGTGAAAAATAGTGAATAATTCCACCCCGTCTTTCCAAGCTCATAACGCCTCTAAAAATGTAATTCAAGCCCTAATTTTTTTTTCAATTAAAGGAGCAAGGACCAAGGTTTCTTTAAAAAAAAAACAAAAAAAAAAACAAACAACGTGGTTTAAAAAAAAAAAAGGTTTTAAACTTCGTTCGTTTGTTTTAAATTTGAATATATTATTTATTGACGTTTTCTCTTCAATTTGTGATATCTAACACTTTGGTGAGTAAATTAATTATTTACTTTTTAATAGACATTTCAAAATGGGAGGCGTGAATTATTCGACCCCCTGTCTTTCCAAGCTTATAACTACTCGAAAAATGTAATTCAAGCCCTAATTTTTTTTTCAATTAAAGGAGCAAGGACTAAGGTTTCATTAAAAAAAAACAAAAGAAGAAACAACGTGGTTAAAAAAAAAGGTTTTAAACTTCGAACTTTACAGGTAATTTTCTAAAAAACACTACTTTTTTGTTTTAAATTTGAATATATTATTTATTGACCTTTACTCTTCAATTTGTGATATATAAAACTTTGGTGAGTAAATTAATTATTTACTTTTTAATAGACACTTGAAAATGGGGGGGGGGCGTGAATTTAAAAAGAAACGTTTGTCTAAAATATTATATTCGGTTTATTGGAAAGAGCATAAAATTTCACATTGACCCTGAAAATATCGTAAAAATAGAATCAATAGAAAAACTTTGATAGATTTTTAAAGTTTAAAAATTGAAAAATATTGAGTTCGTAAAATTCACTACTGCATTTTAGAAAATAAAAAAAATATTTCTATTACTTTTAAAAAAACTTTAATAGTTTATTTTGGAAGTATAATCCATAAAGAAAATAAATAAATAACCCACTTTTAAAAGAGAAATTACGAGTTTTTTTCTATTTTATTCGCAGTTTCGTGTTACGGGTGTCAAAAATTCCTACAAAAATTCTGATACACCTAACGATTTACTGCTTCGTTTTTATCGTTCATATATATATATATATATATATATATATATATATATATATATATATATATATATATATATATATATATATATATATATATATATGATGGCAGCAAATTCGTTTTCGAATATTGGCATTACTTGATATAACACAATAAAAAAAGAAATAGATATACACTGTATATTATACCGAAACATGAAAAAATCAGTGATGGGCCGCACGAAGGTGGTTTTTAAGCCCTGCCAAATTCTGGCATTCTTTGGCACACATTGTGCAGATATGTGCGCCACTAGCAGCATGTTTTCTATGCCGCTTCAAACCGCCTGCTGTTTTGCACGTCCGCCCGCAGTTGACACAGGTTAGATCTGGCAACATGTGGCCCACTGCGCTGATGAGTAGTCTGGTTGCTCATCAGCCCAGCTCTGCTCAGACATAATCTTCCGCACACCAGACCAATTTGGTGCCCCAGCTTACCCACTGCTCCTTTCACCCTCCCTTTCGTGATATCACATTTCAGTTGCCCATACTGGGTTCGATCAGCCTCAAACTTTCCTACATCTCCCCGCAAAGTCCTTCTCCATTCTCTACGATCCAAAGCAAGGCTCTCCCAGGTTCTTTCATCCATCTCACATTTTTTAAGGTGGATCTCCAACAATCCTTGAATCTCATTTTTGGCTTCCCTCGACGAGCTCGCCGTAAAGGAGTTGTTTGAGAATTCGACTGTCTGCCATCCTCACCACATGTCCACTCCATCTCAGTCTATGTTTGATAATGTGAGCTTCAATGTTTAGACATTAGGTCCGTTCAAGAACCTCAACATCACTGATATACATTTGCCAACCCACACCTAAGATTCGCCGTAGACACATCTGGTGAAACCGCTCAAGACGTCTCAAATGCTGCCTGTATTTGAGACATCTCGAGCGGTTTCACCAGATGTGCCAACGGCGAATCTTAGGTGTGGGTTGGCCAATGTAAACAGTGAATCCCTATATATATATATATATATATATATATATATATATATATATATATATATATATATATATATATATATACCCACACATATATCCACACACACACATATATATATATATATAAATGGGGAAATTGAAAGATTAAAAACAAGATCGATTCTTTAAAAGGAGACTTATCGGGATAATGCACAGCTCAACAAATTGTTTTGGGGCTTATATAGAATATCAATAAAATAAGAAAATGGCAATATAAAATATATACTAATGTATATGTAATTGAAGAAAATGGTTTGAATCGGCACTTCCGAAAAAGTGAGGCAATATCCATTCATTATATTCTCGTTTTGGTTTCAAAATTCTAAAAGATTTCAAAATTTCCATCACCAACCTCAACACGTTACCCTGAATCACCTTTTAAACTGGATGGAGACTGTAATTCTTACAGCGGAGCTTCTGTTTACTTATTAATAATTAAAAAAAATCGACACTGCTTTGCAATCAACAAGGACTTAAAAAATTTGGATAACATTTTTACTTCTTTGCCTTTTGAGAACTTTCTCCTTCTGTACATTTTTCCTTGGTGTCATATTTTCATTTTATTTTATTTTACTTTTTTACTTGAATTTTTGTATCTTTTATACTTATTTTTTTATATCTATTTTTTATTCTTTTATATTTAATAACTTTGTATGTCTTATAACGTTATTATTATTTTAGCATAATTTATTTATAATTTATCCCTCACTTTTATTATTTTACTACAGTAATTATCCCTAATACTTTATACTTCATTTTAATACTAAGTTTTAATTCCGATACCCCTACTAAAGTATACAGACTTAGCATAGATCCCCTATTTCAAGTAAACCATTTCCATAGTTTAACCCATTAATGCATAATCATAAAATGATTAAATAAGCATCCTCTTTCAATCACGTACCTCATATTGTTCCCGAGAGTTTAATTACGTATATTGCACACATATATTAAATCCACCATGGCAGATATGCTGTACACCTACCCTCATCTCCATATATAATATTTTGATTGCAGAAATTCCCCTCTGGACCAAAGTACCATAGTTTTGCAACAACAGATGCCACATACAAATTCTAGGATATTAGCCACATTCTGATTTAACTTTAGAACGAAATTTTAGACACATTTAGTCGTTATAATAAAATCCTACATTTCATCCTAGGAGCAACAGCATCACAAGTGTATGCGAGTATTGTTTTTCTTTTTTTAAACAGTTCACTTATCATAAGTAAAAAAAAGTACTCGAACTGAGATCGAAACTAAATCCTAAAGGCAATGAGTAAAGTACGATAACCATTAGGCCAACATGACACAATTTTAGAAAGTGTTCTCAAATCTACTTATTCTTAACATAAGGAACCTGTCATGTAAACCATTCACACATGCGCATTCGCGAAATAGCTGACAAACATAAAAATCAGATGTCTCTCACGTACCAATTTTTGAATTTTGGTCGCTTAGCAGCACTTTTTTTCCGGGTGAAAACCGAGTAAAAACTTTTCCACGTATCTTAATACCTCATATACACAATTTCAAGTCTGTAGATCAAAAATTCGTTGAGTATATAGGTTGAGAATTATCCTCACACACATTCTCTCTCTCTCTCTCTCACACACACACGCATATATATATATATATATATATATATATATATATATATATATATATATATATATATATATATGTGTGTGTGTGTGTGTGTGTGTGTGTGTGTGTGTGTGTGTGTGTGTGTACTAGGCTAGATATTACATTGGAGATAAATGAATTAAATATGAATTAACTGAATTCATATCAGCTCATTTACATGCTTATTGAATCAAGCCAAAAACATCCGAGTATAGTGTACGATCGTTTCATTCTCTCTCTCTCTCTCTCACACACACACACACACACGCATATATATATATATATATATATATATATATATATATATATATGTACTAGGCTAGGTATTACATTGGAGATAAATGAATTAAATATGAATTAAATGAATTCATATCAGTTCATTTACATGTTTATTGAATCAAGCCAAAAACATCCGAGTATAGTGTACGATCATTTCAGAGACAATATCCATTTTATTTAGATAAAGTATTCAGCACAAGGACACTAAAATAATGATTACTTTGCAGTATTATTTGATCGGTATCCCCCCTTCTTGTGTTGATGAGGAGACTTTACCTAAATAAACGTGATATCGTCTCTGAAACAACCGTACACTAGTCTTGCTTTATTTTCTCTTGATTTCAACATGTAAATGAACTCATACAAATTCATTATTTTCATTTATGCGCCATTTAATCTACTTTAGCTTTAGAGGACTAATTCTCTCATTATATATCCGTAGTATTCAGAACGACTGGTTTTAATCCATGTGTGAAACTCTATTTTATAAGGGTTAAATAAATAATAAATTACTCTTTGTTCTTCTCAGGTTCTGGCATCAGACCACCATTTCTCATATATGCATAAAGTAACCGGAAATCCGCACATATGGTTTGCTTATAGTGGTGAAGAACCAACCATACTTTTTGATACAACTGCTAATCTTTGCCGGTGCAATGGCTGTCACAATGTTAGATTATGCCGGGCGACACCGGGTTACCTTGCTGATAGTCGATTTAAGAAAATCGACTATTATTATTAAAACTTAAATGTTAGATAAAAGAACATAATTAGTTGTGTACGAACGACAAATATGTTTGTAGATCCAGGAATTTGGAACGGTTAGTAGACCAATGGAACCAAAGAACCAGAAATGCGACCATGACGAATTGAATGTCAAAATAATAGATCGAAAACGTGATTCAAAGTCACATGTTAAAAGATGTGAGTTGAGTTAGCGAATAGTTACATATATACAGATTCAGTCAGTGGTCAGTTAGTTAAACAGAAAGAGAGCTAAACAGACGAAGAGAATTGGAGTGTAAGAGATTGGGTCTTATAGTCCGATACGCAGGAGAACAGCAGAATCTAACATGCGTGCAATCTTCCAATAGGAAAGCATTTAGAATAATATTGGTCTGAAAATTCAACTGGTGCTTGTTGGGATGAATGTTCATTTCAGCTTTGGCAAGTTCGTCAATGAAGACTCCAGATATAATGAAGGATGGCAAAATGTAAAACTTCAAGAAAGATGTCCCGTTCCTTTGTTGTAAGGAACTGTTTGTTTATAAAATGTTATATGGTCTGTTGAAACTGTGTCTATATGTGTAATGTATATATGTAAATAGTTATACACACACCTATAAGGAACATTACGAAATACTAGACGACACGAAAAAAATTAATTATATGCATACTATACATATATATAAATCCCACAACGTAACAACACACACACACACTCACACTCATACAAACACACACACACACACACACATACACACATTATATATATATATATATATACATATATACGATGAACTCTCCCGTCGTGTTCGAGACACGAGGACCATAAATCTAACCTGTTATTTTCAGCTTTCAATGTTTGTACTGCATGTGTGCTCCAAGACCAGCCCTGCTCCGACAAACTAAGCCGCATGGCTCACAACTAGCGGGTTGAACAAGCGTAGTTCCTATTCGCATTCTACGAAGATTGCGTTCATAACATATCTTCGATTGAAACATTGGTTTGCTTATAAAAAATTTTTTTCGGAAAGCAAAGTAAGCAAATTCATGGACTACCCACACAATGGACCGTTTGAAGTAGCAATGACTTGTGTAGAACCATTCACACTTATTAATGCAGCTGATTACATTAATTGGTGCAAAATATAACACAGAATCAATGAACAACTGCACACTGGCTTGTATTGCCAGAGTTTTTCCATTACTTGAGTAGACTGTCAACGAGGACTGAAGAGCTCTTACCTGCTCATCAAGTGAGTTATCGCTCGCCAGACACAAACGTGGTAATTTTCTAGCACACGCGCATATATATATATATATGGATGTTGTTAACCATTTATGGAAATTTGCTTTATACTAGTTTAAGGATTTTACTTTAGGGTGTTTTATAATCGAAGAAGTATTTTGGGGATGAGCCGGATTCAAAGAAATATTTTCAGGTAAAAAGATTTTTTCAGATGTATCATCAAATTTGGGAAACGAGAGAAATTGTCATGCGGTAAACAAACCAAATAACGAGTTTAGAAGTCTCCACAAAAGAGAAGTGTTTCAAATAGAGGTTTACAGCAATATGTGCCAAGTTTCGTTGCTCTACTGCTTATTGCACGCCCCTCGTATATATCTATATATAAAGTCATAGAAATTTCCAGGTTTGTATCTGGGGCCACATTATTTCATTGGAAGAGATGCACCCCAATCTTCGTTAAGACATGCATTTAGGAGAAGAAAACTCTTATGTAAAAACCTGTGATCTACTGTATACTCTGTAATGTGGCAGTCATCTGCACCAACAAAGATTAGCAGTAATACCAAAAATGGGGTTGGTTCTACACAAAGCCTTCGCCACTATAAACAAATCGTCTATGTGGATTTTCAAACAACTTAGTTGTTGTGGCGGAAGTTTTAGGTTGAAATCGACGGGAAATTCATCACGTAAAATTCTTAATGTTTTTTTTTTCGTTAATGGGAAAGAAGTTTATATAAAATAATTTTATAAAAGAAACAGTAGGTTCTCTAGAGTGCAATGTAGAGTAACATATTTTAGGCTAAGTTAATATACGGAGGTATGTGAAACTTCCTCCTGTGCAATTTCACGGATTTCGATGACAATAAATATATAAGAGTGTGAAATATTCATAGATCATCATTCAATCCCGAGCAACATATTGGCTTCCTGCTAGTATATATATATATATATATATATATATATATATATATATATATATATATATATATATTTGGTTGATCATGTTACAAGGAACCAAAATCCTGATGTGACAAACGAGAATAAACTGAGGCACCACGTGCGTCGGTAAAACACAAGAACGGCATCTATATATATATATATAAAAAGTTGTCCCTCGACACCGAACGAATCTCTTCTTACATATAGCAACACGATCGTCAAGTGCAGTACATCCTTTTCAACTAATGTTGGTTGTCAGTAGAGTGAATCAAATGCGAGTAGACGTGTATCATTTAGTTGCCATGCATGATATATCAGCTTACGTATTTCAACATGTAATTTGATTATAAATTAACATCCGCATAACAAAACTATGGCTTAGATCTCGAGAAAAGTGCATCTAAAATCTAAAAAAAACCCCAAAAAAAACAACAAAAAAACAAAAACAAAGACAAAACAGAAAATCAAAACAAAAAAGCATTGCGAAGAAGATGGACTCTCTATTCCGTGCTAGAAAGTATCCTGTACCTCTATAAGACCACCATTCGCCCATGTATGGAGTATTGTTGTCATATTTCGGCAAGTGCATTTGCTACTAGTCTTTCAATCATGAACGGGCCTCAAAAGAGAGTCACCAACTTTATAGTTCCTGAACTGTTATCTAAGATTCAGCCTCTCTCCCATCGATGAAATATTGCATCCCTCTGCCTGTTCTACAAGTATTTTAATGGTGAATGCTCTGACGAACTGCAAGCTCTTGTGTCTCCTCGACGTAGATAATCCCGATAAACCAGACATGCAGCTAAATCTCACCCCTACACAGTAGAGATCCCTAGATATACGAGGGGCGTGCAATAAGTAATGCCCTGACCCACTTCCCATAGCAGTAGAGCAACGAAACTTGGCACAGTTATTAGTTTTTCTCAACATAGGAACCACCCAGAGTTATGCATTTCTCTCATCGTTTGATGCAGCTCTGGAGACCGTTTTTGTAGAATACCCCAGGTTGGTCCTCCAACCACGACGTGACTTAAGAAATCAAGGCTACATCATCTGGAAAACACTTTCCTTTCAAAAACAACTTCATGGCTGGAAAGAGATGAAAGTCAGAGGATGCAAATTCAGGAGTAGGGAGGATGGGGAAGGATTTCATAACCACACGCCCGTGCTTCTGATCTAGCGACATGCGAGTTGTGGACCGGAGCGTTGTCCTGCAGGAGGAGGGTACCTTTGCTGATCTTGCCCCGCCTCTTGATTTTGATAGCTTCCCTTAATTTCCTCAAAAGCGAAGCATAATGGGCTCTTGTAATTGTGGTACCCTTTGCCAGGAAATCTGTCATCACTACTCCGTCCTGGTCTCAGAAGACTGTGAGCATGATCTTGCCAGCGGAGGGCTGCACCCTTGCCTCCTTTGGAGGTGGTGAGTCCAAGTGCTTCCACTGCATTGATTGGGCTTTGGTCTCTGGATCATAGTGATGGACCCAGGTTTCATCCTGTGTAATCAGTGCTTTGAAAAACCTTTACTCATCCTCTTGGCACATCTCCAAATTCATCCTCGAGCACTCGTCGCGTTCTCGCGTCTGGAATGGCGTGAGCAACCTGGCAAATCCATCTGGCAGACATCTTACGCATATGCAAATGGTCATGAATGATAGTTTCCACAGACTCTGTACTAATCGTGACATCTTGAGCTATTTGGCGAATAGTAATGCACCGATCTTCCAAAATGGCAGCCTCAACTTGACGGACAGATGCCTCATCAATGGCAGAAGGGGGGCGGCGACCAGGTCTGTGAGCTGTTTCCACAGACTTCCGGTCATGTTTGAATTCACGATGCCAGCGTTTTACAAGGTCATATGATGAGGCATTATCACCATAAGTTTCTTTCATTTCATCAAAAGTCTCATCAAAGAGGCTCCATTTCACACCTGACTTAGTTCAAACACCTGTAAAACAGAAACCACAATTAGTTCAAAGCTGTAATTTGCCACATAACCCGTAGAGATATAAATCATTGCACATGCAAAATTTCAGCTAGGTCAGACAACTGGAAGTGGGTCAGGTGCATTACTCATTGCACGCCCCTCGTAAGAAAGCCTTATACTCCAATAGTTTATTCCTCTGTGCCTTGTTTGGGGTGAAATTTGAATTAAACAAAGTAAAATAATGAAAAAATGCCAATTCTTTCAATAAATCCTACGAATTTTTTTTTTGTTAAAACAGTAAAAATTTTATTATTTATTTTATTTTGTTACGATTTACAGCAACCCGTTCACCGAAATACAAAATGGTTATCTCTATAAGAAAATAAACAAACGAGTTGCATACTCTCGTCAAAACATTTCACCACATAATAAAAAAATCTGCAACGGCGTTTTTTTTTTATCAATCTTTTTATCATTTTTTCTAGAGTGCATAGTCATGGTAGATGGTGTATTTCGCGTTTTTTTCTGGTATATGTTCGCAGGATGTGCCGCTGCATTCGATATTACAAGTTGACTGCAATAAGTTTCCAGACGTTTTTGTATTTTAAAATTATCGCAGATTGCTATACATCTTATGAATGTCCCTTCGCCTTACGATAGTTGAATGTTTTTCCTTTTTTCTTTTACATGGAGTTCATCACTTATCAAGGCCCAATGGCCACTCGGGGATAAGGGTTATTGTGTGTACAGTAATCAGTGGGATAGTGTAGTAATAGTATTGGAGAATTGATAAGGTGTCAATACTTAGGGGGGCGGTTCATCAGGAATTTGTTTGTGTTGGACTTGAAGACATCTAGGTTGAAGTCGGGAGGGAAACAGGCAAGCGGAACAGAGTTCCACAGGCGTGCAGTTCTAAGAAAGAAGCTTTGTTCATGGAATCTACGTTTTGATTTAGGCACAGATAGAGAGTGGGGAAAATTATTGACGGTGGTTTCAGCTAGTCGGGTGTTTTTTGAAAAAGATTGGCGAGAAGGGACCAGAGAATGGAGCTCAAACGAGCACTTGCCATAGAAATAACGATAGAACAACGACAGGCTCGCCACGTCTCTTCTGTGGGAAAGAGGTTGCAGAGAAGAGAAAAGAGCATCCCCCACGAAGTCTATTTTGTACTCTGTCAAGGCAGGATAGGCTGTTTTCAGCAGCTCCTGTCCAGATGTGGCAGCAGTACTCCATCTTTGGACGTACTTGGCTTTTATATAGATAGAGAATTGCATCATTAGTGAGGTTTCTTCTGGAGCGGCAGAAGGATCCCACCATTTTCCCAGCGACCTTGGCCACAGACTTGATGTATGTGTTCCATTTAAGATCAGGAGTAAAGGTCAAACACAGAAGCTTATCAAAACATGAGGCCTCCCCTAGACGAGAGCCATCCATTTCAATTGATGCCAGATGGAGATCAGAGCGTTTATGATGTAGAGATAGGAGCTTGGTCTTAGATGCCTTAAAGGTAACCAGCCACATCTTTACCCACTGTACCACGCGCTCAAAATCAGAGGAGAGAGAATCAGAGAGAACATCATCATTTACGGCCTTTGATGTGTTGCCGTAGATGGTCGTGTCATCAACATAGATGTCAACAAAATATTTTAGTATGTTTTTGAGAGATCATTGATGTAGATCAGGAAGAGAGTTGGGCCCAGTATGGACCCCTGAGGGACTCCAGCATTAATACTGTGGGCCTCTGATTTCTGTCCATCATCCACTACTCTTATGAGCTTATCAGAGAGAAATGATTTAATGATCGAGAAAACGTTTTCAGTTATACCGTAGCTGGAAATCTTGTGTAGTAGGCCTTTATGCCAAACTTTATCGAAGGCCTTTGATATGTCAAGAGCAATTGCCTTTGTCGAGAGATTCGCTAATCCTATGAAATATAACCGTCAGCACATCTGCTGTAGATCTAGCAGAACGGAAACCATATTGCGTGTCGCTAAGAAGGTTATTTCTGCTGAGGTGGTTGACTACTTCTCTATTTATTGTGGATTCCAGCAACTTACTCATGACACACAGGGGACTTATTGGTCTGTACTGAGAGGGGATGACTTAAATACAGGACATACTGATGAGGTTTTCCAGGATGTTGGGAAGCACTTCTCCTTAAGGGGCATGCTTACGTCTCTTTTCTTTTAAAAAAGAGATGTTATCTGGAAATATTAAACTTCCCCCTCCCGATTACTTCAAACAGTCAATTCATATTTACTTATTTGAATTTTGATTATCTTGAAAATAAATGGATATACGAAGTTAAATAAAATAACAAAACAAATAAGACTTTCTTTCGTTTGACCATTTTTGTTCATATGTCACGCCAATAGAACAGTCGGTTCCCTGCACTTATATTTATATACCCTCAATATAATCTTCTAGATCTATTTACCAACAATGCTTCAAGGAAACTACCTTTCTCTATTATTAGACTAGATACAGCTTGGACAGGTAAACACAGCGCATTTATTGTGGAAGATTTTCTCACCAACGGAGAGTCTGTAACTGCAACCTTAAAAAATTTCAAAAACCATTTTCAACTGAGAAAACGCGACCCTGTACCTGATCGAAAAACTATGCTGCTTTAGAATAAAAAACTTTAGAGCTACCGGCTCAGAACTCAAGCGAAAACATCCTGGAAGACCAAGAAGCGTTCGAATCCCAGAGAACATCAAGATTGTTAAAGAGTACATTTTGCGATCTCCAAAGCGTTCAGCTCGTAAGAATTCTGCTGCATTGAGTTTTTCTGTGCACAGTGTAAGACGAATTTAAAAAACGATTTAAAATGTTATCCATATAAACTGATGGTTGTTCAAGAATTGTTGGAACGAGATCATGAAATTCATGTTGCCTGCTTTAAAGATATTCTTGGAAATGTTTCTGCTGGTGCTATTCTGATTAGCATTTATCTGCTTTTATCAACAAGCAAAGTTTTCACTACTGGTCAGAAAATAACCCTAGAGAGCTCCATGAAAAGCCTCTTCATAGTGAACGATAACAGTGTAGTGTGCAGTTGCGAGTTTGGCGTCCTTATTTTTTTTTATTTTATTTTTATTTTTTTGAGGAAGGAGAAAAACGGCTTTTGTTACCTCAACTCGTTATGTGCAGATGCTGTAAAACTTTTTGATGCAAAAACTCAAGAATCTTGGGAAAAATGCAACAGTATGGTTTCAACAAGATGGAGCAACTGCCCATGCGAAAAAAAAATCAATGCATGTTTTGCGAGGGCTTTTTCCAGCGCACTTAATTTCTTTGCATGGTGATATCTAATGGCCAGCGTGTTCGCCTGACCTTTCACCTTGATTATGGGGTTATGTTAAGAGTGGAGTCTTTACGCACCGAGTAACAACTATTGATGGACTGGAAGCTGCCATTTGCAAAACAATAAATAAAATTCCAGGAGAAATGACTCAGAGGGTAATGGGAAACTTTAGGATATGCTTACATCAATGTATTGCAGTTAAAGGCGGGCATCTTGAAGACTTTATTTTAAGAAAATAGTTTACACAAATAAAATTTTCATAAAGGATGTTCTTGTCTATTTTTCTGAAAAGTGAAATGTGGAAGGTTTTGTTTTCGCCCCACCCTATATATATATATATATATATATATATATATATATATATATATATATATATATATATATAATAAAATGTGGATTACTTCTCTTTGCTGCATATATATGTGTGCGTGTGTGTGTATATGTGTGTGTATGAAGGGTGTTTTAGAGGTAGCAAACGCTTAATAATAAATCACAGAAAAATATTTTTATTATACAAATATGTGGTTTATTCCAAAGATTAATTTTTGATATTTATTTTAAAAAAATTCATACGAAGGTACTTTATATACCTTGCAGGTTTTATATCGGAATGTCTTCGATAAGTATCAATAATCGAAATAATCTGATGAAAGAAATAACAGACAATTTTGGCAAAAGTTAACACCTTACACAGCCTAACACCACAAGTGCATTTGATAAGTTTTATTATTACACAAGCCGAAAGGCTCAGCATATAAAATCAACAGTAGGTTCTCTGATATGCCAGGGGCGCGTTCAAAATAAATGTTTCTATTTAAAGCACAATTGCACCATGATACTTGAACTTCGTTTTAAACTTAAATTCAAGCCGCATTATCACCGCACAACCAGTAATGCCAATCATATAAAATCAACAGTAGGTTCTTTAATATGACATGGGCGCGTTCGAAATGAATGTTTCTGTTTAGAGCACAACTGAAGAATAATACTTGACATTTGCATTTTAAAATTTAATTCAAG
This sequence comes from Euprymna scolopes, assembly GCF_053919585.1. Classification (NCBI taxonomy): domain Eukaryota; kingdom Metazoa; phylum Mollusca; class Cephalopoda; order Sepiida; family Sepiolidae; genus Euprymna; species Euprymna scolopes. Next base: position 103,383,179 of record NC_136507.1, read on the forward strand.
CCATTATAAATAAAAAATAATTTTATAAAATCAACAGTAGGTTCTCTACAGTGAAATGTAAACTACAACGTATTGTGGACTAAGAGGTATGCGAAGCTTCCTCCCGATGCACCGTGATGGGTCCTCAACTAGAGCAGGCAATCAATTGATTTGGTTGAAAAAATGGGTGATTTCACCGATTTTGATAACAATAAAAATATGGAAATATGAAGCATTCGTTGGTATCATCATTAAATCACGGGCAACGTCTGCTACGTTATGCTAACATGAACGGGACCCAACTAAACGGGTGTATACGTTTCGTGTTTGTTTGTGACGTGTCCTTAATGAGTTACTGATGTCTTTAGTGGTTCTCCACTTTCTGAACCGTGCTCGTCTATTTATGTACACGTTTTATGTTTCGTGATCGTCTAAAATGTATATGCGCACGCGCGTATGTGTGTGTGTGTGTGTGTGTGTGTGTGTGTTATGTATCCGACATATCTTATATTCACTGGTCCATCTGGAATTCATCTTCTTGGAGGAGCTGGAACCTATTAGACGAAAGACATTCACTCCAAGACGATAATTGGTTTTAGTTTTTCATTCACTTTTCCAGATTGTCGACACAGATGAACATGGAAAGTGGGTTCTTTTCTTGTGGTTTATCGATATAGAAAGCAAACTATAATTTCTATCGTCTGGCAATGACAGAACCAATCAATCGAAACATGACCTGATCACACGTGATCACATACTCGAGAAATACTGCATAATCACGTTGACACACGAGTTCCCGTAAGATCATCGACGTTAAGCATCGTTGAGCCTGGTCAGGACAAAAGTGGGTGACCAGTTGAAAATACCAGGTGTTGTATGTGCTCTCCACTTATTTTCGTATTATTTTCAGTCGTCCTAGATTTCATCTTGCCACTGTAATCAAGCAGTGCCGACTCAGGGGAGGAGTGGTTGGGATTGCGCAACTCTTGTTTCACAATTCAGTCCATGGCATCAATCATCCTTCCAGAATGATCAGGTCGTCATGTACGAACATCCCATCTTATCCAAGAAAAGTTGTTTACAAGCCGAACGCATCAGACGCATTGTAAATCGGTGATGTTATTTTTATTCATAATTGTCAGATAATAAGCGGTTGATTATTTATCGATCTTAATTGATCCGGCATGTGTATTGGATTACATCATTGTCTATTTACCTTCCAAGATTTCTAAGCTGTATATAATTAAAAGTTATCACAAGGCACGAACTTGTGTAAACACTAGGGTAATTATAGGTGATGAGTAGAGCTATGACAACAGCATATTCTTTTCATTGTTTTGACTCTCGGGTATATATCCGACACAGTTAGACGCAGTTAATCAACTGAGAACCACATAACTCTATATAAAATCATATAAGATATCAACGGATACACATTCGATACACAATGAAAAGATATGCTGCTGTCACAGCCCTAGTGATGAGACTCAAGTGTGGATCTGTTGTTTACGTTTGGTGTAATGGATCGGATTCTACAAACTAAACGCCCTAAAATGGAGTACTATTGCCACATCTGGGGAGGGGGGAGGCTGTTCAGCGCGTCCTATCCAGTCTTGATAGAGTAATAAACCGTCTTCGAAATCTAGTAGGTGATGCCCTTTTCTCTCCCCTGCAACCTCTTTCCTACAGAAGAGACATTGCGAGCCGTTCTCTGCTCTATCGTTATTTTCATGGCAAGTGTTCGACTGAACTCCAATGGTTCTTTTTTGCTAAACTTTCACAAAAACACCCAACTAGCTACAACCACTATATATGGTTTTCTTCATTCTATATCTGTGTTTGAATCTAAACGCAGATTCCATGAAAAAGCTTTTCCTAGAACTGCCTGTTGAACACTGTTCCGCTGTCCTGCTTCCCAGTTGAATACAACATGGTAGCCTTCAAATTTAATATAAACAAATTTTTGTTGAACCATCTCCATAAGTAATCAAACTCTACTCAATTTACACGATAAACGATTACTACACTACCACCTTACATTAATTAACTCTTATCCTTGAGTGGCCTTTTCACCAGAGGAGCATCAGACTTCAACACATCCAGGTACACTTTGGTCTTGACTTTCAATCCGACTTTGAAGATATAAGATAGCATGATGTGACCCTCACTTGAAATCACACCAAAGACCATAACCTGTGGCCGGAAACTTTGTTTTCATCACCTTGGACATATCTCTGTTATTCGTGGCAATCCAGCGATGCATTTTGAGGGTGCCGGTAATGGTCCTGTTCTTATAACTTTGATCGATAGAGAGCATGAGTTGTACAGCAGCGAATCTCCGATCTCACTCATTGAACATTGTCTCACTTTCAGACATGATAGAAGGCTCCTATCGTTCTTGGAATTTGTACTCAACTTGCCAACTAGTAGATGATCTACAACAATAAAAGAAAACCGGTTTTCATCAAACAGAAATGGAATCATGTCGTCTTTTCTAGGGCGATAATTTTGTGATTCGCGCCAGTCATTTGGCCAATTGCTCCGACCGCTTATACATGCCTGTCTCAACAATCAGTCCAATAGAAACTGGGTCATTTCGGTGACTTTTTATCTGGCGGGATGAGGTATTTGTTCTGGGTACTTATAGGAGGTTCACACACCCAGGTCTCACCTTCTATCTTTCGAGTAGAGAGAATTTTTTGCTTACAGTCTCAGGCGATTCGACCAGAGAATGTCGATAGGCCAAAGTACCCCTCCTTTAGAGACGTTGACTTGATCTTTCGATCATGTGTCACATCTTTCTGCATAGGGAAGGGAGTAAATACCAGCGAATCGTGGTAGTTATGGCCCTAGAACCATAACGTGTAGTTCTGTAATATACTTTTGCTGATACAGTTTTTATTAACTATACTACTGTGTTTTTCTGGATTATTACCGGTCTGCAAGGTTACAATAGCCTTCAAATTTTGAAGTTGAAGAGCTACGAAGACGGAAGTAATACCATTAAAACGAGCAACTTCTGTGCTCCATAATTTATTTTACTACACAGTCACCACCATTCTTAATGCACTTTTACTAGCGACAGGGGTTACTTTCTTAAAATCTTACACCGTCAATATCTGCAACAAGGAGATTAAACTTTCAGGCCATGAAAGTTCAGTCATAATAATAATGCAATTTGCAACCCCCCTCTGCTCCATTCGGGTGGAATAAACAATAGTAGGTATTATTTTAGACCACCCCTCGTATATTAAAGACCTCTTTCTATTCTTTCTGACTTTTTTGCTGTCTTTATGAAAACGAAAAAAAAAAAAATCGCATGCTTAGTGTTGTTGCATTTGTTTTTGTTTTTTTCATTCTTCGGAGCTTTTACATCGTACTTCGACCATTTTTGGTCTGTTCCGTAAATTCCATTTTTGCTTCGACTATTTTTGGTCTGTTCCGTAAATCACAATCGGAAACATTCGTGTTGATTTAAGACCTGTATTGTTGAAGCAGCATTATAATCTGTATTATATTTCTCTTGGTTTGTGTCCGTTCCACTTTTTCTCGAAAACTACTGAATCGATCTAGCTGAAATTTTGTATGGGCTTTAGTTATGATAAGGTGCATCGAACTAAATATTATGGTATCTGTTCTATGGACAGTTATCGATTAATAGAGATTAATAAGGATCAGTCACCAAAATACGATATTTACTCGAGAAATTTGGCATAAAACATCCATTCTAAGTCAACGGGCTATAACTTTTGCTCGTTCTTAAAGGGCTAAAAGGTCTACTTATTAAAAATTTGTTTATGTTCAGAAAAAAAAAAGATATTCATGGCTTCTGTGAATAACGGAAATTGTTATGCAATTCGAAGCACGTGTTTCTTGGAATTTATCTCTGCAAAAGCAAGAACACAAAGAATTCGCTGGTACCCCGAGAAAGTAAGGGATGGAGCAGAGACATGTTCTCCTTCAAACGGAACCCAACCCTGTCTATTATTATTCTCTGCTTTGTGTATGAAATTATTTACGAGGCTCCTGTACTGTAGTAAACAGCCAGCGAACAAGAGGAATGCTACACCCAAACACCCCAAAAACCACCCGCCTACCTCGATAGGAGCCGGTGCTTATAAGATAAATATAAACACACGAGAACACACGGCACACAAACACATGTGTATATAAATAAATAAAACTTATTTCGGTCTAGCTGCTATTATTTGTGTAAGATTCATAAGGCATCTACTCGTACGGACGAAGACTTGTTGTCACTTAGACTCCAGAGGACGCCACAAGTCGTTCTCAAAGCGAAATCTTTGATGAAGGGTTGTGGGACTACTGTACAGCACAATCACGTTGACACACCCGTTCTTGTCAGATCACCGGTTAAGCAACGTTGAGCCTGGCCAGTACCAGATGGGTGACCATTTGGGAAGGCTAGGCGCTGTATGTACCTTCTGGGAAGGTTGGGTGTGGTGCCAGCACCCTCACCCTGTAAAAAGAACTCCTCGCTACAAAAGCATCTACAAAAGCTTGTAGATGGCCTATGCCCCCCCCAGGGGCTCAAGGGCTATGGATGGATGTGTGACTACTCCTAGTGAGTAAATAATAATAATTATAATGAATCCCCCCCCCCAAAAAAAATGTGTCGGCATCGATTGGCATCTCACCAAATGGTTGAGGAGGATGGAAAAAAACGAACAGAGAGATAGCACTAGCCAGACCTACACTGGGTGGGTGAGAATGGGGCTTGGGCCTTGAGGAGTCTAGTTGCTACTCAAATTCCACTGAAAACCAATGGTCATTGCCAGCGAGAAATCAATGTCAAGCGGCTGTTGCGATAATGCAAATTCATTTGCATACGTTATCGAAAGAAGTGGTAAGGACTGGAAATCTCATCCAAAGATCACCACTGGTTGTTCTCACTGAGCAATCTCTGATAATAGTCAGTCTGAAAATTCCCAGTGAGTACAAATAATAATAATAATAATAATAATAATAATAATAATAATAATAATAATAATAGGATACTCCCCTGTAAGGGCAGCTACACGTGTAATTGTGAGGCAAGGGTTGCGCAATCTCCAACAACACCTCTACTGAATCGGCATTGAATGACTGGAACAATGCCGAAATAAGCAGAGAGCACATGTAGCACTTGGAAGTTCCAAATGGTCACCAATTTAGTACTGACCAAGTTCAACGTTGCTTAACTTCGGGAACTGGTGTGTCAGCGTGATTGTGCTGAATAATAATAATAATAATAATAATAATAATAATAATAATAATAATAATAATAATAATAATAATAATAAAAGATGGAGGAACACCTCGTAGAACCAAGAGAACTGAAACTGCAAAATTGCAATTAACTAGCCAGGCCTCTACTACTAGATGAGTGTTAATAGGACTGAGACCTTGGGGAAGCTAATTGCCACCTAAATTCCATTCAAAACCAATAAACATTGCCAGTCAGTCAAGTCAATGGCAAGCGGCTGTTGCGATAATGCAAATTTATTTGCAAATGTTATGGAAAGAGTTGGAGAGTACTGGAAAATCTGGGGAGATTTGTTGTCACTCAGCTTCCAGGGAACACCACTTGCTGTATCCAATGGGATCTTTGATGATTCGTTTTGAAAGCTCCTTGTGAGCCGATAACAACAACAACAACAACAACAACAACAACAACGCCAATTCATTGGTTAAGGTTATTGAAAGAAGTGAAGAGTACTGGAAATTTGAGGAGATTTATTGTCACCCAGATTCCGGGGAACACCACCAGTTGTTATCAGTGAGTAATGTCTGACGCTAACATGTGTGAAAACTTCTAATAATAAAGTCGCGTTTGTTATTTTTTCTTTCTTTTTTCTTTTTTGTTATTGTTTTTCCACGAGAACATACTTTCATTTCTACTGATACTATTTCTGCTCTTTCGTGCACATAGGTGCTAGCAGTAGAACGTCGGCAGCGTCTGCTACAGTTGTGTTCAGCCAAATACTACGGCATCTTCTTCTTCTACTTCATCTTCATTGACTTTGCAGAATCGCTATCGATCAACACACACGCGCGTACCCATCAATACGCATGCCAAGATCATTTCGGGCAACTGTAGTAGCTACACACGAGAGAAAAACGCGGTTAGATTAGAGAATGACGTCATGAAATCTGATGACGCAACCAACAGTTGCTCCAGAGGTGGAGCTGCCGCAAACTTCCCTCCCAAACACGTTTGTACTTCTCTCAACGGGGATAAATTGTTTGTTAACAGCCGATAGTTTTAATTCGCTTGCTTAACTTCCCCAATTTCGCCGGTGGTTGCGACATATTTTTCTCTCCCTGTCACCATCCAGATCCGGACGTGATGACTTCTCCGGCCGTGGATAGGCCGCGTTTAGCAGCTGACTGTATCTCGCCGGACACCAGGGTGGATGCGAACACAGGGCATTTCAAGAGACGACGACGACGATAGAGGGGAAAACACTCGCCTGAAAACACGGATTACGGAAGGACTATTTCTATTTTTTTTTTTTTTTTATCGGCACGATTTAATTCGATTGAAATAGTTTTAGGAAAAGAAAAAAAAAATGATATATGCAAACCAAGAGGGAAATATATGCGCGGAGCAATCATTACGTTCAATATAACGTATATATTACGTACTCTTGTTTAGTCAGGGAATCAAGGGCATTCGCGCGCGCGCACGCACACACACACGCACACACACACACACACACACACACACACACACACACACACACACACACACACACACACACACACACACACACACACACACACACACACACACACACACACATGATCAATGAGTATATATGGACTGCTTAGAGAACATTAAATAAGTAAACAACGGCCGACAAAGACAACGTATTTATCTTTCCGTTCTATGCAGTCAAGGAACACCATTGCTCTAAACCAAGGGAAATTAGAAAAGAGAGTAAGTAATTAAAACTTTTTACTTATATATATATACAAAAAAAAAATACATTGTATGATAAATCAACTAAAGAGAAAGCGAGCGGTCAGTTAGACTAAGTGTTTCACTGTTTCAGTTGTATTTTTTTTTCAACACAAAAAGAAAAACAATAACCCCCCCCCCCAAAAAAAAAAAACAAAAACAAAAAGAGAAAGATAGAGAGCAAAAATAGTTTTAAAAATCATTATATATACATCGGAATCTAAATTTACTAGTATCAACCGATATATATATATATATATATATATATATATATATATATATATATATATATATATCTATATGTGTGTGTGTGTGTGTGTGTGTGTGTGTGTGCATATATATATGTATATATATGTGTGTGCATATATGTGTGTGTGTGTAATTATTATTGCTTCATATATCTACATGCATTTTGTGTATCGATTGTCTATATTTACTTTAACAGTGCTCAATACGTGAGCACAGCTAGATAGTAACTTATTAACTATACATAGCACTTAAGCATTAGCCTGACGAATCCTCACGAGGATGAAATGTGTAAAATTCTCTGTAGCCTTATTGCCATATATATTTTTTATAACTTTATATATGTATATAAAACCTCTGGCCTTGATGGAGGCTAGACTAAAACTTGCTGCTATGGTTTCACATGATTTTAAATAACAGCAAGAGGAGATATGTTATATCTCCCCTCTTTTTGAAATAGGGTACGATTATGAATATCTCCAGTATCAAATAATCCTCGCACGTTATGAAATTTACTTTATGTATGAAAACCAAAGAGGGGAGATATAACATATGAGAAATATTTGGAATCAAGTCTCCCCTTGCTGTTATTTCAGATCATTTAAAACCATAGCAGCAAGTTTTAGTCTCCCCTCCATACAGGCTAGAGGTTTGGGGAAATATCAGATATTTTGTAATTCATATATGTAATTCAAAATTACTATGATTAAATCATTTTATGGCTGTAAAATAGTGCCAAAAAATAGGCTCTGAATGATGGATGATTCCCTTAATGTATGCCCTTAAGGACAAATGTCATATAGCCCACAGCACAATTCAGGTAGTTAACTTTCCAACGTGCCTTCATTTGTTAATTTCTGATAAATAGTCGCTGAGATTTGGAACTAATAAAATTTCCAAAAATGTGGTATATATATATATATATATATATATATATATATATATATATATATGTATATATATATATATGACATTTTCCATTATATATATATGTGTGTGTGTGTGTGTGTGTGTGTGTGTGTGTGTGTGTGCGTGCGTGGAGAAATAGAAAGAAAAATAATTAAAAAGGAGTTATCTTTAATTATTGAATACTGTTATATTATAACTGAAAGGATATCAGGCCTTCTGTGTGAGAAAGATCTACTATCTTGGATTGGATCAGATCTATTTTAATTCATAAATTTCAAATTTTATGTTTTACCTGCATACATACGTGTATGCACACACGCAATATGTGTGTGTGTGTGTGTGTGTGTGTGTGTTTTATCTGTTTGGTTAGTGACTAAGAACCACTTCTGTAAGGTCTGACGAGGCTGTTAGATCGTAAACATGGTTCAACATCAGAAACATATGTAACCAAACAGATAAAACGGTAATAAAAAAATAAAACACATATTTGCTCTGCAATAGTATTGAGCACTCTCTTCAGGCTTTTACTAATTACCAGTTTTACCAAATATATATATATATATATTGTGTGTGTGTGTGTGCATACATACATGTATGCACACACCCAATATATATATATATACATATATGCCTCTATATGTTGTTTTTTTTCAGAATTTAAAATTAAACCACGAAACTTATATATTGCTCTATTCTTAAATATTGAGCTTTTCCATTTTTGGCTAGGATCTCCTTGAAAGTATTACTTCAAGTAATATCTATCAGGATTTTCATCTGAATTTTATCAGTGTCTATATATATAGCGTGTGTATTTGTGCGTGTGTGTGCGTGTGTGTGTGTGCGTTTGTGTGTGTGTGTGTGTGTTTGTTTGTT
>NC_136507.1:103394649-103434649 GCF_053919585.1 Euprymna scolopes
CACTACCATTCTCAATCCTTTTCCAGGAATTCAACGACGCAATCTCTGCTTCTGTGCGCACATCTATGACAGGGGTTGCTTTTTTTTAGAGTTTCACACCGTCAATATATGAAACAGAGAGTTGAAACCTTCATTATGGCCGTGCAATTCGCTATCCTCTTTGATCCATTCGGGCGGAAAAAAGCAGAAGGCATTACTTTTGGAACGCCCCTCGTATATACATCAAGATGTTTCGCCGTATTACGTCTTCGGTGTGACTAGATGTAGCGAAGTGTGTCAAACCGTCCATTTAGTTATCAGTCGACAACGCTAAAACGCCATTACACTCGCCACGAAGCAAGGGAAATGCTAATATTAGACTACTCCATAGACTTCCTGAAGTGTTCAATTATTATTAAGAGTAAGCAATTACGTTAATTGGCAGCCGAGTATCCCCCTACTATAGAGCTCAACTCACGAATTGAAATCACCCCATATATATATATATATATATATATATATATATATATATATATATATATATATATATATATGGGGGGGATTTCAATTACACGTTCTGATGATTGATTGCTTTTACTCCCAACTCGTGAGTTAAGCTCTCTCTCTCTCTCTCTCTCTCTCTTTGTTTCTCTCTCTTTCTTTCTTTATTTCTTTCTCTCTCTCCCTTTCTCTCTCTCTCTCTCTCCCTATATATATATATATATATATATATATATATATATATATATATATATATATATATATATATAATTTGGAAGAAGTGTTTATTCTTCTCGTATTTCCTCTAAAACACTTCTTCCAAATACTAACAACCATTTCTGTAAGGTCTGACGAGGCTGTTGGATCGTAAACATGTTCCAACATCCGAAACATATGCAACCAAACACATAAAACAGCAATAAAAAAATAAAACACACACACACACACACACACACACACACACACACATATATATATATATATATATATATATATATATATATATATATATATGACCATCCCTCTTGAGAAAGGCCGAAGAAGACGGGCGAAATGTCGAGCCTCTAGGTTAAATTTATGCTTCGTTTTGCATTAAATATTAATCCTTCTTAATCTCTGTGCATCGAATGTATACTATAATACTTGGTTCGCTGCAACTTATCATTACAAAGAGCCATACAAAATTTCAGCGAGGTCGGCCGAATTGTTTTCGAGAAAACTTCTAGAATAAATGTGGTATTGTGATGGCAAATCTATTCATTCGTATTAATCCCTAAATGTGGATGAAGGGATACCATGATACTTTACTCACTACACTTTATCATAACAGAGGTTCATACAGAAATAAAGCCAGATCGATCCAGTAGTTTCTGAGAAAAACTGGAACGGACGGACAGACAGATTAAAAAATATAATATAGATATATATCAAGGTCCAGGAACACTTATAAATTGTAGAGACGACGAAAAGACGCGTGTACAAATAACTATATCTCTACTTATATATAAAACGCACTGTGTGTGTGTTTGCGTGTGTTTAGATTCGTTCCCTATGGAATCCGAAACGGCTGGGTCGAATTTTGTTTGAAAATTTCACACAAATGTACTTTATGTATCAGGGAGTGTTCTTATATAGTTTTATTTTTATCAGAATGCCTCTCATAAGAATCGAAAAACTATAATCGAAAAAATCCGATCAAAGAAGGAGCAGTCCGAGTTTGACGAAAGTCAACACCCTTATATAGCCGAACATCACAAGTGCATTTGTGAAGTTTTATCACCACACAAGCAGAAGGGCCCAAGGTATAAACTCAACAGTAGATTCTTTGATAAAACTCGGGCACGTTCGAAATGAATGTTTCTGTTTAGAGCACAACTGAACAATGATACTTGATTTTTACATTTTAAACTTTAATTTAACCCATTATATAAATATAATTTTATAACATCAATTGTAGTTTCTCTACAGTTCACATTGCCCCAGTAAAATACTCAAGTTGCATGATTGCTTGGCTTTTAATAAGAATGACCACGTAATGGACCTGCGTGAACTTTCTAAATGAAAAACTCATTCTATGAGCGTTTGAAGCGATAACAGCCCTTAAGACAATAAGTGAATTCGAAATGACGATAACTATGTTGTATGTTTTATTTTGTTGTGTAACGTGCGAAAATAAAAAGATGCCAAATTTTACTGCCAAAACTTGTGTTCCAATATATTTATTCTATTAAATGTTGGTGTACAAGAAAACAGATTCGTAACAGATGAAGAATTTTTTACAGAAATACTTGTTTGCGATATTATAAAATAATTCATAGTCGAACACATGAAACAGTTTCGCTAAAAATCCACATTAAAGTAAAAATCAATTATCGAAATCCGCATTTGTCTTTGTTATTCCAAGTTATTTTTAATAATAACGTTATCATTTACAAAAGCCCTTCTTAACATGGGGAGCACGGGGCTGCTTCTATCTTCTGTACTTTCACTTAACAATTTAACAAACAAAAGACACTGTACAACATAAATAAAAAAAACGAAGGAGCAAGCAACCGGAAATGACGTGGAAACAATAATCGTATAGATAGCCATTTTTCCTTTGTGTTCAACTACTATATGAGTCAGTTTAAGAAATTCCCACCACCTTCTGTAAAAGACCCTTGTTGCACGATCCTCTGGCCTCTTATAAGAATGACTATGGATGCGATAAATTCATTTCGTTTAACCCTGTTAAGACTCAGCTATTGTCTTTTAAACGTAGGTGTGGCCCTTTTTTCCGAGATTCCATAGTGATGGCTCTGCTTTCGATTAGAAATCAGCTCTAAAACTTCTTGGTCATTTTTCTTATCAAATCTTTCTGGACTCATATATGAAATCTATTGTGCGTTTTGCTTCTCCTAAAATCACATCTTTTCTGTCGGTTTAAACACTTTCTCACGCCCGAAGCTATTCTGTATTTCTAAACGTCTACTATCAGATCATGTCTAGATTACTGTTTTCGTATTTGCTGAATCTATGTTCCATTTGAAGGTTCTTAATAAATTTCATAAACGTATTTGTAATTTGATTAATCCCACCCTATCTTCACTGCAACGTCTCTCTCACAAACGTGATGTTGCTAGTCTCAGTCTTTTTTTTTAAATTTAAATAAACACTATTATGTCGTGTGCTTTTTAGAACTGTCTGATCTATTCCCTGCTTCCTTTGTTCCAGCTTGTTTGACACGTTGATCGATTGGTCTTCATCAATTCGTTGTTTTAATACCTCATTGTAATACATTTTTCTATTCCAGTAGCTTCTTTTCAAGGACTGCAAAGATGCGGAACTCTCTTCCTGCTCACTGTTTTCCTTTTATCTACAGCCTTAGTCTTTTCAAGATTAAGGTCAATCGTCATCTCCTGTCTTTGCGATAATCATATTTCGTTCTTGTTAGCTCCTTACATCAAGTGGCTTCATGCTCTGTCTCGAGCGATTTCCATTAAAAAATGTGTTTAAACATTTGCATTTATCGTGTATTAACCAGTAACATTTTTTGCATGCGTACGTGCATTTGTTGTGTGTGTTTATATGTGTACGCGTCTATGTTTGCATGCATGTGTGACGTTTTCTGTCTATATGTGTGCGTGCGTGTGGTTGAATGGATATGTCATGTCTGCATGTATAGATTTGTTAGGTACGTCGGTTAATTTCTCATTACATTTTTAAACTATTAACTTAACTTAACACACACACAAGCACGCACGCGCACACACGGGGTGAAAAGCTTAAAATGCTGTGTAGATTAATTGCTGTATGTGCGTGTATCTGTGCAGCCAACCTAACAACTACGGTGAAAGAAAAAGAATTAACGTCTATTTAGTTCTTTACAAGCGGACATTCTAAGAAGCTGTCTTATACAGTGTTCAAAGATGTGATCGAACCGAACTTTGCATTACGCATTCAATTTGACTGCCTAATTATAATTCACTTAAAGAAACAAAGAAATAAAAAATATTTTGATGGATATTTTTTAATTTCTTATTTGCGTACACATATTCGTATATAAGTACGAGTGTATATATATATATATATATATATATATATATATATATATATATATATGTATGTATATATATATAGTAATTTATAAAATATATATGGCGATTAAGCTAATATTCAGTGTAGCTTAATCGTCATATATATTTTATAAATTACTAACTAGCTCTACCTACGTATTGAGCACTTTTGAAGTAAATACTTAAAGTTTACACATAAATTTATACTTTCGTATATTAATTTTATGTGAGTAAATGAAATAGTATATAATTTGATCTCTTTGATTGAGCAATATCAACGACCCTTGTTGGAATTCAGTGATTCTAACTTTTGGAATATTTTTCAACCTGGAATATATATATATATATATATATATATGAATAAGAAATGTCCTGATATATATATATATATATATATATATATATATATATATATATATATATATATATATATGATGATGAAAATAATAGAAATAGTATTCCGACAAAATAGAAATAAAAAGGAACAAACCGTATTATGTGTTCATCAACGTTTCGTCTTTATTTCGATCATATTTCATCCAGAGGAAGTCTCTAAATAAAGACGAAACGTTGATAAACAAATAATACGGTTTGTTCCTTTATATATATATATATATATATATATATATATATATATATATATATATATATATATATATATATATTACATGGCGGTCACCACTTATTAAGGCCAAGAAGCCACTCGGGAGTAAGGGTTATTGTGTGTACAGTATATATATATATATATATATATATATATATATATATATATATATATATATATATATATATATATATATATATATATATTCCAGAGATAAAATAACCACTGAAGTTTTAACAAGGTCAATACAAGAGTGCTCAATATCGAAGTAGTGCCAGATATGATTTTTAGTTGTTTTACATACACATTAATATGTTGCTACACATTCATGAGCATGTTTCGGTTAGCCAGTTACTAGTAACTAAAGACCTCTTCAGGCGATGTTGCTTATACAAAAGGTTAGTCCGTTAAGAGAATCATTCCGGGATTAGCAATCGCAAAAAAAAAAAAAAAAAAAAAATACCAGGAAGTCACATCCATGTCATTTAGGATAAGAAAACATACTTTTTCCTGTGTTTCTTTTTCTTTTCCTTTTTCTTTTCCGATACATATCTTATCCCTTCTTTTCTATCTTCCTCGCATATATTAAAGTCCATTTCTTATTCAAGAAGAAAAAAATATATCATTTCAATTTACAAATTGCGTAAAATTCTAAATTAATGCAAATATAAATATTACTATCAATATTTATATGACCATTCCAACTAGAAGAAAAAGCTCAATATTCGAAATAGAGTAATACTATCAGAACAATTGGTTTGGAATGCGATGTTATTAATAGTAGGGTGCTGCGTTCTAATTGCCTCGAGAATTGTAAATTTTTGGGGGATTAATTGCACGTTGAACAATTTTAGTGTTATCTAGAAGAATTTGTTTAAGATTGGAGAGGAGGCAGTTATACTCTTTTTGTAAATGTTGATATACCAAAAAATAAAAATATTAATATAGTCAACTGGGAAGCAGTCCCATGGTAGTGTGTTCCACAGACGGGCACAAATAAAAACGCATTGCTCTTTATTATACAGTGGAGGCTTAGCAATGACGTCATTCGGATGAATTTGATTAACCTCACAATTTTCATATTTAGAGTGAATTTATAATTTGAAGTGGGACACGTAAATATAACCAGACAGGCATCAATGAGATCGAACTAATCGTGTTTAAATCAATATGATCAAATATTCAATCGATTTTGGTTATTGGACATTATTTTGATCAGCCTTATTTGAATATTATTCGGACTACTATTCCCATCTTGGTTGTTTCCTCCATTTTAATCGATGCAATCGAACTGGAATAAATTCACGTTCATAGATTGTTCTCGTTCCGTCAACTAGTACAAGTATTAATATTTATTGAAGTTTTTAGTTCGTTAAAACGGGTCAAAATTATGGCCCGTTGACTTAGAATGAGTGCCAAAAACTAAAATGGTAAACCTCTAGATTAAATGTGATATTGTGGTAACTAATTCTTATTGATTTATATATCAATACCGTAGTATCTTTAACGTATGTACGTACGTGTGTCACGGTTTCCACATTATAAATCATTGGATCGGGAGATCCTATTTATAAAAAAGGAAGAGAGAAGGTGATAACCAGGGCGGTGACAACAGCATATTCTTTTCATTGTTTTGACTATTGAGTATATATCCGTTAATATCTTATATGTTTTTATATAGACTGATGTGGTTCTCGGTTGGTTGACTTTGCCTTGCTGTGTTGGATATATGCTTGAGAGTCAAAACAATGATAAGAATATGCTGTTGTCACAGCCCCAGTGATAACATACTACGAAAATTAGTATATAGATATGCTAATTCAATATTTGTAGAATATCATCACTTTCTATCCTCTTTTTTAATAAATTGGATTTCCCGATCACCGAAGACTTATTGTGAAAAAAAAATGATGTCGCTTTTTGGCCATACGTGAAACTAAAATACGCCTTCTTGGTCTTCTGGCTAGGATCTGAGGGTAGCATCTGTTCTGTCTAAAGATGGTATAATGATATCGTGAGGTTTCCGTTTACGCCGGGTGTCCATACAATGGAAGTATGTCACAGACTCCTATAAGGATATTGGAGTAATAACCAAATATATTCTGACACTAGATTAACCGGATTTCTTAGATAAATACTTTTACAGTTTTAACAAAAGGGCTACAATAATATCGCAGGGTCTCCACTCACAGAAGCAATATATTACATATGAAAGAAGTCGCTGTGGAATTTCCACATGTCCAACTAGTTACTATTAATCCCTAACTGTGCATCAAACGTATGCCATAATTCCTAGTTTGCTGCACTTTATCATCTCAAAGGTCCGTACAAAATTTAAGTAAGATCGGCACAGTAGTTTCCGAGAAAAGGTGGAATGGGCAGACAAACAAACAGACAAATAAAGGGAAATAAAATATAGATTTTCCTATTCACTTGCCTCCGTACGAGGGAAGAGTTAGACACAAGATCAGTCTTTAATGTGGGGAAAATCCAGCTCCCCAAAACGGGGCACACTGAATAGGAACAAAAATAAAAATTGCATCAGCCTAGAGGGATTTCTCCTCTACTGATCGAGGTCAGAAAAGGTGGTATAGTATCAGAACAGATACTACACATTGTTCCTAGCCACCCCGCTCCCAAGATTGTCACAGAAAACTGATTGCTTATTTATGCTTTTATTTGATAATTTTAGCATTAGGATTTGGAAGTCTTCAAGTTTACTTAAATGTAAAGAATTATCAATAATTTTTTTTAAAACTTTACGTGAAAACATTTTTTAAAATGTCAAGGGTGTGAGTTTCATTATAGAAACGTTGATTTAATTTGAATAAAATAAAATACGCATCAAGTGCGCTTGAAAGCCAAATCACAGCGTAATATTAGGAAAAGAAACAAATATTTTACTTGTTTGAAATTTATAACATAAATATATTTCGGAGCCAAACTCCATCCTCAGTATGTTCTTTTCCTTCTTTCAAGAAAGAAGAAAAGAAAAAGAAAGAAAACAACATACTGAAGATGGAGTTTGGCTCCGAAATATATTTATGTTATAAATTTCAAACAAGATTTGTTTCTTTTCCTAATATTACGTTGTGATTTGGCTTTCAAGCACACTTGATGCGTATTTTATTTAAAAAAATGTATTTTGTAAATTTCTAAACTGATGACATGATAGAGATGTTCAATATCTCATTTGCAGCGTAATGTGTCATATAAAACACGGAACTTCTCACTCGACATCAGATGTTTGTCATTGAATATTTTAATTAGATATGGTAATTGATTTATGAAGGTGTTCAATATCACAGACATCAATCAATGTCGGTTAATCGATATATGAGTGAAGAATAATAACAAGTTTGTATTGTGTAGATTATTTTCGTCTTGGTTATCACAGATTGACCTTTTAACTTTTCGGCCGAGTTAATAACCCGCCCTTCTTCGTGTGTATCGTTTCGAACTTGTAGACCTTCCAAATGAATACGAAATCGTTATATATCATCTCTCACGCTCTAAACATTATATATATATATGTGTGTGTGTGTGTGTGTGTGTGTGTGTGTGTGAGAGAGAGATAGAGAAAGAGAGAGAAAGAGAGAGATAGAGAGAGAGAGAGATGAAGCGTGATGTAAAATTTACTATAATTAAAAAATTACTTCGTTTTTGTATTTTTATCAACATTTCCTGCCTCCTGATTTTTCTATATAGAAATTACACACAAACCTTTAAGCAAACTACATCTTATATATATATATATATATATATATATATATATATATATATATATATATATATATATATATGTGTGTGTGTGTGTGTATGTGTGTGTGTGTGTGTGTGTGTGTGTGCATATAAAGGTTGTTCTTTTTTAGATGCGCCGAACTTAAACAAGTTGGTTTTTCATAGTATTTTCAAGTTAAATTTAATCTTTACGATATTTTTGTTCATTAAATTATTAGGTAACTTAATTAAATAGCTTTCCAAAGTTAGTAATTAAGTAAAAAATGGAATTCTTACTTTATTAAATAATTCGAAATAAGAAAAATTGTTTTTATTTATTTTTATGTGCAATAATTTGGATCAGATGAAATATGTTAAACATAAAAAAACGTGCTTGTTAAGATACAGTCGATGAATCAGTTTTTTTTTTTTTTTAAATATATCGTTTTAAGTAAAAAACAAACAAACACTATTATGTACTTTATTGCCAGGGCGAAAATAGTAATATATCCAAAAATTACGTAAATTCGAAAACAACTCCTATTGTGGTTTTACAGTAAAAAAAGTTTACAACTATAGATAACAAATATTGGAGCCATGACATAAGTAATCTAAAATATTCGTTTCAGAGTTATGTCCCCTGCATTTAGTCTTCGACTGCCTATTTTATAAATTCTAAGAAAAATGCGATTTTACCAATTTTCCGTAAAAAATTACTTTTAACTATAAATAATTTTCTACATGATTTAAAATTTTTTTTGGATATATTACTATTTTCAGCATGACGATTAAGTACCTAATATTATTATTGTTTTAGTCTTTGAAGTTTTTAACATTTGAAACTATACAAAAAATCACGTTTTATCATTCGTAAAAAAAAAAAAAAACATCTAGTCAGTAAGTCATTTTATCACCTGCAATCACTGCATCAACTCTCTCAAATTTACTATAATACCAATTTTTTTTATTTTTCAAGGGATCATCAGTTGTTTACCATGAAACACTGTTTCGGGGATTTAAATATATATATATATATATATATATATATATATATATATATATATATATATATATATATATATATATATATATATATATATATATATATATTAATCGATTTCTCGACTGTGTCTTAACAAGCACCAAAAATATTGTTAATGGCTGTTTTGGTAGAAAAAAGTCCATTGATATCAGCTTATTGCTACGAATTCGGAAGAGGGGTATGTGAACGAGAAAAAGCGAAAGTAGTTCAGGGAGACGTCTCGTACAGGAGAACACTAATCGTAAACATGGTTGATAAGCCGTAAAGCAAACCTACCAAACCAAAATCAAGTGTACAGTTTTCGGCACGTTCATAAAAAAAAAAAGAAGAAGAAAAAAAAGCAGATTCATCATCAAGGGAAGACTCATAGGTTGCAACAATTTATTTGATTTCGCTTGATATTGGATCCTTCCTTCATGTGATCGCACTATTCCGATTCGCGATATATCAGTCACAGTCGAATGTCACGACACACAAAAACTGGGGTGGGGGGAACTTCACGTGACACTTCGTCATTCGTTGCTAGAGAGACCACGAAAAAGAGACGGAGGATGATAAAAGAGGGGGTTTCCTTTCGATTCCAGCGGTCCCCAAACTCCATCACACCCTAATTGTGTTTATATGGTAAGAGTTTATCTACTGCTAACAAGATTAACATATGCTAATTATTTGCATGGTTAAAAAACAAATTGCGCATTTGAATCCATTGTGTGTGTGTGTGTGTGTGTGTGTGTGTATATATATATATATATATATATATATATATATATATATATATATATATATATATATAGTAAGTTATAAAATATATATGGCGATTATTATACAAATCATCATCAGTGTGGCTAGAACTAGCTATATTCGAAACCAGGACAGTTCAATATACGCTAATGGGTCATAGACACGACGAAACATGAGTCTGAGGTCAACTATACCATGACATACTATATATATATATATATATATATATATATATATATATATATATATATATATATAACTACTTCATTTACTCACATAAAATTAATATACGAATGTATAAATGTATGCGTAAACTTTAAGTATTTATTTCAGAAGTGCTCAATACGTAGGTAAAGCTAGTTAGTTATAAAATATATATATGACGATTAAGCTACACTGAATATTCCGCGTTTCATCCACTCTATGACTCTTCAGGCTTATGCGCATAAGCCTGAAGAGTCCTAAAGTGGATGAAACGCGGACTATTCCGTGTAGCTTAATCGCCATATATATTTTATAACTAACTAACTAACTAACTAACTAACTAACTATATATATATATATATATGACTACTTCATTTAATCACATAAATTAATATACGAAAGTATAGATTTATGCGTACACTTTAAGTATTGACTTCAACAGTGCTCAATACGTATGTAGAGCTAGGTAGTAAGTTATAAAATATATATGGCGATTAAGCTACACAGAATATTCCACGTTTCATCTACGCTAGGGTTCATCAGGCTGATGCGAGGATTTTTTGGGTGTCTCGTGTTTTTATATATGCACCTTCTACAGAGTTTTTAGTTAGTTAATCAGCTTTTTAGTTTTTACCGCACCCTTCCAATTCCGTCCGCTAATGAGCAGGCACTTACAAGACAAATGCCCAGCTGACATCCGGTTCACCCGTTCCTTTTTGGGCTATTTTAGTAGGGAGCACCTAACCTATTTGAAACCTAGGTTAAATGTTTTTTTTTTAATCTTTATATATATATATATATATATATATATATATATATATATATATATATATATATATATGATAATTTATATATGTATGTTTATTTTATTTGTTTATTTTCTATTGTTATTGTATATATATATATATATATATATATATATATATATATATATATATATTGTAACCTTTGAAAATATATATGACAATCAAACTACACAGAAATCTCTGCGTTTCATTTTTGTGAGAATTCGTTAGGATATTTCATGGGATCGATGGTACTGGCTTTGCTATAAAGCCAATCAGATTCTTTGTTATTTACACACTCATATATCGTAGTCAATGCGCGCACGTTTATCAGGGGAGGATGATTTGACCTCTACTTCATCTGTTTATTTGTCTTCTTTAGTGGGGATCCGCTTTCTCTTTTCTTTCTGTTGGAAAATTTTATTCTGGATGTTTTCACTTACATTCTATTTTATACTACTGTATTTGTTTATTTATTATTATTTTCATTTTTGTTAATGTTTTTTATTATTATTTATTCATGATTCTCTGTGTGTTGTTGTCATTGTTGTTGTTGTTTTTGTTTTTGTTATCTTAAGGTAAAATGCATTATGTGTATGCATACGTTTGTTATCTCATTTCTGCATTTTAATAAATGTTAAGGTTCTTCAAAGCTTAGGATAGTTAATTTCTCATTCAAACATAATCTACACGGGTCGTCTAAGTTTCTACATGTGTTGCCTAATGCTGTTTTCATTCGACTTTTTCCGTTTTTGAATGTACTTCCGATTGATTACCATATATGTTCAAAACTTACTACCTAGCTCCACTTACGTACTGAGCACTGTTGAAGTAAACACTGAAGATAGATACATACGGTTTTCTGTGCATACATGATTACGTACACACACACACACACACAAACACACACACACACACACACACATATATATATATATATAGTCTTATTTATAGTATTCCGAATTTTACTGGGTTTATATAATTGAAAATTCGGTAATCGTTCAATAAGTTTAAAGTCAAAATGAGATGACTTAAACTGTAAGCTACAAAATTATCATATTTCATAATTGAGCATTCATATATTGTTTTAACAAAGTCAAGACATCAAGGAATAGATTGATATCAACAAATAGTGTATTTCATCGTTTTATATATCTATATATGTGTGTGTGTGTGCGTGTGTGTGTTTTGTCATCCATATACAGTGCTGTTTCGCTGCATCAGAGCTCATCAGTGCGGCTAGACAAGCAATCAAGCCAGCATCGAAATTCGACCACTCAAAAACAATCGGTGTTTTTAACCGTTATGCTATTCGGCTGCTGCTATGCGCGGTAATAAATTTTGTCCAAACGCCTAAACTCAATTTGTTTACACAAAGAGCATCACTTTATATGCTAATGACATGTTGTATATCACTTTCTTTAGAAGAATGGTATACAATGAAACTCTGTTATAAACTGGGAAAAATGCCACAGAAACATGGAATGCTTCAGACTGCTTTTGGGCTATTTTGTATAAATCGAGCATGAATGTTTGAGTGGCATAAGAGATTCAAGGAAGGCAGGGAGTCTGTGAGGGATAATGAGAGGTGTGGGAGGAGTAAGGAATTCAGAACACCAGAGTTGATTGACCAAATAAAGAATTTCATAGATAAGGACCCTCGTGTTTCTATAGAGACAATAAGTGCACAGTCTGATGTCAGTGTGGGAACTGTACACACAATTATATTTTAGAGTAAGTTTTAGGAGTAGCAATGAGTTTTACGACGGTTTACGGATAGTTAGGGACAGTTTACAACAGTTAGGGACAATTTGCAGACAGTTTTGGGTTTGCGACAGTTGAGGACGGTCGCCAGTTTAAGACAATCGAACACAAAATGTGGCCTGGAGCGGATCGAAATGAGTTGATGTCAACTGACGAACTCGGCAGACGATAGTGTGAGAGACGAAGACACGGACAGAAGAAATGACAAAGAGGACAAGACTATGGAAACAATGTTGTAGTCTGACATTATTGCGCGACATAGAGCACTCGTGGTCCTATCACAAGTGCCATAAACCTTGGTTTTTGTAAAAAAGAGAAAGAAAACCTCCATGCACACACAAGTTGAGCGTTTGGTCACATTTCAGGCATCACAGCTACGGACTACATGACTTTAAAATATAAAAAATTAAAAACTAATCGTGTATAATCCATTTGGGATGCCGAGATTCTTAGTTTTTAATTGCTTATTTGTGTTTTTGTTTCTTTTTAAAATTTAATCCAATTAATAGTGAATTAGTTATTTGGTTGTTATTTTTCATTGAATCAACATTTTTTGCTTGACACACTCATTGAAATATAAACAAAGCTAATTCTAAATTTTAATCTAAGATGACCGCCCACATTTGCAGCTACGCAGAACAGACGTTTTCGTGCCTGTTTGCACACTTAAATGAGATTAATTGTGGCGTTTAAGCGGTTTTTGCCGAGTATGATGTCGCCTAAGCTTTGTTATCTCATTTTCTGTGATTTACAAAAATCGATATTGCATAAAAATCGATATGGCATAGAAATCGATTAAAACGACTCTATATTGAAACTGAACACTTGTAAACCATAAACAAATGCTTATATATATATATATATATATATATATATAATTTAAAGGAGATTAGAGCAATAGTCTAAAGAGCTGAGTGTATTTCAATGCAACAGTGAAATTACTAGTTTAATTGAAATACGGGAAAGAGAAAAAGAAAAAGTGTTCGTTGTAATTTAGATATATAATAAGCTCGATAAATTATCAATCACATTACTTTATATATATATATATATATATATATATATATATATATATATATATATATATATATATATATATAATCAACTCATTTAATATACGAATAAGCATTTTTCTTTTGTCTTCTTTGGATTCTTCGGACTACTATTCCGATCTTGAGCGCCATTCTCCCAACGTGTCAGCCGATATGACCTCCAGCCTTCTTCAAGTGTATCTTGTCGAACTTGGAAATCTTTCTATCGAGCTCTGTAATCTTGCTGTCGAACTCGGGAATCTGCACGGAATTTCGAACGGTAGCCTCTATTTAATTCACGGGAGTAGCATCTTCTCGTTCCGTCAGTCATGACCACGTAGAAGTCTAAAGTAGTTCGCAATTATATTTGAACCTTCAGCCTCCAGTAGAGTGTCACTTATAACTAGATTTTACTTAGCGTTTTATCCGTTACGCCACGCATGCGTGCCGACCTTTTATTTAAATTAGTGGTGTGGACTTATAATAGTATCTTGAGGAGGAAAATGACATCAGTTACATTGAAAGAATACAATACGAATTTCTCTCGCATTAAAAGCGTGATCGGAGAGTTGTTAGGGTTCAGAATACATGAATCCGGAGTTCAAATGGTTCGACCAACAATATGGTTACATAATTCCATACTGATGAAAAAGAGCTCCCACGGTCTTTGACAGACTATGGATACCCACGAAGGTGTCTGCGCGTGAAATTTTTGTGGCAGGAAGTGAGCACTCTCCAACCACACTTCTCCATAGTCGACATTGTTAAATACCAGTGGCAAGAGAAGTGTATGTACCGGACGACTGGAAACGAGATAAGCGGAAAAGCACATACAGCGCCTAGTATTCCCAAATGGTTACCCATCTGGTACAAACCAGGCTCAACTTTGCTTAACTTCGGTGATCTAACGAGAACCCGTGTGTCAATGCGATTATGCCGTATATCCATAAGTGATGAACGTGAAAGAAAAAATACGAAACATATATATGTCTAATGATGCGAAATCTATCTATCTATCTATCTATCTATATATATATATATATATATATATATATATATATATATATATATAATTTTACTTTTTTCATTATCGCTAAAAAAATCAATAACAATAAAATAACTTTGAAAAAAAAAAAAACGATTTAAAAAATAGCAAATAATATAAGCGGATACCCTTAGCGTAACGGTATACACACTCGACTATAAAACCAGAGGTTCGAGTTCTTATACAGTCAAAATACGCTGATGAGTAGCAAAGCAGCGAAACACGTATACGAATGGTACTGTTAAAAAAGTAAAATAAATAATATATACTTATTTGTTTACGTCCGAAAAATTGGAGCGATATTTCTTAGGGTAAACTAATTCCTTGATTTCCTAGGTAGGAGACGATAATGCCGAATATTCCATTATCGCTAAAAAAAAAGAAGAAATAATAACAACAACAATATATATATCTATAATATAAAGCTGAATGTGTGTGTGTGTGTGTGTGTGTGTGTGTGTGTGTGTGTGTGTGTGTGTGTGTGTGTGTGTGTGTGTCTGGTCACGAATAGGCTCCTATATGGTTGACTATTTTAAACAACTGATTACATATAATGTTAGAAGATGTATCGAGACACAGGAATGGGTATGTTTGATCTGGCAGAACAGTGGTTCATTAAAATTGTAGTGTCTGCGTTCGCGCCTGGTCCACAAAGTATGGAAATAAAAAAATTAAAAAAAAACCGTTTACAAGCGTTTTTGATATAGATGTGCATAAGAATCATTTGATAAGTATGTTTTAACTTAAATAGGGATGGTATAATAAAATTGTGGGGTCTGCGTTCGCGTCTGGCCTCCATGGAATGGAAATAGGGACAAACTTTAATAAAGACTTTTCATGTCTAAATGCGTAAGTATACTTTAATAATTATGTTTCAGTTTGAAGAAATATGGTATAATAAAATTATGGGGTGTAACACCTCCTTCGAGAAGGTGGTTAAGGACTCTTATTTCTCTGGATTCTCGGCACGTGTCGTCTAGACTCCTCTGAGGCTGTTACATGAAATCTGGTATGCTGAAAGCGAATATCGAAGCGGCAGGCAGGAAGAAAGACAAACGATTGTAGTCTATCTACAAAAGCTTAATTATCATAAAATTATGTACAAAATGCTTTTACAATTCTCATTCAGTTCCTTTCAAAGTCTCAACTCTCTTCACAGACAGCGACCGACGGATGGATGAGGTGGGGAGGGGTCACGTCTCTTTTCGGACTCAACAAACAATCTGCTTTGAAACTCTCCACTCACTCTGCGACTCAACTCTATCTCTTCTCTGCTCTGCTCTGAAACTCTCGCTAATTTTCGCCCGACAGTCATATATATAGTAAGGTGTGTGGATGGGGTGGAAATTCTCCCCAGCCAATAAGATTTCGCCACGAAATCTCCACGAAATCCTAAGCCCCAGGTCCCTGGGTGGGCACCATTCCCACACCTGAAATTCTCTCACCATTTTCAAGAACAGATGTCAATTCTGACATCCGGCCCTGGGTTCATTTAAGGCCAGACAAGGTTCTAAGTGAAATTTCCTGTCGTCAACTTTTAGCCGTAAAAATATTTCTCTGGTTTTCAAACAATATCTATTTTGACATGAAATAAAATATGTATATTTATCTTCTCTATCTTAAATCAAAGTTCTAAATGACTAAAACTGCAACTTTACCATATACACATTCAAACACTGTCATGTTTGAATGATATTTGCAATTTAATTAGAAATGCTTACATTTCTTAGTGTTCGCATACATTTTAATAGATTAAATTATCGAAGTAAAATATAAACACACTGCGCATGCGTCGTTCGAACAAATGTATTGCCCCAAATTATGTGTTTTTTTTTTGTTTTTTTTTTCTTTTTAGTAATGGGCGTAATTTTAGTAAAGTTGTATTTGGACCAAGAAGAAAAAATATGTCATTTATTTTATTGGCATTTTGTTATTCTGGTATTCCCGTAATCGAGAATAAAAAGTGAAACTCAAACGATTGTGAATTATCCAATAAAAGCGCACATCACAAAGAAAATATGCTTGGAGTAGTAGAAAGGTCAAACCCGGAGAACTCGTCATCGAGGCATACAAAAACAAAATGATGTTCAAACTGTATGAATATATCTTCCTCTCTTTTTATGTTGTTCTTTCTCTCTCTCTCTATTTCTCTCTCTCTCTCTATTTCTCTCTCTCTCTATTTCTCTCTTTCTCTCTCTATTTCTCTCTCTCTCTTTCTTTATTTCTCTCTTTCACTCCCCTTTTCTCTCTTTCTTCATTGAAATACAATTCTATTTTTTTAAACAGCTGAAGCTTGGATTTTGCACGCACCATGCATATAGCAGTTTTGTGTGCACGCAATAGGTCGACTGAATATGCTCCCTCATTGTTAAACGTAAAAAATAAAACATATTTTTATAAAAATGCATTTGTTCGCTGTTTCTATACAAGCGTTCGATTTCAGCATGAGGTTTCTGCCATTAATGCCGACGATGCCTGTAACGACTCACTGAAGACACAAGAAGCGGCCCATGCTAACCTGTTATAGCCGACGACACATCGACCTGTTGTTTTGAAGTTTCCATGTGCCTATCGTTTGATATCGTGTCTAACACTCGGTTAGCTGGTTTCGTTCCCAGGACGTTTCTCGACCAAGTAACTCTCCCCGGAAACGATAGTGTCATAGTAGATCTGAGTGTGAAAGTGAAAACTTCTTCGATTTAATGCATGCATGTGTGTGTGTGTGTGTGTGTGTGTGTTTGTGTGTGTGTGTGTGTGTTGAGCAAGATTAAATATTAAAATGGAAGAAAACCAACAAAGCAGAAATTTTGTTTTCCATCAATATAGCCTAATACGTGGCAAAAACCACAAACTGAAAAGATTCGCGTATGTGGGTTGTGTTAGCGAAGCCACCGTGCATCCACATAGGGATCGGTGCGGCTTCTTTATATAACATAAAAGTTTCTTGCCACCTAAAATGCTTTGCATTCAAAACATTTTAGGCAAAACCGAACGTTAACTTACTCAAGCGTGGCCAACGTAAATAGAAGGCCTTTTCGATTAAAGTCACGTGACCTGCTGACGTCACAGAATAAAGTGCAATGGTTAGGCGATTAACGACTATGACGAGGATAATTTTAAAACGGGTGCGTTTTAAAATTAATAATTAAATACTCTTAAAAAGTTTTATAACTTTACTGCAGTATTTTCCCGATAAGAAAATGGACTCACTTTTTATTGCACGTAAATGTAAAATAATTCTTTATCTATATATCTATAAAAGTGAGAATGCGTGTGTGAGGGACTTCTCACCCTATATACTCAAAGATTTTTTGATCTACAAACTTGAAATTCGGTACATAGGGAATTCAGACATGTGTAAAAATTTTAATCGGTGTACGTCCGATAAAAGGGCTGCAAGGAGTCCAAATTGAAAAATTCGTACGTGGGGAATCATCAGATTTTTGCCTGTTTTCAACTGTTTACGATTGCGTATGCGCGGTCGTGAAACATGACAGCCTCCTTATGTTAAGTATACATTGATTTGAAAACACTTTTTAAAGATCATGTCAAGCTGGTCTAATGGTTATCGTACTAGACTCACTCTCTTGAAGTTTTGGTTTCGATCTCAGCTCGAGTATTTTTTTTATTTTTTGCTAACAAGAAGTGAACTGTTTAGAAAAATATAATACTCGCATGCACGTCTCAGTTTTATTCCGTTTTTTTTTTTTACTTCATTTTTTTAAAAGAAATTTAACGTTACGTTTAATACCGGGCAACGCCGGGTACATCTTCTAGTCTTTTATAAAAGAAAATGCAGTTATTTTTTTGACCAGTTTAATAAATCTTTCGGCAATTTCTTTAAGAAGTGAAACAGAAAATAACTATCTTCGTAATAGTCATCTATCGCCTGATCAGGGCTATTATACTTTATTCTGTGACGTTAGCAGATTTTGTGGCTTTAATGAAACGGCCTTTTATTTACGTTGGCCACGCTTGAATAAGTTGTTCAGCGAAAATTGTTATTTTTTTGTCTTTTCTCACTCAATGTCTTTAATAGTTCACACCTGTTTTGACTTGGATTTTTTATCCATTTTCCATTCAAGTTTACCAACGCTATTTAACCACGATGCTCTTGTCAGTCGTATCGTTTTTGTTTGTTTTCAGCTAAGTATATGATTGCCTCTCAATCGATGATTCATATTTTCAACTTTGGTTCTTTGTGTTTTTTTCTTCACTCAAGGGGGAAAAACAATATATAATAAATAACTTTGGTATTTTATCCTCATCATCAAAACCAATCAAACACAACAAAACAAAACAAAACAAAAAACAACAAAAAGAAAAAACAAAAGAAAAAAAAACAATTATTGCCCTTGACATTTTGCGCCGCTCATTTATTGCTAATAGATCCAATCGACATATTGCCATCCAGCTTCAATTCTGCGCGCGTGTATAGACACACGGGTATAGGATTGTACATATGGACACACACACACACACACACACACACACACACACACACACACACACACACACACACACACACACACACACACACACACACACAATAATAATAATAATAATAATAATAATAATCTATATATCTATAAAAGTGAGAATGTGTGTGTGTGTGTGACACTTTTCAGCATATATATACTCAACACATTTTGTATCCACAGACATGAAATTTGATATATAGGGTATTTAGACATGTGGAAATTGATTTTCAACCGGTAAAAATGGCTGCTTAGATGTCAAAATTGAAAAATTGGTATTTTGGGGGTCATCGGATTTTTTTCTGTTTGTTGACTCTTTCACGACTGCGTATTCGCGAATCGTCCACATGATAGTTTCCTTAGATTAAGAATCAGTAGATTTGAAAACCTTTTTTAAATAACGTGACAAAATGGACTAATGGTTATCGTACTCACTCTCTTTAGGTTTTGATTTCGATCTCGTCGCCAGTATTTTTTTTTTTTTACTTACTCGCATGCACATGTCTCAGTTTCTTTTTGTTTCTTACTTAATTTTTTAAAAAGAATTTAACATTACGTTTAATGCCTACGGTATTTCTATTTATAATAAATAAGAAATCTGCATTAATTAAAATATAATAGTTAAACATATTTTACGACCGGGCAACGCCGGGCGGTCTGCTAGTATATCGATAAAAGTGAGACTGTGTGTGTGTGTGTGTGTGTGTGTGTGTGTGTGTGTGTAGGGACAGCTTTCTACCTATATACTCAACGAATTTTTAATATACAAACTTGAAAATTGGTATATAGGATAATCAGACATGTGGAAAAATTTTAATATGTCTTCATCCGGATAAAAGGGC
Organism: Euprymna scolopes; assembly: GCF_053919585.1. Classification (NCBI taxonomy): domain Eukaryota; kingdom Metazoa; phylum Mollusca; class Cephalopoda; order Sepiida; family Sepiolidae; genus Euprymna; species Euprymna scolopes. The sequence goes on from NC_136507.1 coordinate 103,414,940, forward strand.
TGCTAAGGGGTCAAAATTGAAAAGTTGGTATGCGTGTGGGGGTATCATCGAATTTTTGTTTGTCAACTGTTTCATGACTGTGCATGCGCGAAGAGTTCACTGTTTCAGGACTGTGCATGCGCGAAGAGTCATGTTAAGAATAAGTAGGTCTGAAAAAACTTTTTAAAGATTGCGGCAAGCTGGCCTAATGGTTATCGTGCTTACATTGTACATTATATATATATATATATATATATATATATATATATATATATATATATATATATATATATAATCTTGGAAGTTTTTTTAATCTTTAAAACTATAGAAAAACTTTTTAATATTTATATTTTTTATCATTCATTGGAAAACTATTTAATCAGTAAGTCATTTAATCACCTGCAATCGCCGCATCAATTGCTTTCCTGAATTTGCAACAGTACTAATTCTTATTTAAGGGATCATCAGTTGTTTACCATGAAATTCTTTCGGGGATTTAAAAACAAAACAGTATAATAAATCATGTCTCCCTAGAAGTGTTGATCAAACACCACCTCCCTTAATCACAAGAACAAAAAAAAGTTCTGAATATTTGATTTAGTCGCCTGCTCTAGATTTATTTGGCTAATCTAATCATGCTATCAAAAAACAAAAAAATGTCCTCCTTACCTGTGACATTCGTCCTTGTCTCCAAATTCAAATGTATACATATATTTAAACAGTTATATTTAATTTAGCTTAAATTTGCGTTTTTTTTTTTTTTTTTTTTTTTTTTTTGCAAATTTAAGCTAAATTAATATAACTGTTTAAACAACGTAAACCTCATTTACTTCGCATTTTATTTCTTCTATAATTTTTTCTGTTCATATTTGACTGTTAATTGAAGTATCCTAGTTTTCACGTCAATTTAAAAAATTAACTTTAAATCGAGAAGGCAAAAGGAAACTTCGTAGCAACAGATGAGCTTAAAACCAGATTAAAATATCCACCTTTAAGGCAACAAAGCATCTCTAATCGTAACTGTTGTTGTTCCAGGTTATACAACGTAACATTTAGTCCATATGCCTTGAATCTCTCTTAGTGATCGTCAGGAGCTCATTAATCTCCACTTTTCTGGTTTATCCAATCGAGAAATCGGCCACAGATTGATATGTGATGAGAAAACGGTACGAATGACTGTGCAAAAGCACCAAAACACTGGCAATGTACGTGATGCCTCCAAATCTGGTCCTCTTATATTTAGTTCTTACAGAGAAGACAATGTTAACATCCAACAGCAGTTTAATCTTGTTAAAAGTGCCCTCTTTCTACGGTTAAGAACAGATTGAAGAAATTTAATTTGCGAGGCTGTGTTGCAAGACGCAAGCCAATGATTTCTGTAAAGAACAGAAAGCGCCGTCTGGACTTCGTCAGATGCAATGAAAATCATGACTCTTCATATTGGTCAAAAGTGATTTTAGCAACGAAAGCAAGCTTAATAGGCTAGGCAGTGATGGTAGGCAATAGATCCGTCAAAGAAAGGACGAAGAATTCAATCCTAGGTGCACAGTTTCAACGCAGCAAGGTGGTGGAGGTTCAGTTTTGATGTGGGACGTTATTAGTGCCAATGGTCCAGAGCCTATAGTTCGCTTGCAAGGTTGAATTAATTCGACTAAATACATTAATATGTTTTCTACCCTACTTTCGCCGGAATTTGGATTATAATCCCACCATTATACAGAATAATACTCCCATTCACACAGCTCGCAATGCCAAGAGGTTCCTTGAAGAGCATGATATTCCGCGTTTGGTTTAGCCTGCACAATCTCCAGGCCTCACTCCTATCGAAAACGTATGGCATTACATCAAGCAACAACTACGCAATTATAAAATTTTAAATCTGGAAGAACTTTGAACAAAAATTAAAGAAAAGTGAGGTTCTCTTTCACCGAAGTATTGCCGCAGACTACTTCGATGAATGCCCAAAATATTACAGACGGCCAAATATTGCAGAAGGGCTATGCTAGTAAATATTTACTAGTTCATCGTGTTTCTGCTGTAATTGTGTTGCATTAAATGTTCTAAAGTTACATTTAAATAACAATTTTTTCATTGTGTGGAGTTTCTTTTTGCCTTCTCGATTTAAAGTTATTAAATTTAGCTTAAATTTACGGTTTTTGAAAAAATGACAAATGCGGACTTTGTTCTTTGTAGAGTCCCTAAACCTTTTCATAGGCTTGTGTTGAGGCCGTTTTCCATTTTCCAACATCTTATAAAATTTTGTTTCGGCAACCTACCACCCAACGCATGCGAGATCTGATTACAAGGGTTTCAACACTAGAGCAACATGCTCTTCTTACAAGGACTTCACTATCGGGTACTTGTGCTTGCCACTTTATGTTTAAGATACGTCTGAGATATTTTTGGTTAAATCGTTCATTTAATGTGCTTTTGACGCAATGTTCATATCTATGATGAATACAACAATGTGGTTAACCCACAGGTCTTGTAAACGCAGATCCTTTTCCTGTCTATGATGCCACGGTCAGGCCATACTCTATTCTATAACCTTCCAAAAGCTACAGATACCTTTTGAGTTTGTCTGCGGATTTCAGTGTCAAAAGAGCCGTCGCTTGACAAAGAACTACTAAGGTAGACAAACGAATCAATTACTCCTAGTCTAACACCACAACCATGATGTTCGGCACCACGTATGACTGGCCTGGCGCAGGAGTGAACATCACCTTTGTTTTAGTGCAGGAATCAGCAAAGCGATCCATTATATGCTGCATATCAGCCTCAGTGTGCGACAAAAAAAACAACAACAAAAAAAAACAAGACCAGCATCGTCTGATTATAGTAATACCTTGCCTAAGACATGATGCAGCTTGGTTCTGGCATTAAACCTTCTAAGATTAAAAATGGGACTTGTGTTCGAAACTTAACATGACACCCTTATATATATATATATATATATATATATATATATATATATATATATATATATATATATATGCTTTAAAAGTTGAAATGAAATAATTCATTAAAACACGAAATGTTATAATAAAAAATGAATTAGTGTATACTATGATATTCTGGTGATCACAACGATCTTTCAAGATTTCGGGACGGCTGGATAGGCGAGATATTTATATGATCCGGGAAATTATTCTTACTTGCTAGATGACAAGGACATTAGGAGGCCGTATTAAAATAGTATATTTTCCTAGGAATTACCTCATCATGTCGAACGTTAACATCCCTCCAACTTTAGGGTAGAGAGGTGGCTGTATTGCTTGCAAACTGAAGTGTCCTAGATCCTGCATAAATGCTGAACAGAACGGAGAGGCTATGTTTACAGCTAGACCATCGTGCCCATTTTGTAGGGAGGTAAATGTTCACTATCTAGTGAATATGTTGCTGAGATACGTAAACCATTCATCCCAGGCATTATCTTTCTCTTTCGAAGGAGATGAGTTTATTGCCTGCCAACTGAGGTACCCCCATCCGCCAGGATGTAGCGGCGAGAAAAAACAGTTCGCTTCTTTTTGGGATGCAGTATTTTTCTGTACATTAAACACCGATTTTATGCTTGTCTTTTTTTTTTTTACATGGGGATGACCACTTATCAAAGCCCGGAAGCCACTCGGGGATAAGGGTTATTTTGTGTACAATAATCAATGGGATAATATCGTAGAAATAGTTGGTATTGAGGATTTGATAAAGTGTCTTACTTAAGGGGGCGATTAATCAGGAATTTGTTTCTGTTGGGCTTGAAGACATCCAAGTTGTAGCCAGGTGGGAAACAGGCAAACGGAAGAGAATTCCACAGCCGTGCACTTCTCAGAAAAAAGCTATGGTCATGGAATCTACGTTTTGATTTAGGCACAGATAAAAAGTGGAGGAAATTACTGACAGTGGTTTTAGCTAGACAGTTGTTTATCATGAAGGATTGGGGAGGAGGGACCAGAGATTGGAGCTCGGACGAGCACTTGCCATGGAAATAATGATAAAACAAAGACAGGCTCGCAACGTCTCTTCTGTGGGAGAGAGGTTGCAAGGAAGAGAAAAGAGAGCATCCCCCACTAAGCCATGAAGTCTATTTTGTACTTTGTCAAGGCAGGATAGGCTGTTTTTTTAAGCTCCAGCCCAGATGTGGCAGCAGTACTCCATCTTTGGACGTACTTGGCTTTCATAGAAATAGATAATTGCATCAGTAGTGAGATATCTTCTGGAGCGGTAGAAGGATCCCACCATTTTCCCAGCTGCCCGGCCAACAGACTTGATATACGTGTTCCATTTCAGATCAGGAGTAAAGGTCAAACCCAGGATCTTATCAAAACATGAATCCTCCCCAAGACGAGAGCCATCCATTTCAATTGATGCTAGATGAGGAACAGAGCGTTCATGATGTAAAGTTAGGAGCTTGGTTTTAGATACATTAAAAGTAACCAGCCATCTCTTCCCCCACTGAACGACGCGCTCAGAGGAGAGCTTTGTCATTTACAGCCTTTGATGTGTTGCCGTAGATGGTCGTGTCATCAGCATAGATGTCAACGAATGATTTAAGTATGTGTTTTGGGAGATCATTGATGTAGATCAGAAAGAGAGTTGGGCCCAGGATGGACCCCTGGGGGACTCCAGCATTAATACTGTGGGCTTCTGATTGCTGCCTATCAACCACTACTCTTATGAACCTATCAGAGAGAAATGATTTAATTATTGAGAAAACATTTCCAGTTATACCGTAGCTGGAAATCTTGTGAAGTAGGCCCTTATGCCAAACTTTATCGAAGGCCTTTGATATGTCAAGAGCAATTGCTCTAAAAAGGAAGCCTTTGTCGAGAGATTCACTAATCCTATGGGATATAACTGTTAGCACATTAGCTGTAGATCTAGCAGAACAGAAACCATATTGCATGTCACTAAGGAGGTTATTTCTGCTGAGGTGGTTGACTACTTCTTTATTTAATATGGATTCCAGTAACTTACTCATGACACACAAGAGACTTATTGGTCTGTACTGAGAGGGAGATGACTTATCACCTGAGTTCTTAAATACAGGGCATACTGACGAGGTTTTCCAGGGTGTTGGAAAGCACTTCTCCTTAAGGCAACGCTTAAAGAGTTTTGTAAGTATGGGGGCAAGTTCTGGTCGAAGCTTTTTCAACACTATAATTGGAATGTCATCTGGGCCAGTTGCTTTACTAATGTAGGTTCTTGATTAGTTTGACGACCTCGTGCACAGATATTTGTATGTTGTCTGTTGTAGGAGGAAATAAAGGGAGTTGATGACCTTCGTCGCAGAGGGTAGAGTTAGCTGCAAAGTTCTTGGCAAATAGTTTGGCCTTGTCTGATGCTGATGAGATGACCTTAGGTCCATTGATGATGGTTGGGATAGAACGCACGCATCTGTTCAGGATCTTGTTTGCTATTTGCCAAAACTGGTGGGAACCAAGCCGATGCTCAGCTACTTTGGATTTGACGGACTGAGCATATAACTCTCTTGCATTTTTTATTACTCTTTTACAGTGGTTGCTGGCAGTCCTGAAAGCAGCTTTAGTCTCAGTGCATCTAATACATTGGTAGCTATGGAAAAAGTGATTTCTGCGCGCAATGGCAGCAGCACATTCTGGGGAGAACCATGGCTGGCTGTTAGGTTTTTGTTGGAATTTTTTGGATGGTATGAATCAGTCTATGCCTACAATTAACCATTCGGTCAGGTCTGATACTATAGAGGATACACCCTTTTTAAACATAAATGCAGAGGTAGATCAGATATGAATGTACGTAAGCTGTCCCAGTCAGCAGTAGAGTATCGATATACAGTACAGTAGAGAGGTACGTCTGAAGACTTGTTGTATTTCATTTTTATCTTAACTGATACAACAGAGTGGTCGGAGGATCGCAGAGGAGATGGAACGGAACATGAACATAGCTCAGGGAAGTTGTGAGAAAAAGGTCTAGAAGGCTTGCATACTGACCAGTAGTATCGGGCACACGGGTGGGTTCGTGAACAATCTGAGTGAGGTCATAAACAATGGCAAAATCATGACAGAACCTCCCCTCATCATGTCTTATTTGAGTGGGTGAGCCATTCCACATTATGGAGTCACCGCAACTGTGAATGGTACCGAAGGATGAGCAGACAGGATGAGGTCAATTTTTTCAGATATACCTGTAAGGACAGTAACCCCGCTGTTGTGGGGGCGATATAGGGCAAATATGAATGCGGTGGTGTAAGCAAGTCAACCCGGAAGCACATATAAGGTAAATTAGGGTCTTCTCTGGAGATATCTCTACCACACAGGAAGCCATCTTTAATATAGGCGCATATTCCATGTTCATGGCGATCTTGGGGGTCAGATTTAGATGCTAAGTTAGAGTATCCATTAATTATGAACTCATCTAGGGAAGTGGTCGGCCCTATGCCAGTTTCGCTTAGAAAGAGTAAGTCCGGTTTCGTCTCCTGTAATTGGGTTTCAACCTCTGGAAGGTTGAAACGTAGACCCTTTATGTTGGAGAAGGTGATATGGTAGTAGGGGTATACGTTGGAGGATGGGGTTCTAGGTTTATTCGTGTTTTTTTTTTTTTGTTTTTGTTTTTTTTGAGACATTTCATGTTGAGTTTTTGGGGTTTGTGAAACAGGTCGACAGACTTAGTTAGAGTAGGACAGAGAGGGAAAGTAAGAGAGAGAAAGAGAGGATTTTTTGTAACACATGATAAGGTAAAGTCGTAACAATTACCCACTAGTATGGCATCGAGAGACCCCACCAGAAACTACTGCATGGTCCAGAATCCATTCACCAAATGGCAATACAGCAGCCCCAGTACTTTACATCTGCTGATAGGACAGCCTCCTTAGTGGTTAACCAAGGATCGGGTCCCTGACTATCAGGCGGGTAACGTCAGCCCAGATGAAACGTTTACCTCCAGCACCCTTATTAGTGACATGGCCACAAGGATAGACATAGAAACAGAAAAATTTCCGACATCTCTGGCTACTGTTCACGAAGTATTACCAACCTGAAAAGCAGCTTTTTCTTCGCCCTTTGTCAGAAAAATCACTCATTGGAAATGAGGACTGAGGGACAAAAAAGGAGAAGCGAGAGTTACTGGAGCTGGCGATAACACAACCACAGTGTATTATCTACTCTCCATTAAAAAAAAGTAAGGACTTATTAATATCTACTTAATATAAGTCCGTTACTCCGTTCCCAGTTTAGGAGAATATTTGAAAATAGTATCCCTTCCCATTATTATGCGTGGATATATATATATATATATATATATATATATATATATATATATATATATATATATATATTGCTTTATCGAACCTTGATAGAGAATGATTTGAGCATTCAAGCTTTATCTTATAAGACACCGTAACGGAACTTTCAATTTGTGAGGTCGGATTTTTTTTTTTTTTTTTGTATTAATGTAGTTTGGAAGAACCCGTTTAAAAGCTGGTTAAGAGTAGAACAATTTGGCTTAGGTACTAAGTTTAGACTTGTTAAGAAATAATGCATACTCCTGAGAAAAAAACATTTTTAGTGTTTAGTTAATAGTGCAGATATAATTTGGAGAAAAAAAAACAACAGAAAAAAGAGCAAAAGAAAGATAAGTGCAGTTGAAATGTTCAGAAATTTAGTCGAACCTGGAATAAATAAACGAATAAATAAATGCATAGAAAGTCAAACCTGGAATAAATAAACAAATAAATAAATGCATAGAAAGTCAAACCTGGCGGGGGAGAAGTAAATAGGGACTTTTATTCTAAACAATTTGCTAATGTTTTCGATTTGAAAAAACATTATCCCTCCCCCTGTCTGTGTGTGTGTGTGCGTGTGTGTATGTGTGTGTGTGTCTCTCTCTCTCTCTCTCTCTCTCTCTCTATATATATATATATATATATATATATATATATATATATATATATATATATATATATCGATCGATCTACCTAGCTAACTTGCTATCTATTTTTGTTCATCTCCCTCTCTCTTCCTTTTCTATCTCTGTCTTTCTCTCTCTCTCTCTCTCGCCTTTTTCGTCTCTTCCTCTAATTCTTTCTCCCCACAAAAAGGCTGACTGACTTGTATTTTCTCCTAATCATCATTATCTCTCTCTCATATATATATATATATATATATATATATATATATATATATATATATATATATATATATATATATATATATATATATGTGTGTGTATATATGTATGTATGTATGTATATATATACATATATATATACATACATATGTATATACATACGTATATATATGTGTGTGTTTGTCTATCTATCCATTTATTTGTTTGTTCTCTTCTTCCTCCTTTCCTGACTTCCTTTTCCTTACTCTTTATTATCTGCCTCTCACTCTTTCTCTCTCTCCCCTCCTTCCTCGTCTTTCTTTCTCCGTTTCTCTCTAATTTTTTTTCTACAAATAAGCCTACTGATATCCACTTCCTCTTACATCGACTCTCTCTCTCTCTCTCTCTCTCTCTCTTTCTCATTCCCCGCCCTTCTCTCTTCGTTTCCACTAATCCACCAAAACCAATCGTTCAACCTATTTTTCTCACTACGTTATCGATCTTTATTTTTACAGATCTTTCTCGGATCCACGTACAGGTAAACATGGAACGTAGACACAGCGGTAAGTTTTCAAAACACCTCTTCAAAAAAACGCACCAAAATTGTTTGAGTTTTCCAAAATTTTAGGTGCTTATTCAGATTGGCACTTATGAAGATAAAGAAAAATGAAGAAAAACTTTTCTCTCGTGTACCTACTTTTCACGGAATGAAAACTAATCACGAAAATTGATCAAGTATTATTTTTATTTTCAAAAGAAAAAACAAATTTGCCCTTTTTTTTTTATCAATACGTGAAAGCCGAAACCATTTTAGTATTCTTCAAATTTTGTTTTCAATTTACATTAAATGACTTTTCTAAACTAAGTTTTTCATTATTTGAAAATTTTATTTTCTGAAAAATGAAAAAAAAATTTTTTTTTTTAAGCACGTTGTTAATAAATTATTGCTTTGTTTTAAATTGTACGTTTTTATTGTTTTTCCGACATTATCCAAAAACCAACCAAACAAAAAAACAACAACAAAAAAAAGCAAAACAAATTTGAAATGAAAATCAGTTGTCTGTCCTTGATTTTACTATCACCGGTAGTTCTCCCCCCCCCCTTATGGGCACGGAGTTAAATTTGATTTTCTTGAATAATAAAAAAGAAAAACACCTACTTGATCAAACTACGTGATTTTTGGAATATTTTATCTTTGTTCTGTGACTGGTATGTACATCATACAGACTTTTCTCTTTTTCTTTACTTTTAATTGCCGCCATACGTGTCAATCTAAAGAAGTAAAAAACTTTTTATAAGACATTTTTTGTATATTCTCGCAATTTAACTATGATACGATTACATGAAAAAACAAAAAACAAAAAAAAACGAAAAACGGTACTTGTTAAGATATAGTCGACAAATCCTTTTTTTAATATGTTGTTTTAAGCAAAAACAACAGTACTTACTTGTCATGTCGAAAAAAGTAATATATCCAAAGATGACAAAAATTTACCGCTATTGTGCTTTTAGCAAAAGAAAAATATTGTCGCTATAGGCTTTAAAAGAGTCCGCTATTAAAGTGTCGAAAAAAGAAGATAAGTATATCTGCTACATTCACAACATCCAAGATGTTTACATCTAGGGAAAATGTTAGGTTCCCCAATTTTCCGTAAAAATTACTTTAAACTATAACTAATTTTCTACTCGATGGATTTTCGTAATTTTTTGATATATTACTATTTTCGACACGTCAATTAAGTAAAAAGGATTTCTCCTACATTGACTAGGGACAAATTAACTTAAGTGTAACATCAGAAAAATACTACACTGTAATCTTAGCCCGAAGGCCAGATTTAGTTTTTCTATTGTTTTTGTTTTTATTTATTTTTTATTTATTTATTTATTTATTTATTTATTTATTTTGTACGGCTTCATAACCTTCGAGTACAGAAAATTAGGTTAATAGATTTGGATTATTGTATTAATAAAATAGTAACGATACGAATTATTTGTTTTTGTCCACCATTGCGATAGGAAAACATTTGCCTTCTCTTTTCATGGTGTGCGTACATGAGGAGTTCGAACACAAAGTGTGATAAATATAACTTCTTCAAAGTGAGAAAATGGGCGGTAAAATGACGTACATTTCAAACCTATTAACTCACCATATAAGTTCGCTACGAATTGTTTTTCCTTTGAAATTTAATACTAAGTGGAAATGTCTACAAACGGCAGACACGTGCATGCAATATTGACTTACTTTTAAAAAGGAGGTTTTAAGTTCGAAATATTAGAAAAATGTGGATATCATGTGATACACATTTGAAGGAATAAAAAATAAGCAAGCGGTAAGTAGAAAAAAAATGTCTCTTTATGTATGTTACTGATCAAGACCTTCTTTTAGACTCAGCCCCTTCTAATTTTCGAAATTCTTCTTCACTTTCTCGCTTGATATATATATATATATATATATATATATGTGTGTGTGTGTGTGTGTGTGTGTGTGTATATATGTGTGTGGGTGTGTATATATATGTCTGTATATATATATATATATATATATATATATATATATATATATATATATATATATATATATATATGTAAGGTATTTGAATTCTTCGTCCAGATATTCAGGACTGCAAATTCTGAAAGCGCGTAAGAAGAAACCAATTATCACTATCAGCACCTCCCACATAAAGAACTCCGGAGATTTACTGAACAAAATAAAAAAACATTAACGTGCAAAACAAAACTATTCACAGCTGAGATATAACATCATTATATACTAATGTCCCCATTAAAAAATGCTTGAATCTACTCCTTAAACATTTTAAAAAATCTAACATTAGCTTACCTTTTCCTCCCGACACTCTTATAAAAATCATTAGACTTATAACTAACATGACTTACTTTCATTTCAATAACAATTTCTATAAACAAAATGTTGGTCTTCCTATGGGTAACCCTCTTAGTGGAGTATTAGCTTGCCTTTTCTTAGAATTCCTAAAATCTGGTCCTTTCAAATTCAGATTACCTCCAAACAGAGTATTTCAGATACATTGACGACATCTTAATTTTTCTTCCTGAAAATACGCGCATAAATATCATTAGAGACAAATTAAACTCAGTCGAACCTTCCATAAAGTTTACCTATGAAACAGAAAACAATAACTCATTACCTTTTCTTGACATACTTATAATAAAATCCAATAATAAACTATCCTTCAAAGTCCACCGCAAAACTACACACAAAAACGATTACATACATTTCTATTCACACCATAACAATAAAATAAAAACAGGGATGATACTTGGTTTCTTCTTACGCGCTTTCAGAATTTGCAGTCCTGAATATCTGGACGAAGAATTCAAATACCTTACAAACATTTTGAAAACCTTGCAATATCCGTATATATATATATATATATATATATATATATATATATATATATATATATATATATATATATATATATATGAACAAATGATTAATAAAACATGTTAAAAACATCTTGAAAAAGAGTTAAAAACATATTTCATTTTAAAAAGGAAGCACAAGATAAGTGGATAGTCCTTAATCCGCGGAGTTTCGGAGAAAAACTCTCCTTCTAATCAGAGGGCAGGAATTAGAAAAATGCGGGATCGGATTTTGCATGTAAAAGTATTTAATGAAACCATCTTAATTGGTTAAAAAAGGGTGAAGTAAGGGGAATAGGAGGTAAAAGAAAAAATTATATATATATATATAATATTATATATATACATATATATATATAATATTATATAGATATACACACACACACACACACACACATATATATATATTATAAGCTCTATTTCCTTTTCGGTTTTATTGAGCTTTTACATCTGGTTGAGATTACTTTACTTGGAAATATTAACTCTTTAATATTTATAATATATTTTAAGTTTACCATTTTGATTACCTTGGTAAACTTATTGTAATTTTTATTTCTTATATATATATATATATATATATATATATATATATATATATATATATATATATATATATATATATTTTGTGTACAGAAAGTTGTTAGTTGAGACAGGTCATTGGTACCGTCGGTTTCAAGCCCGATAATAAGGCCCGTTTAAGGTATCCTTATCAAGCTCTCTTCAGCCAATATTCGTCTCTCTCTATATATATATTGTTGTTTTGTTTTGTTTTTTCAAACGATAAGCTCATTTTTTTATTTACTTAGAAAATCGACCATAATTTATTTGGGTGTATATAACATTTTTGTTTATTTATTACTTTTTAAAACACCTACGTACACGCGTGTTTCGAGGTAACTACCTCTCATCAGCGTAACTCGACTGTTTCTAGGGATCGAACTTCAGACCATGTTTACCATGTTTATATATATATATTAAATTAAATGGGCGGAAGTCTCCTGAGAGCTCTTTCAGCTATCATCTCATCAGGAAAAATCGATAGCGTAAAAATAATACTATGTCGAAAGTAAAGAGTTCTGATAGGGAACTATTGAATGTGCCAAAAATTACGGGGACACTAAAATAAAGTTTACTAACGTTTAAAAAACGATATAAATAATAGCACAACGAGGGGAAAAAATGGAAGAAAAGATTCACAGTTCCCCAAAGAAAAACAATGCGTTAGATGTTTCTTTCTGCCGGCACAAAGAAGGTTTCCGCACCGCAATAGAGACAGACTCCAAAATCTTTAAATGGTTTCTGGAGTCCGCTCTATGTAGCACCTCGAACCATTCAATTTTATATCTATCGGCACAGCACGGGTCGTCAACCAAATGCTGGCCAATAGCAGAGTCCAAGGCTGCAGAAGGAGGGAGACTACCAGACCCTATCCTCCCTTGTCTGATCTTCAATGGAACATGCTGGTTTATACGAGTCAAAAGATGCAAGGATGTAAGGCAAACTATCCTTGCGAAAAGAAGGAAATGCAGGTCTCGTAGTATATACCAATATGGCATATACTACGAGACCTGCATTTCCTTCTTTTCGCCAGGATAGTTTGTCTTACATCCAAAATAGCAATATTGTGTATCGATTCAAATGCCAGTGCGATGCTGGTTATGTTGGGCGAAAATCTTTGCATCTTTTGACTCGTATAAACCAGCATGTTCCATCGAAGATCAGACAAGGGAGGATGGGGTCTGGTAGTCTCCCTCCTTCTGCAGCCTTGGACTCTGCTATTGGCCAGCATTTGGTTGACAACCCGTGCTGTGCCGATAGATATAAAATTGAATGGTTCGAGGTGCTACATAGAGTGGACTTCAGAAACCATTTAAAGATTTTGGAGTCTAAAACTTGTGAAGGATTCTTGATAACATTATCTATTACAAGAAATGGAAGTCCATAACAATGAAACGACAGTCACTCGGATATAAGCGTGAGACACAAAGTAAATAACACACAAAATAAATAATACGCAAAATGAATAACACACAAAATAAATAATACAAAACATAAATAATACAAAAAATAAATAACACACAAAATAAATAACACACAAAATAAATAACACACAAAATAAATAACACACAAAATAAATAATACAAAAAATAAAAATACAAAAAAAATAATACTAAAAATAAATAACACAAAAAATAAATAACACACAAAATAAAAAACACACAAAATGAATAATACAAAAAATAAATATTACAAAAATAAATAATACACAAAATAAATAACACACAAAATAAATAAAACACAAAATAAATAATACACAAAATAAATAACACACAAAATAAATAACATACAAAATAAATAACACACATAATAAATAACACAAAAAATACATAACACACAAAATAAATAACACACAAAATAAATAATACACAAAATAAATCACACACAAAATAAATCACACACAAACTAAATAATACAAAAACAAATCACACAAAATAAATAATACACAAAATAAATAACACAAAATAAATAATACACAAAATAAATAACACAAAATAAATAACACACAAAATAAATAACGCAAAATAAATAACACAAAAAATAAATAATACACAAAAAAAATAACACATCAAAATTAACAACATACAAAATAAATAACACACAAAATAAATAACACACGAAATAAATAACACACATAATAAATAACACAAAATAAATAACACACAAAATAAATAATACAGAAAATAAATAACACACAAAATAAATAACACACAAAATAAATAACCCACAAAATAAATAATACAAAAAATAAATAACACACAAAATAAATAACACACAAAATAAATAATACAAAAAATAAATAACACACAAAATAAATAATACACAAAATAAATAATACAAAAAAATAAATAAAACACAAAATAAATAATACAAAAATAAATAACACTCAAAATAAATGACACACAAAATAAATAACACACAAAATAAGTATCATACAAAATAAATAACACACAACATAAATAATACAAAAAATAAATAATACAAAATAAATAATACAAAAAATAAATAGCACACAAATTTAATAACACACAAAATAAATAACACACATAATAAATAAAACATAAAATAAATAATACAAAAAATAAATAACACACAAAATAAATAATAAAAAAATAAATAATACAAAAAATAAATAACACACAAAATAAATAATACTAAAAATAAATAACACTCAAAATAAATAACACGCAAAATAAATAATACACAAAATAAATAACACACAAAATAAATAATACAAAAAATAAATAAAACACAAAATAAATAATAAACAAGTAAATGACACACAAAATAAATAATACACAAAATAAATAATACACACAACAACTTACACACAAAATAAATAACACACAAAATAAATAATACACAAAATAAATAATAAATAAAATAAATAATAAAAAAATAAATAACACACAAAATAAATTATACACAAAATAAATAACACACAAAATAAATAACACACAAAATAAATAATACACAAAATAAATAATACACAAAATAAATAATACACAAAATAAATCACACACAAAATAAATAACACACAAAATAAATAATACACAATATAAATAACGCACAAAATAAATAATACACAAAATAAATAACACACAAAATAAATAATACACAAAATAAATAACACAAAAAATAAATACCACACAAAATAAAAAACACAAAATAAATAACACACAAAATAAATAATACAAAAAATAACTAACACATCAAAATTAACAACACACAAAATAAATAACACAAAAAATAAATAACACACAAAATAAATTACACACAAAATAAATAACACACAAAATAAATAACACACAAAATATATAACACACAAAATAAATAACACACAAAATAAATAATACAAAAAATAAATTACACACAAAATAAATCACACACAAAATATATAAATAAAAAATAAATAACACACAAAATAAATAATACACAATATAAATAACACAAAAATAAATAATACACAAAATAAATAATACACAAAATAAATAACACACAAAATAAATAATACAAAAAATAAATAACACACAAAATAAATAAGACACAAAATAAATAACACACAAAATAAATAATACAAAAAATAAATAACACTCAAAATAAATAATACAAAAAATAAATAACACTCAAAATAAATAATACAAAAAATATAGAGAATTGAGTATAAAATTGAATACATTATTTCATTATAATTTGTTCAAATAAATTTTTGCTTCAGAAAAATAAAAAATAAATTGTTTTACTTTTATTCAGTTCTATACTGTTACTAAATTGACCTTTCAACCCACTTCGCATTATTTATTAGTAGCAGGACCCGTTTTCCGGCGTTGCCCGGTGGAACTATGCCCACAACGTATAAGTATGAATTGAATATAATTTATTTACCAATCTAATTTTCTGATAGAGAAAAATACTGTTAAAAGAAAGCAATAGCTTGATGATTGTTATTTTGTCTTTGTTGTGTCAGGAACAATAGTCATAAATTAAATGTGGTCATAAAGGCAAATATAACGCTGAATGCTTAGGTTGCCCAAATTTTTCTTACCCTGTGACTGATGGATCTAGCCGACGCAGCAACAAGCCCCAGCTCGACGGTGTTTCAAGCTTATACCCAGAACCGTTTTGTGGTAGACAACGTTGGAATAGTAAGGAAGTAAGATCGGCAGAATATATTGAAAGAGAAGAAAAATAGCTGTAGAAAACGTACTGATACCCTTTTCCTCACGCAATGAACTATTCCGGGGGTGGGGGCATTCTTAACAAAATATATGAGAGAAAAACGTGTATAACATCTTTCTTTTAAAACTCCTCGTTTTTTTTTTACCTTTCCCTCTCTTTTTTATGTTTATCTCTCTATCTTATCCAGCCAAGAAAGAGGCCCTCTCCAATGAGTGAGGATAAAACAAATGCGACACTTTGTTAAAACTGCAAAAGCATTTATCTAATCTAGTAAGGACACCTAAAAGCCAAGAAAGTGTGTTTGGGTTCGGTTTCAGACCCAAGGTAGATGAAAAGAAATCTCTTCATATGTCACCCCCTCCCTTTTTTCTTAACCAATTTTGTTCCTGGTCACGCGAATCACACACACACACACACACACACACACACACACACACACACACACACACACACACACACACAAACAAACAAACAAACAAACAAAAAAACAGACAACTGTACTTTATATAGTAGCAGAGCTATCTGGCGTTGACCTGGTGAGGGATGTAACATATTTCTATTAAAATTTCTATTTCTCTATCTTTTTTTTCTTTCCCCTTTCCTCTCTCCAACCTCCTTGTTCCCTTTTTATCCAACCTATTTCTCTATAGCTGGACATACACACATACAACGCTTCTTTATATAATAAATTTATTGAGAAATTAGTCGGCTTTTTTTTCTAAATTTTATATATTATTCATCCAGCGCAGTGCTTATCAAGAATATACCAACATTGTGGGTCCTTGTTTTGTAGTTGTTTTTTTTTACTTTTAGTTAATTGTAGAAACATCCACACAAACAGACAACTGCCGTTTTATATAAGATGTTGGTCGTTCAAGTTATTATTACAAACTTTCGGATAACATTACAAAAGACGATCGCAAATTATGAATTTTGGAGTAGGAGTCGGTGTGGTGTGAACACCTTCCTCAAGGGCGTCTGGAAAAGTTTAGCGTCGTGTCCTCCACTAGAAAAGAGGACTACATGCAAGGTATAATGATGAACTACTAACCCGACTCAAATGCAAAAAAAATTGTCATTGCATCATATTGTAAAAACAAAAACAAATGTCTATTTTTGTTGCCAACTTAGCCGAGATTTAAATGCCAAGGCTAAACAAATTATAAAGCGCGTGATGAACTGCATTAGGAGATAAATAATATTGGAGGTTAAAAATTTAATAACATACCCACGTGGAGGAGTAGAGAAAGAGAGAAAGAGAAGGAGATTAAGAGAGAGAGAGAGAAAGAGAGAGAGAGAGAGAGAGAGAGAGAGACTGCGTGCGTCTGTGTGATGCGCTCAAATAGGTCAACCTATTAGAACATAATTTGGAAAGTGACTGCTTCCTTTCCATTCGTGGGTTGAGCTCTTTGGCAAGAGTAAACAATTATCATTCATCATAAGGCATTGTTACTCATAAAAGAATCGAGAGCTCTAGGTAGTCGATAATGTAAACACATTACACGCAATATAATTCCCTTTACATCGTTACGAGGGTAATGGCCGTCGGGTTTCGAATTTCAGCTTTAAAGTCCCCGATTGAATCCAATGAAGTCGGTTTTCGATTGTCAACTCAGGATACAACGAGACAGTGTGTCTGTAAATGACTATTTCTGTGTGTGTGTGTGTGTGTGTGTGTGTGTGTGTGTGTGTGTGTGTGCTTTATGGGGAAAACATTCTTATTCAATTATATTTCACTGTTTATACCAATCCTTTTATTTATGAGCTCGATGTATGTTACATATAACTACAGAGCATATACAAATAAATGACAAAAAGTCTATATTCCAAATTCCAAGACGTTCATCTTACCATTTATTTATTTCAGCATGTAAAAATGTCCAATTCTTCACAGTACCTGTTTCGCCACACAGGATCATTCATATAATTATTATGTCAACTTGTTTAAAAAAGATTTTCCGCCCTGGCTCATTAGAAGAATAAGAACTCATTAACTTTAACATATAAATAAAAAGAATATGGACACGATTATATAAATCAAAAAAAAAAAAAAAAAAATCGGAAGAGTAGTTACAACTGTGTTCTGTGATATTTACGGCATCTTTGATTTTTATATCATATATATATATATATATATATATATATATATATATATATATATATATATATATATATATATATATATATATATAAGTAAAGTAACTTCCAATTTTAAAAATACATACAATTTATTTTGGAAATATAATTTATACAATTAATGAATATGAGAAGAAAGTATAATGCCACCAGCTTTTCAAGGCGACCATGAATTGATTTCACGAGAAACTCTTGCGGAATAGCAGTCATAAATCCACGTAATCGGCCATCAAGTTCTCCTAACTTTCTTGGTTTGGTTGAGTAGACTTTCTCTTTTAGCCAACCACAGAGAAAAAAAAAAGCCACAGGGCGTTAAGTCAGGACTTCTAACCGGCCATTTATACGAACCGCGATGGCTCATCCATCTGCCAGGGAATTGGGCATTCAGCTAATCACGAACAAGAATAGCAAAAAAAATCAAATCTTCAATATTGTCCGAAGCATTAATAATTGGCCAAATTTCATTTCTCGACATAGTAAGGTACCTCCGTACTTTGCTTTTGCTGTTGGTGAATTTAACCCACATATATAGTTATTTTTACAAGGGGGTGACCACATTATCAAATCCCGAAAGGCCACTCGAGGATAAGGGTTAATGGATGTACGGTAGTCATAAAGACAGCAGTGCAGTAATCGTAGTGTGAATTTGGTATCATTTGATTATTTAAGGGGTGACTCAGCAAAAACTTGTTTACATTGGACTTAAAGAGAACAATATTATAGTCAGCTGGAAAGCAGGCCAGCGGAACAAAGTTCCATAGGCGAGCAGTACTAAGAAATAAGTTTAGTTTTTGGAATCCACGTTTAGATTTAGGAACAGATAGAGTGGGGGAAGTTGTTGATAGTGATTTTAGGCTAGACGAGTGTTTTTGTGAAAGTTTGACAAGGAGATCATAGATTGGAGCTCAGACGAGCAGTCGCCATGAAAACAACGATAGAGTAGAGACAGACTAGCAACGTCTCTTCTGTTGGAAAAAGGTTGCAGGAAAGAGAAAACGGCATCACCCACCAGGTTTCAAAGTTGGTTTTGAACTCTGTCAAGGCAGAACTGGGTGATCTGAGCAGCTCCGGCTCAGGTATGGCAACAGTACTGCATTCTATAATGTACTTGGTTCTTATACAAGTAGAAAATTGCACCAGACGCGAGATATCTGCTGGAATAATGATCCAATCATTTTTCTGACGACATTGGCAATGGATGTGATGTATGTGATCCATTTCAGATCAGGGGTGAAGGTTAGACTCAGAAGCATGTCAAAGCATGGTGATTCTGTAAGACGAGAACCGTTCATTTCAATTAGGGTTAGATGGTGAAAAGAGAGAAACTTGGTTTTAGATGCATTAAAATTAACCAACCACCCTTTTCCCCATTGCATCACG
>NC_136507.1:103439649-103444649 GCF_053919585.1 Euprymna scolopes
ATTCATATATACACACATATATATATGTATATATTCATATATATATATATATATATATATATATATATATATATAGAGAGAGAGAGAGAGAGAGAGAGAGGGATAGAGAGAGAGGGTGGCTTACTAAGGATTAAAAGAACACTTTTATAAAAATCAATTAAAGTCAGCGTTAATTATCTTTAAACATGGATTCAGACGGATCCGAAAGTATTTGGATCAACAGTGACTATGGCAGCTACATCTGCCAGTTATTGTTTGAAGCAAGAAAATTAATAAGATAGAAAAGGATCCGAATCAAAATATGAAGACAGGAATGGTCTATGTTAGTTAATGAAACATGCTTAAAGGAAAGAATGCTGCCTAAACACCCCCTCTCTCTCTCTCTCTCTCTCTCTCTCTCTCTCTCTCTCTCTCTCTCTCTCTCTCTCTCTCTCTCTCGCCCGTTTTAGTTTTTGAGAAACTAAAGTTGGTTACCGAACACTGAATTAGCTTTTTAATTTATAAAAAAACAGAAACAAATATTTATATACTACCTTAGGAGTGGAATTAAACAACAGAAATGAGGAACATACGTATTGAGAATTGTTTCATTAAAAGTTTACAAATGTGTCAACATGATCCTGATGAGGCCCGATAACTTCAATATTCCTAAACTCCATTGAATTAGTTAACTTTTTTATTCTAGTTTGGGAAAATATCCTTGCTGCAGCATTAACATCCCACAAGATACCTTTGAAGTGTACTGCCTTCCATCTGTGTAAATGTCCCTCTTGAGTAGAGCCCAAAAGTTTTCAACTGGGTTTAAATCTGGACAGCATGGTGGTCATACCGTCAGTTTCTCTCCATGGAATTCCAAAGAGACCAAAACTACTATCGTAGTACGAGCAGAGTGAGAAGGTTCGTTGCCATGCATGAAAATCAACCGTTAGGTCCCTCAAGGGTTGTCCGGGTCTCAACGGTGAAGAGAACATTATTCATATTGACCTTCATGTATTTCTCTGCCCATTCCATCCTCAAAATTGTATGTCTTGGGGTCAGAGGAGGCAATTTCAGGGGGCACTTGACAAAAAACAATGAAGTGAATGATGTTATTTCTTGTGATTTTAGGCACTTCAGGAAGTCCAGAGGTGGTAAAAATTGATTTACTTGTTTGCCCTGGTTTTATACATAGCTGACGGACCACATTTGTCATATCTTTAGCAGTAAGAGTCCATGAACGCCAACATTTGATCGTTTTTTCAGTAGTGAAGGGTCCTTCGGGGATCTTCTCACTCTGTCAATATAGCATCTTATTTTCTCAGCAATAACATCAGGAGAGGTGCCTTTAGCAGTTTCTTTAATGATAATTTCTTTCTCCTTGCTAGTTAGAGCTTTTCTACGTCCCATTGCACGGGAATATACAAAAAGCTATTATTATAGTTCATCTAAAAAATAGATTTTTTTTTAAATCTGCAATCAAGACACACAGCAAAATATAAACAAATTCAACAGTGTTGCCATAATATATCACAATTTCCCTTTAAGTTTCACGAAAATCTGTTCACGCAAAAATGAGGTATGGTAAATTTTATAATACAGCCATCCTTTTCGTTCTGGGTATATATATATATATATATATATATATATATATATATATATATATATATATATATATATATATATATATATATAAAATATATATGGCGATTAAGCTACACTGAATATTCTACGTTTCATCCACTGTAGGATTCGTCAGGCTTATGCGCGAATTTTGTGGTTGCTTCTTGTTTTTATATATGTTCAGGATTTCTAGTTAGCCAATCAGCTTTCTAGTATCCACCCTTCCTATCAGCCAATGGGCATGCATTTTATCGAACAAAGGATCTGTTTTAGAACTAGGTTAGTGGTTTAAGGTAGGTCTTTTCCCTCCTTTTTTTTATATATATGAATATACCTATGTGTATTTTTTTATATGAATATACCTATGTGTACACACACACATGCACACATATATACATATATATATACATATATGTGTGATCGTTGATATATATACATATATATATATATATATATACTGCACTGATATGCAGATGTTCAAATGTAGCGTGAACAGATATTTCGCTGCTCAACCCCCTGTAGATTTGTTCTCAAATATTAGCCCTTTACGTCCAAGTTATACTGTGCCTTTTCGTGATGAAAAATGTGATGGTGTACTGTTGCCACATCTGGGCAGGAGCTGCTAGAAGCAGCTTATCTTGCCTTGACAGAGTTCAAAATAGATTTCGTAGCTTAGTGAGGGGATGTTCTTTTCTCTTACCTGCAACCTCTTTCCCACAGAAGAGACGTTGCGAACCTGTCTCTGCTTTATCGTTATTTTCATGGCAAATGCTCGGCTGAGCTTCAATCTGTGGTCTCCACTCGTCAAACTTTCACGAGAAACACTCGTCTAGCCAAAACCACTATCAATAATGTCCAACACTCTTCATCTGTGCCTTAGCCTAAATACAGATTCCACGAACAATGCTTCTTTCTTAGAACTGCACGCCCGTGGAACTCTCTTCCGATTGCCTGCTTTCCATTTCCAGCTGACTGCAATCTGACTGTCTTCAAGTCCAACGTAAACAAGTTCTTGATGAACCGTCCCCCTTAGTAATCTAAATTACAGAATTCCCACTACTTATGTTTACTACGCTATAATCACATTGACTAATGTATACCCATTAACCCTTATCCTTGAGTGGCCTCCGTGCCTTGATAAGTGGTGATTTCTGTGTAAAAAAAAACCCAAAAAACAAAACAATAATATACATATACATGTGTGTGCGTCTCTGTGTGATAAAAAACTTATATAAATATATATATATATATGTGTGTGTGTGTGTGTGTGTGTATGTATATATATACATATATATACACATATATATACATACATACATATATATACATATATATATATATACTTACATATATATATACATATATATATATATATATATATATATATATATATATATATATATATATATATATATATATGCCACATATTCTCTTACTCTATATCTACCCACTCATTTTCTTTCTGTCTCACTCTCTTTCTCTCTTTCTCTCCCTCATTCTCTTTCTATCGCTGCGAGTAAGAAAGATGAAAATAATTTTCTAAAAATATATTTAAAAAAGCAAATGAAGGATTATCGGATTAAGCATCAGAGAAGCTTATCTCAGAAAGGTTTAATATTTTAATCCATTAAATACGGATAAATGCCCCATTAATTAAAGTGATTAAATTGCCTCGTGCAATTCTAGCCGCCATGTTTATTTATTAATTTATTCGACTTTGGATTTTGGACTTTCAAATTATTTAAAATAAAAATAAGTGTCTATAAATACTGCTTTTTTTGTTTTTTTTTTTAAATATTTATACATTTTTTTGAGAATTTCTTTCATTGAATCTCATCGCCGAAGAAGAAAATAATAGCCGAACGGTTAGTTATTTTCATTCGCTTTAAATTTTTTAAAAATTTTGTATCATTTAAATTTTTTTTTTTAATTTTTACTTTACTTTTTAAAAATGAATTTATATGTATATATATATATATATATATATATATATATATATATATATATATATATATATATATATAATTTTTCTTAATATACGGTTGCTTGTTTTTTTGCCTTAATGTTGAACTCTGAACTCTTCGCATGAACTGTTTTCCATATTTATACTTTTATTCTTTTCAAGTTTTGTGACTAAAACCCATAAAACCAGCAAATACATAGAAATGTTAAAATTTTAGCATTCCTATCTGATTATTTTGTTAACAGTTTTTTCCCTGATAAGGAGAATTAGCATTCTTTGAAACTCCGCGGATTAAGGATTTCTTAGCACACAAGTTTTGGAGTATTCTGCCGAATAATAAAAACTATTTGTAATTTTCTACTTTACAGTTCTGTTCTTACTATTATTTATCGTAAGCTCTACTATCGTCAGTGAATGTATTGAGCTTTTTCATTTGGTTGGGATTAAGATATAAGTAACTATATATCTGTTTTTGGAGTTTGCTTTTTTCCTTGATTATGAAACTCTTTATCAAAGCTTTCTGCCTTTATATATATATATATATATATATATATATATATATATATATATATATATATATATATATATAGAGAGAGAGAGAGAGAGAGAGAGAGAGAGAGAGAAAGATTTGAGGACTGGTTTCTTCTGTGGAAAGGAACCATTTATTAAGTCGCATGACGAGGAATTTTGGTTTTAATCGACCATTTGTCCAAAACATTAGCATGTCCAATGTCGCGACCATCCTGCTCCATTTACTATTGAGCATTCTTATATAAAAAGTTCCTGGCTCAGAGTCTAGCTGCATAAAAAGTTGTGGTACGGCAAAGTAGTCTGTGCATGAGTGGATGACTATTTATATGAGAATGTTTGTTTGTTTGTTTGTTTGTTTGTGTGAAATAGAAACCAATATTATATTAACGGTTCGTTCATTAAAATAAGTTTCAGTAAAGATTAAATTTTCACATAATCTAATGACGCCAATAAAACTTTCCTTTTATTTCATCTAAGGTCACTACGTGCAGTTGTCGGTTAGGTCCATAAAATAACTGAAATGTATTCGAACGTAAAGAAACGAAATTTATTTTTAAATCTTTTTTTTTTTCATAAATCCAAAATTAAATTAATCAACGACTGAAGGGTATATCTAAAGAAAAGTTTAAACAACCAAATCATTATTTTTATTTGTGCTTTTAAGATTTAAAACAACGGTGCTTCTTCGTTATTAGAACGGAAATCCAAATTAATTTTCTTTAAAAACAAATGGCATTTATTTAATTTTTGTGCCAATTTTAACTAAAAAGGAATGTTATCTGCTTGATTGTGCTGTTGTAATTTATTAAACATTACTGCATTATTATATAAAACAAGTACTTTCATGTTTTAACAAAAAAAAACGATTCCGTCAGATTTGTTTGCGGCATGTGACGTAAACAAAAGG
>NC_136507.1:103449649-103512149 GCF_053919585.1 Euprymna scolopes
TTTGCTGCTGCTGCTATTTTCCTCACACGCTCATGTGTACTATGTTATCTTGTTTTCCCTGTAGACATCCGCCAAATGCGTATTTGTCATCGTAAATTTATATTTAAAAACCGTTAATTCTGAATTCATTCATATTTTTCTTTAAAATGTTTTTACAAGGGGATCACCACTTATTAAGGTCCATAGGCCACTCAAGGGTTAGGGTTAAAGAATGTACAGTGGCCAAAAGGACAATATCATAGTAATAATTAGAAGTGTAAAATTGGTAAACTGGATCACTTAAGAGGAACGACTCAAGAACTTGTTTGCATTGGACTTGAAGACGGTCATATTGTATTTAGCTGGAATGTTCTACATTACGGCTAATTTGTTATAAGAATATACGAAGGTCGTTCTAAAAGTAAAGTTTCCTATTGGGTTAGAGAGAAGAAGAATAGAAAGATGGGGGAGAGAGAAAGAGGGAAAGATAAATCGACGGATAACTCGTAAGGGGGATAGTAGTTTTAATCTAAAGATGTTAAACCAAACACATCATTTAACCTTTTTATTTATTTTTTTATAGTCCCGGGCAACTCCGCGTAACCCTTCTAGTTAATTATAATGGAGAGCGATCATCTTCGTTGCACATCCAAATAATCCAAATTATTAATTCTTTTCTCAAAGTTTCGAAACGTAACAGGGGTATTAATATAGGAAAAGAATCCCAAATTTTTGGCATCGGAAAATATAGGTCATGTGATAAACAAGATTACCGGTGTCGAATGAAATGGCATTGAATCAGTAAATTCGAAAATTGAAATATTGGATTTCAAGTGAAGTTAATGGTATCTACTGAATTTTTATGTCGCATTAATGGAAACATCCAAAAGTTACGAAAAACGATAAAGTAGAAAATGAATTATTAAAGACAATAGTTTTTTGAAATAATTAGAATCATAATAACTGAAGAGCGCATGTTAGCCGGGGAGGTAATTCAATTTTGAAAACTAAAAAAACTTAAGCCAATTCAAACTATAAGTTATTTACGTTGTGTTTACGTCACATGGGACAAAACAAGTATGGCGAAATTATTTTCTTCGTTGAATCGTGGAAATACATGTTTAATGTAATATTCTAGAAATATTTAACTAATTGTGGCATGACAATTAGGTAGATAACATTGCTTATTGTTGAAATTGATAAAAACATTAAGTAGTTATCGTTGTTTTTTTGTTTTATTTTTAAGAAAACTCATTTTTTTCGGCTGTCAGATTTCACGTCAATAACGAAGAACTAGTTTTATTGGGGGGGGGGGCAGTGTAAAACTGCCATTACAAAATTTTATACGTTTTGGCCATATATAAGGCAATATAGAATGATACTAAACCTTATGTCTAGAATGTTTATTACACTGTTGATCAAACTCCATTACATGATTTCGATGCTAGAAAATGTCCAGATTTGAAGTAATGGACTTTGGAAGCGTAACGTAGTCATTATGTGTCAACACTTGGGACCGACACGTTGTATGCAGACAGTCGCAAGAAAACAAAGATAAGAAAAAAATTAGACTCACTTTTTTTTTCAGTTGAAACAACAGACACGGCTTGGTCATTTGCATATGGTGGCTATCATACAGCTGCTGCTGTTGCTGCTGCTATACGCGCGTCCGTGCTCTGTTACCGAAGAAATTGAAATTCGGAAACTCTTTCTTAATTGGTGTCAAATACCTATAGACCAAAACTAATAGAAATTTAATATAATTGTATTTCAAAATTCGGGATTATACATATATAATGACCCATCTCCTAAAACCCTTAAAAACTATTTTTAAAAATGAAAATTTGAGTATTCTGTGTTATTTTATGTTTAATATTTATTGTCTGTTCTTGTTTACGGTGCTACAAGCTGGACACCTACCAAAAGATTGGAAAGAAAGCTAGGCAGCACGTACACCTGTATGCTAGGAACAGTGTTAAATATATCTTGGCAAGATCATCTCACGAAGCTGCAACTTTATGGCAATCTACCTGCCATATCTGCTAACATCAGGGAGCGACATCTACAATTTGCCGGTCACTGCCATTATAGACTTTTACACAACTGTTGTATTTTTTGTCATATAAGAACCCAGTGTAAAAATGTGCGATGAATTAACCCCAGTGTAAAAATCTGCGATGAATTAACCCCAGTGTAAAAATGTGCGATGAATTAACCCCAGTGTAAAAATGTGCGATGAATTAACTAAACCGGCCAAACAGTATTTTTTTATTAAAAATATTTTTTCATTGTTGGTGAAAAAATGGGGGAATTATGCATTTATGTTACAATACTGAAATAATAATGTTATTATTTAGAAAGCCATTCTTAACATTAGGAGGGGATGATGTTTTGTAGTTATTCTGTACTTTTAACTAACGATTTAATAATAAAAAAGATAGCATAAAACTTGAATTTAACTTTAAAATTCTATTAAAAAAAATAACTTGGCAACATAAGTGCCATGAAAATTATTTGAACTGTTTTTAAGATTTTTGAACCGTTTTATTTTTGTTATGTTTTCCCCCTTTGTTAGTTTATTTCTGTTCGACTTTTAAGATCAATAAAGTCAGAAAATTAAAAAAGATAAAAGTAACCAATTTAAAAAAAAAAACAGAAAAAATATTATTTTGTTTTTAATATAAAAAAAAAGTCGGGTCTTTCGGTTGTGGTTAAAAGACTGTACGAAAAAAAAAAAAAGAAAGAACAACGAGGAAGCTATGTTATTTAATTTGACTTCGGTCAGCTGACCTATCACGTGACTTACATTTTCCAATGTCAGAAAGAGGCCAGAAATTTGGGATCTCTTTCGTACACCAGCATTGTAACATAATATTAAATGCCTTTTTCTGTTTATAATTTATATCAATGTAAATAAAATTATGCATGTATCGATTTATATCTTATTCCACTGACCAATCAATTTTATGTCTTTGCTGAGATCAAACTTTTTATCTCTCTTTTTCAGATTAAAATTTCAAGCATCGAATGTTCAGCGACACATCTGAAGCCTCACGTGTTACGCTCATCGATTTTTGGATTAGTTGTGTCTGGTTCGAAATGTTTTATAAAATATACCAATAATGCTTTTTACTTTCATTAATAGCTTTTCTGTGGCCAAATAAAGAAAGATTCACTTCGCAGGAAAGTAATCCCGAGAAAATGGGCAATAAGAAGGATTACGGTCCCGAGCCTTTAAGTCTCAACCCGAACACGATAACTACGCGAACGTTGCACAGCGATGTATCGCCGCGCAGTAGCACGTCGGATAATTTGCTTCAATTGGAACTTGAGGATCATTACGATATTATAAAGGACCTAGGTAAGGGGACCTATGGTAAGGTCATCCTCGCTCGATGCAAAGAAACGGACACAAAAGTAGCGTTGAAAATCTTACCAAAACTGACAACTAAACAACGGGAATTTAAACGAGAGTTCAACTATAGTTACTACCTATCACCACACTACAACATTGTTGATACTTATAATGTCGTGTTTGAAACGAACACTTCTTTTATATTTGCTCAGGAATACACACCTCTTGGGGATCTGTTTGACGCCATTCCGCCACAAATTGGAATGGCCGAAAAAGATGCCAAAACTGTGATCCAGCAAGTGGCATCGGCGCTTGACTTTATGCACAGCAAAAACTTAGTTCATCGAGATATTAAACCTGAGAACATTCTCATTTTCGAACCGGATTTTTCCCGGGTAAAATTAATGGACTTCGGTATGACGAAAAAAGATGGCGTTTTGGTCCGCAAGATAAACGGAAGTATACCGTACACGCCACCGGAAATCTGCGAGGCTGTCAGGAACGAAGGGATCGTTGTTCGTGTCGAGAATGACATTTGGGCCTTGGGGGTCTTGCTTTTTTGTATGCTTACCGGAAATTTTCCTTGGGAAAACGCTGATATCGGCGACATGTACTTCAAAGAATTTGTCGTTTGGCAAAGACGGAAATCAACAAAAATCCCTTCACAGTGGCGGAAGTTTACCCCACGATTAATGCGATTCTTCCGGAAATGTCTCGACATCAAAATCGATAAACGATGTCCAGTCCGCGAAATCTTCAAATACATCAATGATCCATGGCTTGTTAACCAGCGGCGTTCGGGCACTCCGATCAGTGAGGAAGAACGTCAATTGGGCGATTCCGACTCGGACAACCCGATGGGCGAACTGACCAGCATTCTGCAGAACCACGGCATTGACACGCACGTAGACAAACACTACCGAGATAGGCGGATCTCTGAGTGGCTTTTGTCATTATGACTGGTTGCCTCTACTGCGACGAGTCGCTGTCTTACATCTCAGCCATATTCGCTCTACAAGTATATCGGCTTCTTTATAAGCGTAATGGTGCTATTTTTGACCACTGTCGGCTTCCTTTCATTCTGTGCCGAAATCACACATTCCCCATCTTAATCGCCATTTCTACCCAAAACTTTTATTTTAACACTCAAAATATTATTACTTCTGTTTTTATTGTGCCGCGGTTGTGTAATTCAATATTATAAAACTTGATTAGTGATATTTTTAATCGCTGTTAAATGAATTTCAGTAATCGATATTCATAGATAGAACAATTCGTTATAAAATATTATAAAATAATTATGGAGATTAGAAAGTAGACCTTGGGTTTACTTTCCACAGCCTCGTTTCCTTTATTTTGCCATTTAGTCCTCATATTCCATAAGCGATGTTTCTGACAAATGGGGGAAAATTTTGCTGTTTTCTGGGTTAGAATCTATCCATTATCGTTGGCTAGTTTTTGACCTTGAAAAAAAAAATTTTTTTTTAGCTCCTTATATCAAATGGCTTCATGCCTCGCCCGGAGCAATTCCCATAAAAAAAAAAATGAATCTTTTGAAATGTGTAATCCTCATCAACTTAATACAGTTTGATAATGGCGATACTTCCGATCACAAACTTGATTCATTTTTTTTACTCTGTTCGTGAACCAAAGTGTTCTTTGATCACAATAATTTTTCCCATTTAAATTAATATAAATCCAATTAACCCGTTCGCGTTCCTCAGTCTTTCATGAATCCATTCATCACCGATAATCCCGCTACATCTTCTAACACTCGAGACCTTCGCTCCGTTAACACCGTCACATCCTCAGTCACACCAGACCCGCCTTTAGCATAATGGTTTACTCTTTAAACGAATACACAGATGTTGCTGATTTCGCCGTGATTTACTATTTGACGAAATCAGAAACGCGAACGCCATCCTTATTAGTTTTATCAACTCGGCTAGGTATTTTATCCTGGACCCAAAATCAATAGAGATTAACCCATTCCTGTAATGACCTGGTCCCTGTTGATTTTGCGGTGCGAGTTTAGTTATGTGCAATTCTAGGAGGTCCACCTTCCCAGCCAGGCTTTGATTTCTCTCTTTGAGAAGGGGGTTAGTTTTATTGCTAATCGCCTGATGCGCCATCACCGGGGAATGCCGGCGGGGCTGTCCAGGCACTTTTTTTGCAGGTCAGAGTGCCCCTCCTCGAGGGCGCTGACTTCTCAATCCCACTTTCAGACCCTGGTATCACAGTTCTTGCAGTGGGAGTAGAACTAAACAACCTTATCATTTTTTTTTTGTCAACGAATCACAAACAACTCACCTGCGAACAATGTTCTCCGCAGCACGAAATCTGTTACTATTTAATTGATTCCCCCACGAAAGTAAAATGTGACAAAGGTCGTTTTTAATGTGTGTGAGGCAGGGCTTAATCAGCTCCCTAAACAGGGGGCACCCTGGAAGTAAGCAAAAAAAAATGCCTTAGTATAGAACGGTTTCTCCTCCATTGAGCAGAGACAAATTAACTTAAATGTAGCATCAGAACAAATACTACACTCTGATCTATTTGTGTCTCTAAGAAATGATAACGTGGTGAGTTTATTTATTTATCTATTTTACCCCAATGCATTGTTCGAAGGTAAAAAAAAAAATTGTTTGCAAAAGTACCTATATTTGTTGGATGAGTTGTTCGTGGTTTGTGGCATTCGTTAAGTAAGGTACCTCTGTATATTGGCAATCCGTTATTTCTTTTTTAATAGGCATTCGTCCAGAGTTTTAATATATAAAAGTCCGGCACAAAACTATATGCTTAATAACATATTAACCATGATAATTAAAATGTTTGTAGAAAATCCCGGACGGATTTAATAAAGTGAGTTACGTTTTATTCTAATTAATTAGGAAATATTATTTATTTCCTACAATACATACATACATACATACATACATACATACATATGTGTGTGTGTATATATATATGTATGTATATGTATGTATATATGTATATTCATGTGTATATATGTGTATATGTATGTGTATATATATATGTATATGTATATGTACATGCATAAATAAATATATATATATATATATATTATATATAGTAATTTATAAAATATATATGGCGATTAAGCTACACTGAATATTCTGCGTTTCATCCAACTATAGGATTCGTCAGGCTTATGCGCATAAGCCTGACGAATCCTATAGTTGGATGAAACGCAGAATATTCAGTGTAGCTTAATCGCCATATATATTTTATAAATTACTAACTAGCTCTACCTACATATTGAGCATTTTTGAAGTAAATACTTAAAGTTTACGCATAAATCTATACTTTCGTATAGTAAATTTATGTGAATAAATGAAATAGTTATATTATATATATATATATTCAACCTCAAGGCTACCAGTAATTATCACAAGAAAGTCGCTACATAAAACGTATAGTAATTGTACAAAAATACACTTGCAACAAATAAGCTATCTAAAAACATTTGGGTTTCATTCACACAAAGAAATTATCCAGACTAAATGCGTAGATTTACATTCTACAATCTATTTTTATAAGAATATTAAGTTTATGTGAACCTCTAACCAATTAAAGTTATTAGTTTCATTGCCTATATTCAGACTACTAGTGAAAGAATGGAGGAATCTTTTGAACAAAAACAAGTTCGCAACTGTTCCAGTAGATTCGTTATGCGATTGAAATAGATTCAAATGAATTGATTAGCCTTTATTTTGCCCCCCCCCCCACAAACATCTCCTTTACTCATTGGCTTCATCCTCATCCCAACTTTTATCTTTTAATAAAAGTTTTCAAAACGGTTTAATAAGAAGCACACGGCTAAAAAGGCAGTGACTCGAGTGGTAGAGGGGAAATAATTGAAAATGCAATGTTAAAGCCGAACTTTTCAAGGAACTGCATTTAATGACTCGCTATTTGAGTTGAATCTCGTAAACGCTAACATTCCTAGAAAGACGGAGATAGCCAAAGACGACATCTTTAAAAATGTTAGCAGGCCGAAAAGAGACGTATTCTATTTAATTTAAATGATGATAAACAAGAAGAAGAAGAAGAAGAAGAAGAAGAAGAAGAAGAAGAAGAAGAAGAAGAAATATATGATTATTGGCTAACAATGTTCATCTGATAAAAAGGTTGGCCGATGTATTTATCTTGTCTTGAGAAATTGATCATTATATCGTATGAATCTGAAAACTCTATTGTTGGCATTGGTTTCTCCGATATTTTTCTTAGAATTCTTTCTAGAAAGATCAAGTACTTACAGGAGTGACCACATGAAGGTTGCCAACATCCTAAGTGAAAGTGATTTTGTGGAACGAACTGGATCCGAACTTGGAACACCCAGGTTTCCAGTTCGTATCGTTAACCACTGAACTACATTCACCGTCCTTGAAGATGAAATCAGTTGCAACCTAAAAAGAAAAATAAAGAAAAATAAACAAGGACAAGCCATTTGGTGCGTTTTTTTTTGTGTTTTTTTTAACTAACAAAGTTTTTTTTTAACTAACAAAGTTCGCTGTATGTAAAAACATACAGGGTGTTCCAAAAGTCTTTGGTATATCTTGACATTGAATATCTCGAGAACTATTTAGGATATAAAAACGAAAACTTGTAATCTAAAGTTTTTCATGAAATGTTCAAAGATGTTCAATGTGAGCGCCATTGGCCACAAGACACACATTAAGCCAATTCTTGTCAAACGCGTCAATGGTTGCAACAGCTTCTGTTATTCGGGCCCTCAGCTCATACGCGTTTCTTGGAATGGGAGGTACATAGACAAGTCCTTTCGTAAATCCCCCCCCCCCCGCAAAAAAAAAAAGAAAAAAGAAAAAAAAGAGATCTGGGAGGTCAGGGCATAAGATCGTGATCATCTTGCCCAGATTATCCAATCCATCTGTCTGGCAGTGTTGTGTTCAGAAACTGTCTAACCCTGAGTCTCCAGTGTGGTGGCGACCCATCCTTTTGGAAAATGACGTCATCAGACTCTTTCTCACTCAAGCAGTCATGAGGACTTGAAATGTGCCAAAGACTTTTGGAACACTCTATTTAAAAAAGAAGTAAACTTGCTATCAAACCAAATCCATACACATACAAAAAGTTAAGGTTTTCCTTTCATTTTTTTTCACATCGACCCTCACCACATACGCGCGCACAAACAAATATACATACAATAGTTAGTCTACGATGAACTTGAAGTTTAAGAACCTCTAACACCAAAGGAAGGCAGAGACATGGACACTGAAACAACATTGTTTTTTTTAATGAATGAATTTAAATCGATGGTTTGAAGTATTTCATATTAAAGCAAGGCTACGTATTTTGTTACCATTACATATGGTTTCAAAATATGACCCTACTGAATCAAATTTCAAAATCGTATTGAGAACTTGTAGGGTTTAAATCCCTAATTGTATAGGAAAGGGTTTCATGTATGTTCTATTTTGAAGGACGCCATTTTTATACCATGTTCCCTGCTATCTTGTTTAGACTCAACGGCAGACGTGATATTTTGGTTAAGTCTAAAAATTCAGTCCACAAAGTTAAGACGCCGAAAGTGGACTCAGTTTAGCTAAAATATAGAACGGAAGTTACTAAACATAAAACGAAATATGAAACCATATGGAAATAATTTATTTCCAAAAATTATTTCAGTTTAACAATTCTTCTGCTATCATGAGACAATAAAAAATAATAATAAACTTCGATTTCAGTTTCGTAATTCAATTACCTTTATGTTTTCTGATACATTATTTATGACAAAATTATGTAATAATATTTGTGAAAGACATACTATCTAAGAATTAAAAATGTATATATTAAAGAAAACTTTATTTACAGACATGTAAAAAAAATTTTTTTTTTAAATATTTTTGTGTGAATATATTTTAAATATTAAAAAAATATTTATAGAAATGTAAAAAAAGAAAAGCTTATTATTTTTTTTTATCTTATGATTAAACAAGAAGTGTTTCCGTATGGTTTCGTATTTTGTTTCATGCTTAGTGACTTCCATATTTAGCTAAACCGAATCCACTTCCGACGTCTTAACTTTGTGTACTGAATTTTTGGATTTATCCGATTTTCTTCTTTTTTTACCTTGTTGCGTGGTAAGCTGTTGTTTTTTACTTAAAGAGGCCCTTAATTTTACAGTTCAAGCTTTAGGCTCGTTAAAACGTTGATCCGCCACAATATGCAAAAACCTCTTCATACATGATCTCTCGCTCAATTGAAACATGGGAGATTAAAACATTTCTCAATATTGATACGATTCTGCTAACGTAACGATGACAATACTAATGTCAGTGCTTGTTAGGATACAGTCGACAGGCCGATTTTTTTTAAATGTCCTCTTAAGCAAAAACAATATTACGTACTTAATTGCCATGCCGAAATAGTAATATATCCAAAAAATTACAAAAAATCATCGGGTTGAAAGTTGTTTATAGTTAAAGGTAAATTTTTTACGGAAAATTGAGTAAAATCGTATTTTTCTTAGACGCTATAAAGTAGACGGTATGAGCTTATGTAGAAGTCACAAAGACTTATTTTCTCTTGTGAATCAATGCCCCCACCCCTCTGAGCTGTTCGGCCACACACTGGCCAATCAGCTAACAGGGCGCATTGACTCAGTAGTCCCCTAGAGAACTACTTTTTGGAACTACGGAGGATCATCAGTCAGAACCGGACTTTCAGAGAATATCTCTGAAATTAATATTTTAGATTACTTGTTATGGCTGCAATATTTGTTGTCTATAGCGATCGACTTTTTTTTTAATTTTTAATTTTTTTAATTTTTAATTTTTATTTATTTATTTATTTTCTAAAAACACAACAACAGTTGTTCTACTCGATTAATTTTTGTAATTTTGGATACATTACTATTTCCGACATGAAAATTAAGTACGTAATATTGTTTTTGCTTAAAACGATATATTTTAAAAATCGATTTGTCGACTCTATCTTAAGAAGCAGCATAATGTCACATAATGGGTTTATTTGTTTATTTGAACGCCCCACAAAAGTGTGTCGTGAATCTTTTTTGGAAACGAAGGCAACAGGTATAAAGTTATTTTAATCAAATCTAGCCAATAGACAAAAAGACATGCGTATTCTTCAAAATGATAGTTGGCCAATGTGTCTAGATGACCAAATGAAGATTCACGATTAAAAAGTTGATTTCAAGGGATATTCAGGGCTGGTACGAACGAATATCACATTTAAATTTGTCACCGGCAAGTAGTTCTTATGATATTAAAACCTTCATTATCCAATGTATTCTTTATTGTTTTCACTGGTCGCGATTCTTAACATAGGGAGGGAGTGTTTGGCATTGCTTGGAGCATGCGTCAAGTGTCTTATGTAACAAGAAAAAAATGGCGTCCACTGAAAAGTATTAGATAAAACATGGCAATATGAAAATCTTAATATCATAAAAATTATTTGCCGGCGACAAATCTAAGTGTGATAATCGTTTATACTGTCCCCAAATACCTTTAGAAATCAACTTTTTAAAGGTAAGTCCTGGTTTAGTCCTCTAGGTCAAAATGACCTAATAGTTGATCATAGGCATGACGTCAGAGATAAATGTTTTGTTTATTTGTGTGTGTGTGTTTTTTATCCATTGGAGCTGAAACTGCTTGCTATTCGTATTTAGTTACGAGAATAAAAATGATGATTTTTTTTCTTTTTTAAGAAAAGAAAAAAAACTTTAAAGAAGGAAAATAACTTTAAAAATTGGTGAGAAAAATGGCAATATTCATTTTTCATCCTACAGTTAATATAAAAATATTAGAAATATTCTCAATTCTGGACAACTTTTCCGTTTAATAGGTTCAAATTCAAAAATGGCCGCCGTACAAAACTTATTTTTAAAGAATAAATTATACATTTTAAATAAAAAATAAACGTTGTAAGAATTAATTTTTTTATTTATTACATTTTTTTTTCAAAACACTTTTTTTTCTTAACTGAAGGAGAAATAAATTAGAATTTGGGGTATTTTTTATATATAAAATTACAACGCAATATTATGAAAATAAACATAAACAAATATTTATTTATTTAAAATTAATACTTCGACGAAAAGATGTCATCCTCAGAATTGTATACATTTTTCTTTTTCTCTCTTTTTTCCCCCCTCGCCATGATTGAAAAAAAAAATAGTTAGTAAGAGTCCACGTATTGTCTGTCTGCGGTTTTATTTTGAAATGCCGGAAGAATACGCTTGCCGCACGCGATATGAAAGTCAGAGTTGTTTTATGTGATGTAAGTGTTGTTTAAATTTTAAAATAAAATACGTATAAAATACGTTTATAGGCAAAATTACAACGCAATATTATGAAAATAAACAAATATTTTAAAATTTAAACAACGCTTCTATCATGGAAACCACAACTATGATTTTTATTTTTATTTATTTATTTTCAATATCTCGGTTACTGAAAGATTACCGAAATGATTCAATAAAAATAGCATTTTTTAAAAATGTGGCAGCCATGTTGGATTTGGGACTATCAAAGTAAACTTGCATTTTGTCCCTACGTAGGTATCGCTGTGTTTGTACTTAATCTGCTATAATATCCGGATTATTTTATTGGGGGGGTATTTTTTCGCAAATTCGCTAA
Organism: Euprymna scolopes; assembly: GCF_053919585.1. Lineage (NCBI taxonomy): Eukaryota > Metazoa > Mollusca > Cephalopoda > Sepiida > Sepiolidae > Euprymna > Euprymna scolopes. Next base: position 103,461,623 of record NC_136507.1, read on the forward strand.
AAAAAAAAAAAAAAGAAAAATAGCATTTTTAAATTCTGACGGCAAATAGCCCTAAAGATAACTCACTTCACGGGCAATCCTACGAGCGTGGGCTCTCTTGGCAAGTTAAGCATCCGCTGTTCTCATTTGTCTTACAATATTAAAGAAAAAGTTCGAATAATATGCATATGTTATTATGGCCAGTTTGGATTAGTCGTGAAACACAGAAACTCTCCGATTCATGAAATTGTTTATTTCAAAATTATAAACTTGATTATCTCAGGACGATTTTTTGAGGGAAAATAACAAAAACAAAATGTGATTTTATTATGATTACGCATTCTTTTTTTATCAATTTTTTTTATTACTATTTGATATTGAAATGAACATGAGACGAAAATGGTATTATTTTTCTTATTGTAATTTGCCTATTTTTTATTTGATTTATTTTTTCTGGAAACATCATTTTGAAGAGGTAAAACGATTTATTTTGAAGCAAACAAATTTTTTTTTTTAAATCAATGTTTCCAATCAAAAAAACGTGGTTCAAACGGATAAAAAATGGTTCGCTTTCTATTAATCATTTACAGGATATTCAAAAATGTTATTTCAAAAATATTTCAAAAATATTTCCAAAATATTATTTCAAACATATTTCGAAAATATTATTTCAAAAATATAAAAAGGATTTTAAAAAATATTTCAAAAATATTAGTTCAAAAATATTATTTCAAAAATATGTTAAAAATATTATTTCCAAAATATTATTTCAAAAATATGTTTAAAATATTATTTAAAAAATATCATTTAAAAATATGTTAAAAATATTATTTAAAAAATATTATTTCAAAAATATGTTAAAAATATTATTTCAAAAATATTATTTAAAAAATATTATTTCAAAAATATTATTTCAGAAATATTATTTCAGAAATATTATTTCAAAAATATTATTTCAAAAATATTATTTCAAAAATATTATTTCAAAAATATGTTAAAAATATTAGTTCGAAAATATTATTTAGAAAATATTATTTCAAAAATATTTATCAAATAGCAAGGAATGGTGGCATACATGCCATGCTATAATGTTTGCTTGGGTCTCATTTATTTTAAGGTTTACAATTATTAATGCTTCTGTATTATGATAACGAAAGAATATTGAATTTCAAGTAAAACACATTGTACCTTCGAAATTATCGTGTCGAAAATAGTAACATGTCCAAAAATTACGGAAAACGATAAGGTAGGAAAATAATTATTAATAAAAAAAACTGTTTTCAATAAAGTTTACATGCGGAATAAGATAATATCCGACATTTTGAATTACGTTTATTACGTGACCTAAGCAACAGAACTTCATTATCTCCCTCTGTCAACTAATCTCATTTTTTAGCAAGCGTAACATAATTTCGCTTGATTTTACAAATTTCTTTTTTCATTAATAATTATTTTTCTACCTTATCGTTTTTCGTAATCTTTAGATATGTTACTATTTGATAGCTAATAATTACGTAACTACCATTATTTCACTTTAAATCCAATATTTTTTGCGTTATTATAATATAGAGGCACCCAATTATTTATGATCCGTTTTACTTAATGTGAAATATCGGTTAAATTACGCCGCATCCATACACTGAGTAGTTTACATAGAAAATTGAAAGATAAGAAATCAAAATAATGAATCAATTTCAATTCTGGAGTTTAATTTCAGTTTTTCTTTTTAAACGTTTCATTCGAAAAAGGGTTACAAGCATATTTTTAAGACAATTTCGTTGAAATTCAATGCATTTTATTTATTTATTTATTTTGTAAAATAAACATTGGCGGAGACTACGAGATTGTCTCCCTCTAAAGATTCCACAATTTTTACTTTTTTTAAAAACTTTTTTCTCTGGTTAATCTCATCGATTACAGACGTTTTTTCTTGCCGGGCCTTTGGTTTTTATGAACACGACTAATTTTGCCCACATCTCTCTGAGATTAGTATTTCACCCTCTCTTTCCTCTTTTTCTTTCTTTTCTCTGAAATTCCCCCCTCTCTCTATATGTATCTTCCCCCTCTCTCTCTCTCTCTCTCTCTCTCTCTCACTCTCATCCACACACACAAACAAACATGACGGTCTTTTTCTGCTTTCGTAACTCATGTTATCGAACTAAACCAACGAAGAAAAAAACAAAGAGCATATCTTAATTCATTCTTCAGCATAAAACAGCCGATTGGTCAGTTCTACTTTATTGAGAAATTCATTTTTCTGCTATTTTCCAAAAAGAACATATTTTGTCATTTTCCCACAGTAATCTGGATTCTTGAAATAATTGTCAACACCCCGGCAACAGAGATTCTGTTACACTATAGCAGAAAAGGAAAATTGCCACTATTATATCCAGGTCAGTGTGCCCAGGTACTAATTACACTCGACATCCATCATCGAGAATGACGAACGACCTAGAAGCTACATAGTAGGGATGCCCAGTGGAACCAGACTCCGCTGCAATTGCACCCATTTACGCGCCATGCCAATTCCTGGGCAAAAAAAAAAAAAAAAAAAAAAAATGGTTGGCGCACGTATGGAAGCAGTTTCTGTATTTCTTTTATTTTCGTCTTTTGTTCAATTTTTTCAGCAGATTATTATCGAACGGGCACTAGTCTACCAGATTATAATATTATTTTAGTCAATATTTAAGTATTTGTTGGGGTGCTAAGTTTCTAATCCAACGTTCTAGTAAATCGATCACCCATTTTAGAACCACTCGACGTTTTCAGGCCAAATCTATGATATTCAGCAACTAAAACAAATATAATTTAACTTGATCTGCTTCTTTTTTCTTTTAAGAGTATAGATAACCAGGACCATTTTTATTGAGGCCGCATGGCTGACCTTAGGTTGGCCTCTATCATGAAAAGAGTGCCACTTCTACAGGTAGGAAAGTTTACAACATTCTCTACCTACTTTTGGCTCACCGTGTGTATATATATATGAGCAAACAGTTAATAGAATATGTTAAAAAACACTTTGAAATGAGTTAAAAACATATTTAATCTGAAAAGGAAACACTAGATAAATGAATAGTCCTTAATCCACGGAGTTTCCAAGAAATACTCTCCTTCTCATCAGAGAGTAGGAATTAGCAAAATGCGGGATCGGATTTTGCATGCAGAAGTATTTGATGAAACAACAAGTAAGTCAAAGATCTTACTTGAAAACAAAATAAGTTAAGCAGAGGGAATATGGTAAAGAAAAAGGTGATTACACATGAATGGATAGTCTGGTGGAAGATAAAAAATCCAGTGACGGTAAAATCCAAATGTAAAACTTCAAGAAAGTTAAAAGAATTTCCATTTGTACAAGTAAAATCCAAAGACATCCCGTAATTGGAAGAAGATGGTCCATAATAATCCAAAGGCAGAAATCCATGGAATAATTCACAAACATGTGTACAAGGAAAAAGAATAATATTAATAAAAGAAAAATAAGATGTGCTTTTCACTCTACTTCCGAGACATCTCTCTCTCTCTCTCTCTCTCTCTCTCTCTCTCTATATATATATATATATATATATATATATATATATATATATATATATATATATAGTCTTGGAAGTATATATATATATATATATATATATATATATATATAGTCTTGGAAGTATATATATATATATATATATATATATATATATATATATATATATAGCCTTGGAAGTATATATATATATATATATATATATATATATATATATATATATATATATATATATATATAGTCTTGGAAGTATATATATATATATATATATATATATATATATATATATATATAGTCTTGGAAGTTTTTTAATCTTTAAAACTATAGAAAAAAAATTTAATTTTTATATTTTTTATCATTCGTTGGAAAACTATTTAGTCAATAAGTCATTTAATCACTTGCAATCGCTGCATCAATTGCTTTCTTGAATTCACAATAGTCCTAAAGCCATTTCAGGAATCAGTTGTCTACCATGAAACTGTACATTAAATCATGGCTCCCCAGCAGTGTTGATCAAACATCACCTCCTTTCATCAAAAGATCAAAAAATTTTCCGAATACTTGATCTAGTTTCCTGCTCCAGATTAATTTGGCTAACCTATTCATGCTATCAAAAGAAAATGTCTTCCTTACCTGTGACACTCGTCCTTGTCTCCAAATTCAAAATGGATATTTTTTTTTATTTACCAGTTTGTTGTATTTATATAATTCGGATTAATCCATTATACACCTATCACGTCATACTATTATTAATACTTTATTTATATGTTGTTATATATATATATATATATATATATATATATATATATATATATATATATATATATATATATATATATATATATATATATATATATATATATATCATATTATATATATATATATAGATATATATATATATCATATTATATATATATATATAGATATATATATATATCATATTATATATATATATATAGATATATATATATATATATATATATATATATCATATTATATATATATATATAGATATATATATATATATATATATATATATATATATATCATATTATATATATATATATATATATATATATATATATATATATATATATATATATATATATATATAAATCTCGGTTGATCTCTAGCCAAGTACTCTTTGCCAGATCAAAAATCTGACCTATAAATAACATTTTTTGACACCTACACATCTCCAAACTGCCATGCCTCTAACAACGTGTCGCCTATGCAATGTAATGTGGTTAAGCATTTTCTGGCACGTCGCCTATGCAACTTTTTGTAGCAACGCCTCCTTCCAGTTACTTTTTTTTTTTTTTTTTTGCAAGCGGGTGTATTTCTTTCCGTTTTATACAGGTGACATCTTTATCATATTTTTAGTCACCGGATGTAATATCATGTTTTTTTTTAATCCCAGTGCAATTAGCAAGATCGTTTTAGCGACAAATATCCAACACAACTGGACAATATTAATGTGAGATAGATGTGTAGAACACAGACGTATATGGGGGAGGGGAGATGGGACAGTCGCTTTGAGCTTCAAATTAAGGGAAAGGGACATCCTCCGATCATATTCGAACGATCTCCCTTTCCCCCTTATATTGTTCACTACTAGGACTTATACTTAAGTCTCTGGGGCATACAATCAATTAGTTCAGGGTTTTCCAAAGTGGGCTCCATGGAGCCCTGGGGCTCTGTGAATGAGGCTGAGGAGCTCCGGAAGTTTTTTCTTAAAGAGGCCAAAATGCTTTATATGGAAAAATCCAATGCAAATTAATTATTGCTCTTTTTTTTACTGGAAACAGGTATGATACATAACTACAGGTGTAAAGAGTTTCAAGATGGTTCATGAAAAAAGAAAATAAAAAAATAAATTAACAACAATCTTTGATTAATCAAAAACAAAAAATGTAAAAATTATCATTAGTTAAAATTTGAAATAAATGTTTTTCATATTTATTTTAGAAATTATCTTGTCAGTCCTCCGTGAAAAACCTTTGCCATGCTCAGGGGCTCCATGGTGTCCTGAAATTTGGAAAACCCTGAATTAGTTGACCTTGGGAATTGAGTTTTTTTAGTATACAATCAAAGAGTTGGCTTTGGAAATCACCAGGATATCACTCGACTATTCGTGGGGAGCCAAGTAAATATGGATAATAGAATTGCAATTCCAAGGCGCCTTTTGTGGGATCAAAGAGGAGTGCCATATCAGTTCTGATAAGCGAACCCAATCTTAACGAAGCCATTTTTTTTTACTTGTTTTAAAATCTTGTCAGCTGCAACACCCGTCACTATCTTAATCTGATAGTAATATATTCATAGGCTTATTTGCATAGAAATAAAGACATGAAATGGAATAAGTCAGAGAGAGTGGAAACCTTGGTTGAAGTAAGTGTCCCTAATGATGGAGGTCTGAACAGAGCTGAAAGAGAGAAACAGACCAAATATCAAGGTCTCATATATGATATGAAAAGAAACTGGAATCTTAGGGAGATATCAATCATACCATTAATTTTAGGTGATACAGGGCTTATGAAGAAGAACCTGAAGTCCTACCTAACTAATATTCCTGGTGAACCAAGTGCAAAAGAGATCCAGACAATTACACTTAAGGGAACAACGAGGATACTAAAAAGAGCTCTCGGTTGGTTTCAATAAAAAGCAGGGCAATGTTGGCAGCTGGTTTGGCTGCCTCATACCCAGCATTACTATCTTCAAAGAAAGAAAATGAAAAAAAAAGCATTTAAAAACGGCTTTATTGGTTATCTTCGTTAGTAAGGATAAGGAAACTGTTTGTATAGAAAAATGGTCAGTCGTGGAAAGTGTTCCTGGTGTGGAGACGTAGATTAAAGATTAGACATGCCTGTTGAATGAGAAAGAAAGTTCGTGTGTGTAGAAATTATGGTGCGTGGCCATTGGGATGATTTGTCTCTTCAAAGTTAGTAGTAGAAGCGTATGTGACGATGAATTAGAAAGAGCAGCATGAGAAAGAGAGTTTGTATGTGTACCGCATGTGGAGATAGCCATGTTGGCTTCTGTCATAGTCCAACCCCAAGCCTGTAAGCTGGGTGTTGGCTTATTGAGTCCCAAGAGAGAAGTGAGAAGGGCGGGGACAGATCCGTTCCATGTGGAGCTTTTGTAAATCCCGGATCTAGGAAGAAAGAAAGATCAAGAGTGTGTGTTACCGGTTTAATCTTTTACAAACTCGGTCATGTGACTGAGAGCTGGCTTCTGATTGGACAAGCCAGGAAGGAAGTGTATTTCAAAATCTCCAGCTGCGAGAATTCGCTCATCCTTGTGTTTGCTGCAACCTCCGTCTGCTACACTTATTTATATGTTCAGTTTAGCCCTGACATTTCCGGTTTATTGTATCCCAGAGTAAACTGAAATGCCTCGGATTCTTATGAATCGGAACGAAAAAGTTTGGAAATAAAAAATAGCAAAGAACGTTATTATAATGCCAATAACAAGCTACACCAATAACAAATTTAAATTGGCTAGTCGGAAGTTTGAGTTTAAATGCTATTTATGCATGAAAATTCGACTAGATAACTTTATCTGTTAGATTTCTTTTTCACGGCTGGTGGGGGGGGAGTCAATATATTTATTTTGAATTTAATTTCCAACATCTAATAACTTGATGTTTGAGTTTTTTTGGGTTTTTTTTTTTTTTACAATTGCAGCTTACGGAATGATCAAATGTTTCAACAGTTTGAATCTGCCAGTCTGTGGTTCAAAAATGCCTATTGAAACTCCAAAATGACTTCCCGGTTGGGAACTTCTGTTCCAAAAGCACTTATTCATGTTAATGCATTTGAATAGTGAAAAAAAAAAAAAAAAAAAAAAAAAAAAACACACACACACACACACACACACACACACTACAGATGACATAGGCACACAAATAAATACAATTACATATATCAATGTGATAAAAGATGTTCATGCAATCTGTGATATTAGACGGGGAGAGATTTGAGGAGAGATTTCACATACAGAATAGCAGAAATCAATTGCAGCATTATTATATTAAATCAATTGCAAATCGATATCAAAAAGTATTTTCTAGTTCACAGCACCTCATGATCATCAGGTGCACGTTTTTGGTCAACGGATGAAATTCACTGTGAAATAATAATTGTCATTTTTTTTTCAATTGAAAATTATTCTCTTTAAAAAAAATTCTGTAAGGTTGTAAATTTTTAACCATTTTTTTTTCATCTGCGTTTGTTAGTCATCACTTCCGCCTAGAGACTTGTTCACCTCGGCACCAAAACCAACAGAGTCTAAGCCATTGCTGAAATGCCTTTCGCTGTTGATTGCAGTATGATGCTGGTCCTGTGCAGTTCTAGGAGGTCCACCATTCCAGCATTTGTTTATTGCTGATCGTCTGAGACAGTTCTACCGAGAATGCCGATGGGCTGTCCAGGCATTTTTGTGAGTCAGAGTGCTCCTCCCTGGAGCCGCTGACTCTTCAATCTCACTTTCTGACTCTTGTGTCACATTTGTCAGTAATTTCCTAATTTATGGTCGTTAATCATTTACAGTGAAATCGCTTTTTGGCATTCTTCCCAAAAATCACAGAGACCCAGAAAGAATGCCACCAATGAAATCGTTAATCGTTATCAAAATTCTGTATGACGGTCTGTCACATCCAGTTGTGCTTACCATTAAACGGCAATCAAACAAAGACTGTTGGACCTTCATTACTTAAACTTGGTGGGCAAGTTATGCATGGAATAAAGTTTATTTGTATGAAATATAGCTGAATTGTAGAAATGATTTGCGAATTTTAATAACGATTTTATGGCTGATATATTTATTAGAGAGGGAATGTAGAATCACCCTGTACTAAAATCATAATTTATATCGTTTTCTTGAGCAAAATTAACACTTAAAATGTTAACTGCTTGCGCTATTCATAGTAACATTAAAACTATAATACAACATGAATGATCTTGCACTCCAAAACAGTCACTGTCAAGAATTGTAAATGTCAACGTAATTAAAGGAATAAATTCTAAGATGGTCAGCATCATAAAATTTGGAATATAGACTTTTGTCATTTGTTATATATATATATATATATATATATATATATATATATATATATATATATATATATATATATATATATATGATTTATCTTTCAAATCGAATGTAACTAGAGTGTCCCTATATAAATTTTAGCAAGAACACAAACCGCCATATTTAATTTTAATATTACCATGAATACAGTTTTCACCTAATATTTGTTAAGTAAAATTGTTTTCATTCGATAAAGTGACTTCAATAAATAACTGTTTTTGAAAACACATTTCATTGTAAATAAGTATCGACCATGAACTAGTAAATTATTAATTTTCAACAAAATATCGAAAATATCAATTTTACTCCGACAAAAAGAAAAAGAAATTAAATAAAATATGCTTAAAAAAAAAAAAAAGTTAAAATCAACAAATTTAAATTTTACATGAAATAATCTCGCTGGACCTCACATTTTTAATTCAAATTTTATTTTATATTTGTCCATCTCCGCCCGGGAGAAAAAAATAGATTGCCAAAATGTCCGTTGATCAAAACGTCCGTAGACTGAATCGTCCTAGATTCCTATTAATCATAGGAAAAGTATAGCAATTTAGAACTAATTATAGTTTACATGTCTATGTTTCAAGTGTTTACTGTTTATTTTATAAACGCATTGTTTGTTGCATATTTTAGATAAATATTACATAATCCTTTAAATATATAACCAGATTTTTATAATAGAATGTAATCTTGTCAATTATATAATGATGTAGATATTGTGTAGCCAGTTTAAAATCCGTTCGTTTTTTTTTTTGTTTTTTTGTTTTTTTTTTACTAAATCCAAATGTCGGTTCAATTGAACTATAGGGGCCGTTAGAATATTTCGCTTATTTGGTTCGATGTTAGTTGTCCAAATGTTAGATTAAATGATTTATTAGTCAGAATTATTATTTTTTTTCTTGAAAAATTTTTTTTTAATTTACTTTTAAATGTATATAAAATTGCATTTTTATACCAAATTGTTATTCGTCGTGGCCATTTTCTTTTCTTGAATTTCAAAAATTATCGATTTAGTAGGTTTTAACTAGTGTTGGGACGATTATGAGACCAGGAAAACACGGAACTTTTTACAGAATTAGAATCGGAAAAAAAGTTGTGCCTATTTTCCAATGCCCAAACGATACTTTTAATTGGGTTTATTTGTTTTTGTTTTGTTCTCTAAACTTAATTTACCATTGCTGGTAACAATGATAAATATTTATTGATTTTAAACCACCAGTAAAACTCAAATCTAAAGATCTAATAAGAAGATTTTAGTTTTGCAAAAAATACATGCACATATTGCATGTTGTTTTTTTTTTTTGTTTTGTTTTTTTTCTTATAGTAAACTGAAAATTAAAAAAGGAGAACACTAACTCCATAGATAAATATTTAACGATTTGAATCGGAATCGGGAATTTAGAACAGAATCGGTAATTATATTGGAATTGTGAAAAATACCGGAATAATTCCTTCACTAGTTTTAGCTTCTGAATTCGTTAAATTCCACTAAAACTTCCCTTTTGTGTTAAGAAAATGCTAAAGGTTTATTTTTAGTGTTAAAAAGTGTGCAAAATACTTTTTTGTGTAATAAAAAAAAACAATATAAAAAAATGCAACATGGCCGTCAACAACTAAAAACGCTGAATTCAGATAAAAATTCTGTAGAAAAAGTAAATTAAAAATCATATTTTAGAGCGAAAAATAAGATTGAAAGATTTAGGGAAATCCTAATAAAACGCTGATTAATATTTAAAAAACAATTTATTATTGAAAGAAAGTTATTATATTTAACATGTTTGTTAACAAAAATTTGTGTAATATATTTGAATAATGATGGGGTTTCGCTCAATTAAGTGTGTAATTTTAGAAATCCATGAGTTAGTGATTACTGCAACGTCATCATTGCCTCCGTTCTGTCTTAAGAGACAATGGATAACCCCTGTAAGGATAGCTGCGCATGTTATCGTGTAGCAAGAACTGCACAATCTCTTCTGAATCGACAATGCTTGATTTCAGTGGCAAGGAGATAAACAGAGAGCAGATACACATACAGCACCTGGTATTCCCAAATGGTCACCCATTTAGTACTGCCCAGGCTCAACATTGCTTAACTTCAGTGATCTAATGGGAACCAGTGTGTCAACACAGTTATGCCTTATATTAACTTGATAACAGTAGAAGAAAAAGAAGACAAACAACTTTTTAAATGTTGGTTGGTTGGTTGTTTTTGTTTTACGGCATATCAACTCTTTTCAGGTTATTTAATGCCGAATCCAGTGATTTTGAAGTACAATTTGTTAATAGAATATATTTGTTGTTTGTTTTTTTTTTTTTTTTTTTAAGTCGGTTTCTATTTAACCCATAGTTGGGACCCTAACAGGTACTACCACTCTGGGTCAGAGTCGACTTTGGGAGAAATGGCAATTGACGGGTACCTCCACACTCCCCAAAGCCTACAAGCTGGGGCGTCACCATCGGATATAGTTTAAGGTCATATCCAGGACCACGTTTGAAATGAAAGCATTTGTTGAAGAGAAAGAAAATAGCAAAAGACAAATAAAGATGTGTTATTGTTTATTTGTTTTATTTATTTATTTTATTTTATTTATTTGCAAATTATTTGCATTATTTGCAGAACTTTTCTGAGAAGTTGATATTATCGTCATAACAGCAGTTTAATGTTCTTTCATATAATTCTGTTGTTGGACATAGAGACATGGCGACGCCAATGAAAAGTGGAGGTGCAGACAGGCACATTTCACATGTATTTTGATCTACATTCTTGTGTCCCATAAAAATGACCGGAATTGTAATTATCATGAAAGCAAAGAACTGTTTACATTCCAAGGTCAGAAATTATGAATCGTGCAATGCAAAATAGAAAAGAAGAATGTAATATCTTAATGTTTGCATTTCCAGGAATGTCGATTGATGTTTATATAAGATATAAATAAAAATAATAGAAGGGAGAAGAGAGTAGACAGAGTGGCAAGCGTGTTTGACGTGTTTGACATCTCTCTGTCTGTGTGCCATACACCAACCAACCCCATACAACTAACGCCTCTCTCTCTTTGTAGATGGCAAAAAGATTAATTGTAAATAAAACATATGTTGATAAATTCGTCTCTGTGTTAATTTTGAGAATAACTACAAAAGAACTGTCAGGTGTATATATGGTTTTAGCAAGCATTTGAAAAGTGCAAGCTAGGAAATTATATATATATATATATATATATATATATATATATATATATATATATATATATATACATTCAACAACAACAACAACAACAACAACAACAACAACAACAACACTGTGAATGGGTGAGAAAATATCTTTGGTAATGACATGCGTTCCTTTTCTAAATCTTCTTGGGTTTTTCCAAATCGTGCTGAACGTCTATCATGGCGGTAAGAAACGTCTTGTGATTAGTTCTTTTGCAACGCACCACGGCTATCTTTACAAATGGTTATTGTCCAAAGGGAGGTGACTCTGAATGCCTTAAAAGTTTTCATAATAAAACAAAAGCAAAAAAAGAAAATAAATATAATCGTTACATGCAATAAATAAATGTGATACAATGCGTTTTTTTTTTTTTTTTTTTTTTACTTTCGTTTTGTTTCGCCATTTTGTTTTACTTTGTAAATCGTATTATAAATAATAAACAGCTAAGAACCAGAAAAAATCTCAAACTAAAACTAAAATCTGCTAGCATGCCAGTAGAGAGCTGATTAATAGACGAATACAGGAAGGGGGGAACAACCTACGTTAGTAGTAATGAAACACGAAATAGAATATTAAAACATCGTTTTAGTTTATGCGGTTGCATTTTTTTTTATTTCAATAAATATTTGCTTCATAGTAAAAATGGAAAAAAATCATAATTAAATATAAGTTACATTGAGGCGAGAAACGCAAACATACACTTGCAGCTTCTCTTATAATTTTATTACTATAGAAGATAAGCAGTTTTGAAATCCTGCCAACTTGCATTTTAGGAGACCTCTAAAATTAATGTTTACCCAATTTAAGATAAATTTTCTCCATAATGTGGGCGAGGTATTTAAACGGAACCTATAGTATAATTGAACGTAAATGTTGACTACAAATGATTCGAAGCGTTGTTTTGATTATTCGGACTGCTGTTCTCATCTTGAGTATTATTTGCACAACGTTTCCGCCGATTTAACCCCCGACCTTCTTCACATGTATCCAAAGTACTTGGTAAGCTTCAATCCTCCGTGCGGTGTAACTCAAAAACAGAATTGCAAATTACTTAGAACTTCTACTCCGTCATGGCTGACGTAACGAGAGCTTGCTACCACCACCCCCACCCCTACCCTCGTGGATTAAATAAAGGGTTCTGTTCGTAATTTTGTGCAGATTCCCGAATTCGACAGAAAGAGTCTCGCGTTTGACAAGATACACCTAAAGATGATCGGAGACTACATCGACCAAAATGTGCAAATCACGTTTAAGATGAGAACAATAGTTCAAATAATATAAATAATCAATCCTCATCTAAAAAAAAAATTCAGAGATGTAAATGATTAGAAAATTAGTTTTGTCTGACAGTGTTGTTAATGTAAAATTATTGTTTACACCCCCCCCCCTTTAAATTATGTCATATTTATTGTTAGGATGTTTGAACCGGTGCATAATTATTATTCACTCCTTTCTATTTGAAGTTATTCCTATTTATTTCTCTCTTCCTTTCCCTCTCCCCTCTCTCTCTCCCTCTCTCTCTTTCTTTCTCTTTCTTTCCTTCTTCCCTCTCTCTCTTTTTTTTCCCATCTCTCTATCTCTCTCTCTTTCTCTTTCCCTCTTCCTCCAACTTTTAGAAGAACAACAACAAAAAATATGGTGCCTCCAGTCATTATTAGGTGCCTCAGATCTGTTTGCCAAGGACAATGTTTTATATTCCAGTCATCTTTATACGTATGAACTTTGCAAAAAAAGAAATACAGTCAACAATAAAAATTGGAAAAATAATTCATATTTTGTTTTTGTTTTTATTTCTGTGTATCGATTTTTCATTTAGATATCAATTACAGTGTGATGACATTGAAACTGTTTTCAAATTTATTTTTGAATATTTTAAAGTGTTAAATAGCCAGCTTACTGATACCAGATCGTGTATATATATATATATATATATATATATATATATATATATATATATATATATATATATATATATATATATATATATATATATAAAATAAAATATATATATATAAAATAAAATATATATATATATAAAATAATATATATATATAAAATATATAAAATAAAATATATATATAATATATATATAAAAAAATTAAAAAATATATATATAAAATAATAAAATAAAAAAAAAAAAAATATATATATATATATATATATATATATATATATATATATATTAATGAAAACAAAAGGATGTAGTGTTTACCTGATATACGCAATGGTAAACTTCAAACTAATATAAATAACAGTATTTATATATAGAAAATTTAATCCCAACTGAATTAAAAAAGCTCAATACGCAATAGAGAATAGAGCTTATGATAAGAGAAAGAAAATTAAATCTGTAAGTTGAACTTTACAATCAAAATTTATTGTTCGACTGAATACTCCAAAAAACAATTTACAAAGTCCTTATTCCGCAGAGTTTCAAAGAATGCTATTCTTATTATTCTTCTCGTCAGAAGACATAAAGAAATCAGCAAATTATATTTATAGCAATGCTAGAATTTACTAGTTAAGGCATTAATGAAACCGCAATTTATTGTAGTTATAAAAAAAATGAAAAAATATTGGATATGTAAAAAGCTAATATAAAAACAAACTGCGCATAATATTTCAGCTTGAATGAAACTCCTCTAGAGTTGATCCAAACTGCAAAAACTTTAGATAGAATGTATTCCAAAATAAGTCCAGCATGACGATGCATATAATCTGATGGGAAAGTTTTCAAAAATTCGATTGGAAAGTTTACAAAACAGCTGAAATAATGAAAATTGTTTTTTTCCGGGCAGTGCAGTAGTCCAAAGAGAAGTCTGTCCCTAATCAAATGGGACCTAATAATAATAAGAGAAAAATCCAAAATGAGAACCTTCATCATCGGCTTAAAAAGAAAAAGTCAAATTGTAAATTGCTTTTTGGAGTATTCAGTCGAACAATAAATTTTGATTGTAAAGTTCAACTTGCAGTTTTAATTTTCTTTCTCTTGTATATATATATATATATATATATATATATATATATATATATATATATATATATATATATATATATATATATGTGTGTGTGTGTGTGTGTATGTATGTTTTGTTTACAGGAAGTTTAGATGAGATAAGTCATCACTACCGTCGGTTTCAAACCTGACAAGTAGAGACCGTTTTAGATACCCATATCAAGCTCTCTTTAGCTAATACTCATCATTCATCGAAATGAGTATTAGCTAAGCAAAGCTTGAAATGGGTATCTAAAACGGTCCCTAATTATCAGGTTTGAAACCGACGGTATTGATGACTTATCTCATCTAAACTTTCTGTAAACAAAACATAAACAATACGCTCTTATTTTCAGATTTTTCCTTATAATAAAGCACTCTGCTGGAATCCTTTTTCCAAAAAAATATAACTATATATATATATATATATATATATATATATATATATATATATATACACACACACACACACACACTTGGAGGTCACCACTTATTAAGGCAAGAAGGCCACTCAAAGATAAGGGTCAATGAATGTAAGGTGGTAGGTTAGTAATCGTTAATGGTGGAAATTGGGTAGAATTTGATTATTTATGGGGACGGCTGAACAAAAATTTGTTTACATTGGATTTAAAGGCAACCATATTGTATTCAACCAGGAAGCAGGCCAGCAGAACAGTGTTCCACAGGCGGGCAGTTCTGGGAAAGTAGCTTTGTTCATGAAATCGACATTTAGATTTAGGCACAGCTAGAGAGTGGGGGATATCGTATATAGTGGTTGTAGCTAGTTGAGTGTTTTTTTTATGAAAGTTTGCTAAAGGGGTACCATAGATTAAAGTTCAGTCGAGCACTTACCATGAAACTAATGCTAGAACAGAAACAGGCTTGAAACGATTCTTCTGTGGGAAAGAGGTTACAGGAAAGAGAAAAGGACATTTCCTACTAGGTTTCAAAGCCGGTTTTGAACTTATAAATGTTGGATAGGGCACACCAATCATTTGATGCATTTGATGTATGTGTTTCATTTCAGATCAGGAGTGAGGGTCAGTCCAGGAAGATTGTCAAGACGTGGAGCTTCCCCAATCTATATCTGTGTGTGGGTGTGTGGGTGTGTGTGTGTGGGTGGACAATGCATGGTGAGGCGAACGTTATGGAACTGGATGCATAAATGGTACTGTGCACGTGCAACTGGATCGAAAGCAGGCCTATACTCAGTTGTAATAACGTGGGTCTCTGCATAGATAATCTCGGTTTCTGAGTTAGGAAGATACTATTGATTTTTGCTTTAACAGCATAAGAAAAAGCATTAAATAAAACTCCATTTAACCCAAACAAACTATAAACATTTATGGTTCGAATAACTTTTATCAAAAAAAGACAAGATTGAATGTGTGTGTGCAAGAAGGATCATTTTTCTGTGCGTGTTCAAAAAGCTTCTACAAAATTAGCCGTTAGAATAAACGAGGAATAAGAAAAGTGTACTTATTCCTTTTTGTTGGTTTGGTAGCGGTCACAAAGCAGAGTGTTTGCTTCAACATCGGAAGCTGATTCTCTCCTGACTGTGCTTGTACGTTATCCTCTTGGTGTTTGTTTCCCTTCTCTCTTTCGATGACAAACGTGTTCGGCTTTTATCTATTTTTAACCGGCTCCTAGAGACACGTTGGTTGTCAAATTTATTTTAGTGGGCTCCGCTCTCATTGACTAATTAATTTTTATTATTTTCCTCTTTTTTGGACGAGATGGGTGCATCGAGCCTATGACGCGTTTACACACTTTGTCTGTAATAGCCAATGGGTAAACGGATGGGAGTTTATGAATCCCTGCAATACCAGATGTCATTCATTTTGGTGTCGACTGCTGGTGTAGAAAAAGTAGAGGAGGAAGTAGACAATGATAAAACAGAAGAATCCAACACGAGCTATTTTGGCTGAAGGAAGGTTCGACCTAAAACTTGTATCAAATATAATGGAGCAACGTCTGTTGTAGGCTGGTTTGAAAGAGTTTGCAAACACTTGGGAGTTGATAAGGTCGAGCAAGTAATCTCCTTGCAACTAACCAGAATGACCGTTGATGTCTACCAGCAACTGTTGCATGTAAACAAGACTAATATGACATGATATGGCAAAAGATGTGCAAAAAGATTTACGCTTGACAATCAGTTTTGAAGATGCACCTTACATTTGGATAAGTCAGTAGATGAGTTCTATGAAGCATTGACAAAACTCTTCAGTCAGACACTGAAGTACGCACTCATAGACAGACTGCCTGCCGATATCCAGGAGTTATTGTGATCATTTGCTGGCATTGACCACATCCAGATGGAAAGCATACTCAGCTGAGCAAGGGACATCATGAACAATGAAAGGATTGCTGCCACCATCGCCCAATCACAGAAAAAGTGCCTTTTCCCACAGAATACTTGGTATGCATTTCTTTAACTGCTTTAATTGCTTCAGATCCAATCATCTGGCTAAGCACTGCTAGTTTGAATGACTGAAGCAGCGTTATAAGCCAACCATCCGATATTACTGATGCCAGAGGGAGGATCACCTTACGGGTCAAAATGTCCGGAAAATAAAGAGGGAAGTGAGATGTGAGCACCACTCTCACCCTGAGTAAAATGGAAACCAACCTGTGATGTGTGCGTATGTCAATGGAGTGATGCGTGATGCATTGATTGACTCTTGTCAGGAGTTTGTGGTCCACTAAATGGACACAAGATAGGGATGCTGACTGTTGATAGAGCATAACCAGCAAAAGTAACCAAGGTCAATCTGCAGGTGTATTAGAGGATCCCTATATGAAGATGCTGACCATGGATGAAGATCTCTTACTCGGACTTGACATCATCTACCTTTTGGGCAGTGTTCATATTAACAAACATGGTGAAGCTAATTTCCCAGACAAAATTTCCAGTGTCGATGTTGTTGTCGCAGTGAAAATTAAACAACCTGACTAAAAAATAGAACTGTGACCAGACACCTGAATGTATTGTGCTTAAACGCATTCAGAAGAACAAATTGAAAACTTGGATTCACAGTGATTAGAGACACATCATGTCTTTTTCTCCTTGTGTGGGGAAACTGATCAGGAATCTGCCAGTGTGTGCGTGGTTCTGAGCACAATGAGAATGATTAAAGCAAAGGGCCAATGTTGTGACCTGAGGACGACACCACAGAGGATACCCAACTCTTAAATCAATATTTTTTTAATGCAGTCCACCATAAAAGCTACTTACTCACAATGACGCTGTGTTCGTTAGTGGAAAATTCGAGGAGTTTTCCATCAGCTGAGGAGTATGCTTGCAGTTTTGCTGTGTCAGTAAGCAATGGCGTTATAGCACGATGCTACCGCAATATTAAGTGGATTGCAGCTAGGAAGAAGTGCCCTGTGCATGACGCAATGTATTGGTACAATGTTGCGCCTAAGGATGATACATCATCGTTGACTGCACTTACTAATGGGATCTACAGAAATGAGGTTAGAGGAGGTAAGGAATATCGACACAGGGCCCATGTCATCGACTTCCACACAAAAACGGTACTGTCTGAGCGACCCTCTAGTACTTAAGCTGCCTCGTCATCAATGCACATTCAAGTTTGAAAAAGGAATAGAGGTGATCAGTCTGCAAGTGTTGCATTGCATCAATGTTCTCAATTATGACATCAACTATTTTGTGGGATTTATAAAAACAAAACTGAACATATCTTTATCCTCCTTTCGTGCTCTTTGGTCATGTCCACGGGTTGTTTGTGTCCTGCCGTTCATCACATCTGGAACAAAAGTTCTCTCAATGCATACCAACAGATGCAAGTCTCATTTCTTTCTGGGCAAAATTGGTTTCAACGGTCGAAGTCGAATCATCATTTCTCATCCTTAGAAGGAGGATGGAGAGTCTGTATTTTGCTATAGTTTTAGCTGCCATTTATTTCTATCTTGTTGCCTCCATGAGAACTCTGCCGATCCATATTCAAGGGGAATCAGAGACAGACTTTTTCAGATCTGCTCTCTCTGACTCCTCAAAAGAGTCTCCCCCTTAACTCATATCAATCTTCCCCCAAAGTCGTGTTTCTCGAATTGTTCTGTGACGTGCCAATCCACATCACGCCATATCAATGATTGCTCTGCCTGTTCGACCTGTCCCTCTAATTTTGCTATGACACTGTTTTATAAACAAACAACCTGCCTGTGCTAACTTTTAATCTAAAACAACGAGCTTCAATTTCTAATTCTATATATTGCACTGGCGACAACTGCCAATCCGTCTACAGTAGGCCTATTATACGACACAAGCTGCAAAACGGTACCCCACGCCATGTGAAGGATGTGCAACCCTGGACAAATGGCATCTGGTGGAGCAAATGATGAGACTTCAGATTACACTGGGTATATCACACACTGTCTTGCTGACAGACAACACGAAATGGAGATTACCGACGTGACGTTGCCCATGCTGTGATCAGAGATCAGAGAGAAATGTAGACAATGCATAATGTGCCTCAGCGGCATAAAACACTGTGAATTTCTGAGTTAGGGTTAGGCTGATTTCACGTTTTGGTGTTGACTGCTGTTGTAGAAGAAATAGAAGCACAAAAAGACAACAAAACAGAAAAATTCAACACATTATGCTTTTTGTGTAAACAAATCGAGTTTAGGTATTCCGGACGATGGCAAAACATCGTTTATTCACAACTCGCACAGCAGCCACCAATTAGCGTAATGGGTAGGAGCCTTGACTGTCATACAGGTGGTCAGGTTTCAATCCTGGCTTGAGGTAATTGCCTGTCTAGCTGCTCTGATGAGCTGTGAAACAGCAAAACAGTACTTTATGTGGATGACTATACGAGGGTAAATCAAAAAGTTTTAAGACAAATGATATAAATTCAATCTAAATGAAAATAGAGCAACAAAACAAGGTTTAATTGCACTACTGATTACTTAACAACAAATTTGACAAGTTACAGCATTCTAAATCTTTTATTCTTTTTTTTTTTCAGATATTATTTTATAATATTAACTTTTTGACAGTCCAAAATGAGCCAATTTGAAGTTCGTGCAAACATTAAATTTCTAACAAAACTGGAATGGAAACCGACGGAAATCATTAAAGCTCTACAAAATGTTTATTATCGTCACCTTCTAGAGCTGTTGTTTATCGTTGGATCAGACGATTCAAGGATGGTAGGAATGATCTTCAAGATGACCAAAGAGAAGGTAGGCCTTCAACATCAAAAAATGCTCAAAACATCGAACTTGTCAGGAATCTTGTTGAAGAAGATCGGAGAATAACAGTGAATGAGATTGCTAAGGAGCTTGACATTTCATTTGGGTCAACCTTTTCAATTCTGAAAGAAGATCTTGGTCTGAGTAAGCTTTCTGCTCGTTGGGTGCCTAAAGCGTTGCAGCAGAATCAGTTGAATCTGAGATCAGATCTTTCATTGGCCCTTCTGACTAGAATTGAAGCAAATGAGGCAAACTTTTTTGAACGGGTCATACCCGGTGATGAAACATGGATTTACCTGTACGATCCTGAAAGCAAAGTTCAGTCTAAACAATGGTTATCAAGAGGATCAGCAGGCCCTATCAAGTTCAAAGCAGAAAGGTCAGCTAAAAAAATAATGGCAACTGTTTTTTGGGATAAAGATGGAAAACAACAAAACAGAAAAATTCAACACATTATGCTTTTTGTGTAAACAAATCGAGCTTAGGTATTTCGGACGATGGCAAAACATCGTTTATTCACAACTCGCACAGCAGCCACCAATTAGCGTAATGGTTAGGAGCCTTGACTGTCATACAGGTGGTCAGGTTTCAATCCTGGCTTGAGGTAATTGCCTGTCTAGCTGCTCTGATGAGCTGTGAAACAGCAAAAGAGTACTTTATGTGGATGACTATATATGTATGCATGTATATATATATATATATATATATATTTGAGAAAAATATGCTTATTCAATTATATTTCACCTTTTATTTATACAAATCTTTTACTTAATGAAGCTCAATGTAACTACAGAGCACACATACAAATAAATGACAAAAAGTCTATTTTCCAAATTTCAAGATGTTGACCATCTTACCGTTTATTTCTTTCAGCATGTTAAAATGTTCAATTCTTGACAGTACATGTTTTATAGCGCAAAATCATTCATGTAAATTCAGAAATTGACATAATTACATGAATAATTCTGTGCTATGAAACAGGTGCCCTCAAGAATTGAACATTTTAACATGCTTAAAGAAATAAATGGACAACATCTTGAAATTTGAAATATAGACTTTGTCATTTTTATATATGTATATACAAATGATTTGTTTACAGTGGTGAAGGCTTTGTGTAGAAAAACCATTTTTTTTGGAATAGTTGCTGATCTCAGTTGATGCAATTGAATGGAATGGACAGAGCAGACAGTAGACCTCAAGTTTTACATCAGAGTTCTTCTTTCTCCTAGATGCATGTCTTAAAGACTTGGGGTGCATCTCTCTCAGTAGTTTTAAATCCACCTCCAGATCCTAACCTGAAAATTTCTATGTTCATGGGACAATGATACAACACCTAGTATTCTCAAATGATCACCTATCTGGTATTGATCAGATTCATCAATACTTGATGTGTCAACATCATTATGCCATATATAAATATATATATGTATGTGTGTAATTATATATATAAATCCTATTCATAAATGACTTTCCCGATAAAATTGTCTCTGATGAGTATATTTACTAATGACATCACGCTCTATAACAGACATGGGGGGAAAACGAATGAACACTAATATCTAAGGAAATGGCAGAAACACAACAAGAAGACCTCCAATCTGTAGTGGAATGGGGACAAAAATGGATGGTCACATTCAATGCTGCCAAGACTAAGCTTGTTTCCTTCAATAATTACAAAACACCTTCTCAACCACCAATAGCTATGGCTAAAGATACGTAACCTGAAAATACTTCTTTCAAACTCCTAGGCTTAATGTTTGCAGGGAACATGAGTTGGAACAAATACATCAAGAGCATTGCCAAGGCTGCTGTGAAGAAGGTGGGCTCTCTCTACCATGCTAGAAAGTTACTTATGCCTGAAAGTATCCTGTACCTCTATAAGGCCACCATTCGCCCATGTATGGAGTATTGTTGTCACATTTGGGCTGGTGCATCTGCTACTAGTCTCTCACTCCTGGAGAGGGTTCAAAAGAGAGTCGCCAACCTGATAGGTCCTTAACTCTCATCTAGGCTTCAACAATCCCATCGATGAAATGTTGCATCCCTCTGACTGTTTTACAATGCTGACAAACTACAAGCACTTGTACCCTCGTCATAAATGCCACTGTTAAACCTGAAAAGCAGCAATATTCCATCCCTACACAGAGATCCCTAGATGTAAGAAAGCCTTCTACTCCAATAGTTTCTTCCCCAGAACTGCTAGACTCTGGAATTCTCTTCCAGGTTCTTGCTTCCCCACCAGTACTGACATGCAGAAGGTCAAGTGTAATGTGAACAGGCTTCTTGCTGGCCAATTCCCTACATAGTATCCCTGCAATTTATGTCACGATATGTTATGTTTGGTGTAAAAAAAAAAAAAAACCCTAAATTTTAATTCTAAGATGCTGTTCATCTTACCGTTTGTTTCTTTTAGCATTATAAAATGTCCATCGATTTCGATGACGATAAAAGTATTGGAAGTGTAGAACATTTGCAGATCCTTATTCGATCCCAGAAAACGTTGGGTCTCTTTGCTAGTCTTTATATAAACATCATTCATTTGTTGTTGTTATTGTTTTGTACATAAATTTAAAGGGAAACACAGTGTACTATCCTCAGAAGAAGGAACGGGGGGGGTGCTGCCCTTATTTTTATTAAAAAGAAGGGCACTTTATTTTAAAAAATTGTTTGTTTTCTTTATAAAGAAGCAAACGTTCTTTGTTAATTTTTTTTTTATATGGAGTTCACCACTTATCAAGGCCCAAATGGCCACTCGGGGATAAGGGTTATTGTGTGTACAGTACTCAATCGGATAGTGTAGCAATAGTATTGGAGAATTGATAAGGCGTCATTACTTAGGGGGGGGGGCGGTTCATCAGGAATTTGTTTGTTTGTTTTAAAAAGGAATGCATGGAGAATTTTGTCCACGAACATATTCAGACATCCAATTGGTGTCATGAAATTATATACAAAAATACCCGGATGAAAATGTATGCATATTTTTTATGCCATCTTGTATATTTTTAACGATCACGTGTTCAGGTATATCGTCTTCGTACAGATGGTCACCATTTTGTATGCTGTGTTATCAGGGATAACAAATGTGCATGTTGGAAGAAAGAGAAAAAGACAATAGTGAAGAACAAGTTGGATTTACACATTTATTTTCAAATAAACCGGATAACAGAAACATGTAATGTCATACATATTATAATAAACAAAAGAAAGAACGCATTACTGCTCCAAATACAATGAAATGAACACATGTTGTCAGCGTTAGAGATAAAACTATGTATAAGTAATAAAACTAAATACTTATTTTGGATTGTGTTTCTGAAAATCTCTACAGTTGCTATCAGAAGACATAACAAGACAAGACCTCTTACGGTTGGAGAAGACAGAAGAAGCTGTATGAAACGTCTGTTTGCTTTGAAGGACGAACCAGAAAGAGAAAAAAATATCTTGTTTTAAATTCTTAAATGTGGCTGAAATGAAATTTCAGATACTCATGTTGGAGAGCGTATTCTCTAATGTTGGTAGAATACATCCAAGGGAGATAACTCAGATAATTCTGCAGTCAATCTGGGAGTTGGGTTAAATTTTCCTTCTCAAAAAATATAGTTGGGTTAAACTTTCCAGGATGAAAAGATTTGAGGTCAAAATCTTCCAGATCAAAATCTCTGGTAATCAAAGCCTTGTAGATTCCTGAAGAAGATCGTGTTTAAACTAAGAGACTTTACCAATATTCCTAGTTTCATGAAATAGTTACACATTTAGTTAGATTATTTTTATTTTCATACTTATTCTGGTAACATTACCTTGACATCTTCCGACATCATTATGGAAGATGCTGCTGATGGGAAGACTGCCAGAGATAATGAGTTCAAAATGAGACTTTGTAATCAAATGGGAGAAAATAGTAAAATTTAGGAAAAAAAAAAACAAAAAAAAAAACAAGAAAAGTGGCCTCAATAAGTTTGATTATATGAAAAAAAAAAAAAAAAAAAAAAAAAAAATTTTTTTTTCAAGACAAATATATAAAATTTTTGTTTTGTTTTTTTCAATTAATAAATAAGTTTTTATAATGGAAACATGATAACAACTGTGAAAAAAAAAGTTTATTTTTCAGTTTCAAGAAACTTATTTTTCAAGGAAAGTTTCAAATAATTTTTTTTATGAGAAATGTACGGTAACAACTTGTAAAAAATATGATTCTTTTTTGGCAAAGAAAACCGAATGGCTTAATTATTTTTTTTTAATAAAGATTTTATATTAACTTCACAAATTCATTAAAATTTGTCATCTGCTAGCATTCCTAGCTGCTTCTATAACCATATCTGAAGATGCTGACGTGATGTTGCCAGAACTTGGACCAGAATCTGAATGAATACTTTCAATTTTACAGAATTTTCTCAAAATCTTTGGAAGGCACCAAAATCAGTTCCATGCTAAAAAAGATAAATGTTCTAAAAGGATGGAATATTATATAGCTGCCAGAAAAAATGCCATTAGATAGTGGAGCAACACAATAAATTATATTTTATTTGGATAAAATGGATCTAGAATACGAAAGGCACATCAGAATGAGATACTAAAAAAAAAAGGGTTCAATTTTGTTTCTTATTTTATTTCTTGATTATTTTACCAACAAACTGCTCCAACAACACATTTATGTTTTGAATAGAGATTTTGTACTTAAGATATTTATCTGATTGAAAATCTATAGATTTTCAATCAGATAAATATCTTAAGTACAAAATCTTAGTTTGTCTGTCCGTTTCATTTTTTTCTAAAAAACTACTAAGCTGATGTCCTGAAATTTTGTATGGACTTGTTTTATTATAAGGTACAGTGAACAAAGTATCATGGTATCTGTTCGGTGCACATGAAGGGATTAATAATTGTGATGCAAAAATTTATATTTGAAACGAGAGTCAGCATTTGTTGAATATGGTTTTAGTGTCCTAAATTAATTAGCAATTTAACCCCCCCCCAAAAAAAAAACCCCGATACCGTCTTTCCCTCATAAAAATAAGCCTATGGTGGCAAAGATTCCAAGACATTTTGATTTTACACTGCCTATCATCGGTAATCATTCTAAATTATTCTCCATGCAAAAAATATTTTAAGTTTTCTGATTTCCCAAAATTATACAAAAAAAATAAATAAAATAAAAATTTTATATATTTTTTAATACTTTTTTAAAAATTTCATTTGCACACACAAAAAATAAATAAAAATGCTTATTCAACTATTATCCAATAGGCATAGAAGAAAACAGTCAAAATTTTCATGTGAATACTTATAAAAAAGACAACAATCAGATTGCAAATGGACTCCAAATGTCATCCACTCCATATCCAAAAAAGAAAACAAATTCTTCTGCAAAAAGATTTGCACATTTTAGACCTAAAATCTGAATCCATTTAAAAGAAATAAGATTATCACTGACAGCTCATGAGACAAACAGTTCTTACATTGGAATCAACTGTATTTTTTCTGCCACTAAACCACACATGGCATTGGTTTTAGCTAAAGCTAATGTTAGGGAAATAACTACGAAATGTCATTATGCTAAAACACCTTGCAAAAATCATCAGCATCGGCAAGAGCCATAACAACGATGATGAGCTGCAATCAGCATGATCTACATGAGCAACAACTACAGTGAACCACAATCATCAGCATCACCAACATAAAGCCAACTAGAAGTTCTATGAACTATTACTACTGCTAATATGTACAATCATCAGCATCTACATAATCAACAAAGCTTTACAAACTATTACTGATAACTTACATCAACATAAAACCAGCCAGAAATTCTACAAACTATTACTACTGCTAATAACACACAGTTATCAGTTACTACTACTGATAATGCATACATGCGAGGTGCATTCAATAAGTTTTCAGACAATTTTTGTATGAGCACTTTTACTAATAGTACACATATGAAACTCGAGGCTGTGATAAGCGTCATTGACATGCTTACACAAGAGGACTTCCATGTGGCCTTCCAGAAGTTGCTGGAACAGTACAACAAGTGCATTGCAGCCAGAGGAGATTATTTCGGAAGGGACTAGAGTTTGATGTGTGTACTATCAATAAAAGTGCCCATATGAAAAAAGTCTGGAGACTTATTGAGGGCACCTCGCATGTATATAATTAAAACATTGTTTTAGAAGTTATTTATTAACAATAATTTGATATTAAAACAATATTATTTTAACAAAATTAGTTGTAGTATTATAAAAATTTGGTTCAATTAATAATTTAACCCTAATCAAACGATACTTTTATAATTGAATTTAACTTTTGAAATTATATTTAAAAATAAACAAATAGGATTTAATTTTCTTTGAAAATGGTGTATTACACTGAAAGTCTCCAATTTTTTTTTTAAGTTTAAAAAATAAGCAATTTTAATAATTTAAATAAATATTTCATAGCATTTTTTTTTTTTTTAATATTTTCAAATTAAAGTTACATAAGGTTTTCACAGTGACCAAACTACTATTTAAAATTCACACAAAACCAGGTACATACACATCGCTTTCAGACTTGTAGGAACCATCAACAATACAAGGCATATTTATTTTTTTCTCTCCAGAAGTGGCTGACCCCTCATGGTTAATACTATAAAAGATAAACAGATTTGGAAAAAAAAAAAAAAAAAAAAGCGGCATAGTTGAAAAAAAATAAAATAAATAAATAAAAAAAATAAAAAGTTAAGTAAAATGAAAATAGAAACACTACCGGGCAATGCCGGGTACAGCTCAGACTAAATATATTTAACAATTTTTTTGCTGGAGTCGGAGAGATTGATCAACTTAAGAGTAACCAGACAAATATTATTTTACAAATCTTAAAATGTTTCATTTTGTTTAAAATGACTTCAGTCTGAAATAAATAAATAAATAAATAAAAACAAAAAACTAAAAGAAAAAAAAAACAGAACAAATAATTCTGTAAAGATATTTATTAATTTTGTTTAACAAAAAAATAAAATCTTTAAAAATGACGTATTCATTTGAATACATCCACAATCACATATTTAACAATTCGTGTATAAATTAAGAACCAATTAGCTCACAGGATAAGTTTTTTTTTCCCTTGTTGCTAACATTTCATAGCTATAAATTGATAACGTTTCTTTTCAGATAAAACATCTTTATAAAATACTGAAAGCAAATCAGTTTTCACAGGGAAATACATGTATCAGTAAATATGAAGAAAAAATTGATCCAAAACCATATTTCACCTCGAATCAACTTTGTCATATTAATATAACAATTGTATATTTCTCCGTTTTACAAATAAAATCCAAATATAGAAATAAATTATTTACAGAAAAAAAAAAAATCAATCAAGACCGATTATGATAATATATAATTAAAATTATAAAAAGATAAATATTATCTTCATATTAGAAACTGCCGAGATAATAAAAATTCTCAATATAATAGATTGAGCAAAAAAAAAAAAAAAAAAAAAAAAAAAAAAAAAATGTTAATGGAAATAAAACTCGAATAACAAAAAACTTGAATGACTTCATTGTTTGATATGGTAAAAAAAAAAAAAACTGATAATTTTTTTCAAAAATTTAACTTTTTTAAAATTTTTTATTTCAATATAAGCTATTCAGACTTTGGATTCCAGATTTCTCTTTTTGGCCCTTACAAAGAACAACTTCATTAGCTCTTTGATTTTTACTTTCGTTCTTTTATTCTATTTCATATGTCTTTTAGTTCACCAAAAATAAAAAATAAAAAAAATAAAAATTATATATTTTCAAATTGATACTAATTGGCTTAATTTTTTAAAGAATATCCCCCACCCGCCCCATCAACAATTTCACTGACTTTTTAGATTTTAATATAATCCATTAAGACTTCGGATTCCAGATTCTTCCCTTTGGACTTCATGATTTACAACTTATCAATTAATTGATTAATTTTTTTTTCCTACTTTTTTTATTATTCTACTTAATTCTATTGAAAATGCCTTTTTAGTTAAAAAAAAATGTTTTTCTTTATTTTCAAATTGATGCTAACAAATGATATATTTATTTTACTAGTGTTCATCCTCTGATGAAAAAAGTTGATCTTTGAAAATTCATGGGTTAATGATTTTCCTTTATTATAATTTTTTGTATGAATTTTAGAGTTTTTATTTATTTATGTACAATTGGTTATATTTTTGACAGAATACTCCCTTGCCCCGACAATTCCCCCATGGGGGGGGAGGGGAGGTGAGGGGAGAGAGAGAGATAATAGATATCCCCCCCCCCCAAAAAAAAACTGACCACTTTCTCTGCTGATTCAGCTTAATTGATTGTTTCATGTATTTTCACATTTAATCGACTTTTTGGCTTTTAATATAATCCATTGACACTTTGGATTTAAGATTATTTCCTTTGGACCTTACAAAGTACAATTCATTAATTAATCGTACTTACCTCAACACGCAAATGCTTGAAATAAAAATATGATTACAATGTAATCAATTTACTAAAACACATTCACAACTCGGATTACGGTTTCTTCCGTTTAGACGTTAAGGAATACAACTTCATTGATTGTTTGATGTGTTTAAATTTTAATGACTTTTTAGATTTTAATATAATCCATTAAGACTTTGGATTCCAGAATCTTCCTTTTGGACTTCATGATTTACAACTCATTAATTGATTTATTTTTACTCTCTTATTCTATTTAATTCTATTGAAAATGCACTTTAGTTCACAAAAATGTTTTTTATATATTTTCAGACTGATACTAATCAGTGATACATTTTTTCATAATGTTTATTTTTTGATGATAAAAGGTCAATCTTTGAAAATCTATGGGTTAAGGATTTTTCATTATAATAATTCCTTGTTTGAATTATTGATGGATTAATAAATATTTTATTTTATTCAATTTTTATTTTCATCATGAATTTTTCTCATATATATATATGTGTGTGTGTGTGTGCGTGCGTGCGTTAACAAAAACCAAGACTTCAAAGAATGAGTTGATAGCAACAAATAGTGCATTTCATTGTTAGTTACAATTGTTTCAAGACTATTCGAACAAATCCAAACATTATGTTGTTTGAAAATTTTCACAAGAACAGCCTTTCTTCAGACTTATTGAATAAAAAACACTTTAACAATAAAACATTATGGAAACCATTTCCCTTATAAGGAAAAGAAAACAAGCAAAAATATTTTTACCTATATCGCATCCTTGCAAAGTAGGACGATTCTGATAAAATTAGCAATTCTGTGCTAAATTCCCAATTCCGATTCTTTATAAATCTCTAAATATTTAACTATAAACACCACTTAATGTGCATAAATTTTCTCAAACATAAAAACACACGTGTGATCTGTAGATTTTAGTTTTACTGGTAGTTTAAAATCATTAAATATTTATTATTTCATTATTACCACCAGCAGTGGAAGATTTTTCTTAAACCAAAATCAAATAAGAAAAATACAAATAAAAAAAAATACAAATAAAAAGAAAAGATAATTGAAGGAATCGTTTTTAGTATCAGAAAGTAGGCACAAATTTTTCTGATCCCAATACTCCAGAAAATTCCGATTTTTCTGATTCCTAATGCAGATTAATTTTCCCAACACTAATATATATATATATAGATAGTTCCAGGAATCCAAGAGTAAAAACTAGTGAATATAATGAGGTTATTGATAGGGCTCAATAAAAAAAAAAAGCCATATTTTTTATTTACTCTTTAGTAAACAAATTAGATTAGGTCACCCAATACGGTCATATTTCGACCGAAATGATAGCTCTGTTATCGTTATGACATAATGTCATTTGTTTACTAAAAGGAAAATAATTATGTGTGTGTGTGTATCAGTGTTGACTTCCACAGTGATGGCGTAAACACAAATCAACAAAGAATTCCTTTCTACAATCGCTACAAAAAAAAAAAAAAAAGAAAATCCTCAAAAACAAATCTTTGGTGAATCTATCAAAATAAAAATGAAGAGTTCTACCTTTTTATGATCAATGATTCAGTTCGATAACTATTGGTTAATATTATATTATTGGTCAATGTGAACATGGCTCAACACAGAATTTTAATAAAAGTCTCAATAAAAATAAGTATGTAATCTGCATGAATTAAAATATATTGAAGTATATCTTACAGGCGGGCAATGCCGGGCAGACTATTATATATATATATATATATATATATATATATATATATATATATATATATATATAGCTCAAACCGATTTTATAGCTTTAGCTAGCTGAGTGCTGTCCATTTTCTTGAAACAGATTACAGCATATTCATTTTTTTTTTAATCTTGATTGAGTTAAATCACAAAATGAATTTTTTGTTACAGTGATGCTTTTTTTTTTTTTTAAGCATTTCATTCCATTCTAATAAGTCAAATTTCAACATTTAAACACAAGTCAAATTTAAACATTTCATTCCATTCTAATAAGTCAAATACGTCTACGGCAGTGTAAAAATTGAAAGATTGGAGATTAGATTGCTTGATTGCTCTATGTTGAAAACAGTGCCCAAATGAAAATTTAATAATTTTAATCAAATTTGTTTTATAATTGCTCGTGTTTTTCTTTTTTCTCGTCACATCTTTAATTTCATTTTATTTGTGCATATATGTACGTTTATAACATGGAATGTGTGAGAATGTTAATATTTATAATCAATATCACAATTTAAAGATTTACACCCTTGCATATTGGGTGTTAAAAATAGTGTACAAATAAGTACAGTTGCAACTTCTAACTTTTAAAGGTGAAAACCATTTAAAGATTGTTTCGTTTAAATGATGCAA
Source organism: Euprymna scolopes (assembly GCF_053919585.1). NCBI lineage: Eukaryota > Metazoa > Mollusca > Cephalopoda > Sepiida > Sepiolidae > Euprymna > Euprymna scolopes. The sequence continues at coordinate 103,492,452 of NC_136507.1, forward strand.
TCTCAGCCAAGGATCACGGATCAATTAAGCTCTAAAAAAAGCATTCATTTCGGTCAGACCAGTGTCTTATAAAAAAGTCTCCAGTTTATTTCTGCTTCTCAAATATTCTTGTGATGTTAAGCTATTAACTTTGGTCGAAATCGATCTTCTTTCTTTAATCGGATATTTTCGATTATCAGTTTTCAAAACTTATCAGACGCATTCCGATACAAGACCTATGTGAGAACACTTCTATACATATCAAGCAATTTCGTTTAAAATAAAAAAAAGAACGGTTGAGTCGTTTCTGATCCATATAAAATAAACTCACAAACGCAAACATTACGAGAGGCACTGCTCTAAAATCACCGAAACCAAATTTTAACGTTTTGAGAATTATCATGTGCAAGCTCTAACATTATATAAAATTATGTTATCAAAGAGTAAATCTCTAATAAAGCAAAACTTGTCATAAGAAAAGCTCAACACTATTAAGAGGAGCAAACAAAAAATATATTAAATGAAAGAAGAGGAATAAAAGTTATAACTTTATTATATCATCAGAACAATAAAGAAAAGTTCAGGGGAAAATTAAGAAAAAAAAATCTCTTTAGGCCATGTTGTACATACTTTTAATCATTTTTTTTTTTTACAATATTACCCTATTCCTTAATTTTCATTTCATATCTAAATGTCATTAAGCCAGTTTTTCCTATATTTACAGTTTATATAATTCTGGCCCTTCTACTTTTCTGATGAGTGGTATTTAGCTTCGAAATGGCATGGACTAAAAAGGTTTTTTTTCTCAATTTTCCCTTAACTTTTCTTTATTATTCTGACGATATAATAAAGTTATATACAACTTTTACTTCTCATCTTTCATTTACTATATATATATATATATATATATATATATATATATACACACTCAATGGCAGGATGGATCTAAAAAATATCAGTTGCCAGGAAAAGAAGGGGTGTCACATCCACATTTTCCTACAAAATAAATCGAATTCTTCTACACTAACTTGACTGCTTCGGGTTTTTTTTTGTAATATTTATTTGTGTCCTGTTCTTTTTTTTTATTATTCATTTTTTATTAATAATTTTATTTATTATTAGCTGATATAAGAAGCCTGCTTCATCAGTGTCTACTTATCATGGGATACTCTATATATATATATGAAGCTGAATATGTGTGTGTGTGTGTGTGTCTGGTCACGAATAGGCTTCTATATGGTTGACTATTTTAAAAAAACTGATTACATATAATGATAGAAGATGTATCGAGACACAGGAATGGGTATGTTTGATCTGGCAGAATGGTGGTTCATTAAAATTGTGGGGTCTGCATTCACGCCTGGTCAACAAAGTATGGAGATAAAAAATTAAAAAAAAAAACGTTTACAAGTGTTTTTGATATAGATGTACATAATAATACTTTGATAAGTATGTTTTAACTTATATAGGGATGGTATAATAAAATTGTGGGGTCTGCGTTCATGTCTGGCCTCCATAGAATGGAAATAGGCACAAACTTTAATAAAGACTTTTCATATCTATCTGCGTAAGTATACTTTGATAATTATGTTTCAGTTTGAAGAAATATGATATAATAAAATTATAGGGTGTTCGTTCGCACCTGACCTCCATAGAATGGAAGTATGTCACAAAGTTTAACAAGGTTTATTAATATAGATCCACAGAATATTGTGATAAGTGTTTCAGTGTGAACAGGCATGGTCTAATAAATTCTGGGGTTTATCTATTTTATTTTTACTTTCATCATATTTTGCTTTGGTTTTGATACCCCCAAATTCAACCCAAATTTACAACACTTCCTTTTCATAACCTATCATACTTTCATAAATCAGAATCCATTTTCTGTAGGCTGTTTTTGAACCCAGTAAACGACAGGTACTTTTGCTAGTATATATATATATATATATATATATATATATATATATATATATATATATATATACACACACACACACACACAGGGTGACACCCCCCCCCCAAAAAAAAAAACGGGCCTCAACTCTAATTAGGCCCCATTTCTTAGTGTTTTGTTTGAATGAAATGAAACTTTGGTCATAACTAGTTTATTATATTCAAAACATCACATCAAAGCACTAGGATCTTTGGCCTTTTTTTTCTCCGTTGACTGTAAAATGCTCAGAAAAACAATTGAATGTCCTGTTTTTTTGGGGTCACCCTGTATACTAGCAAGCTGCCCGGCATTCCCTGGTCGTAAAATACGCTTAATATATTTTGATTAATGCAGATTTTGTATTTACTATTATATTGGACCCAATATATAGTAATGATTTAAAAAGTTAAAAGAAAAAAAAATGACTTGTGCGCCACCACTGAGAATCAAAACCAAAACATTTAACTGCAAGGCTAAAAATTAAAACATGAACCAATAGCTATTACGTTACACATGTATATTCATAATGTTGTCGTTCGACCCAGACCTGGCAAATTCCAGTTTTTTAATTTTCACTTTTGCACCATTTTCCCCTCGGCTAAAACCCAAATATAAAGTTTTGCATGGTTTTGAATACCCTATATATTAAGTTTCACGTCTGTAAACCAAAAAGTGACAGGAGTCTGGCATGCAAAATTTTTTAAATAAATATATATATGCACACATAAGTATATATAGAAAGAGGTTTATGCGCAAGTATAAATCATGTAGAATATCTGCATGAATATAATTACACGTAATAGTTAAGTAAAGATGATCATTCCATAAGAAAACCGAAAAAACTAATAGGGAATTAATTAAAATTTAAAAGAATATGCAAATTAGATCTTTTGCAGATGAATGCAATTCCACAACTTATATAACAAAATTCTATTTCCTTTTTAAAAAACTAGAAAAAATGTTTTTAATATGAATATCAATACAAAAAAAAAACAAATTTATAGAATATAGATTAGTAATGAGACAGTTCCAATATTTTTTCCGATTCTGATACAATTACCGATTCCAAAACAATTACCAATTCTGAATCTTTATAAATCTCTAAATATTTAACTATAAAGATGTTATTTCCCCCCTGATTACCGTAAAAACACGCATTTGTGGTAGGGAGATATGTAGATTTTAGTTTTATTAATAGTTTAAAATCAATAAATATTTATTATTTCATTTTTACTACCAGCAAGGTGAGAAAAAAAAAAGAAAAAAAAAAAAAAAATTAAAGGAATCGTTTTTGATACTGGAAAATAGGTACAATTTTTGCTGATTCAAACACATTCCAAAAGCCCCAATGTTTCTGCTTCCCGATTAATCATCCCATTACCAAACCCCATCAGTTTTATTATTCTATATTTCACTTCCACGCTAATAAGATCCTTTTTATACTTAGTTTCTTTAAATACTTTACAGGCAAAATTTTTTTATGCATTTTGCTAACTCCTCCCCTCTAAGGAGAAGGAGAGTATTACTTCGAAACTCCGCGGATTAAGGACTTTCACCTCTATTTGTGTTTCCTTTCTGATAAATAAATGTGTGTTTAACCCTTGCTAACGTGTTTTTCAACATACTTTATTAAACCTATGTAATTATATACCGAAATAATCATTTTTATTTTATATCCATTAATCGAAAAATAAATGTTATAAATTATAATTTTAAAAATTTTTAACTCCTTTTCATATATACGTAAATGGAGGTGTAGGTATATAACATATTACATTAACATAAAAGGATATCCACTATTCTTTTTTATAAAAAAAAAAAAAAAGAAAGGTTTGTTAATCTCTGGAAATCTTTTGCAATTTTCTTTCCATTTTTCTGAGAATCAATTACAGACTCGACCGGATTAAATTCTTTTTAATGTCACAATTGCAACAAATGTTGTTCTTTAGTGTCAGTTGCTAAGCAACATCGTTCCAAGGTTATCTGTAATTTTGCTTACAGCATCAATTTTGTCTTCCATTAAACGTCATCTCCAAAGTTCTTTCGGATTTGCTCATAGAAAATAAATGTGAATACTGTGTGTGGTCCAAGACGTACAAAGGCTGGCAGAAAACCCTGTAGAAAAAAAAAAAAATTATATATTTAAATCGTAATTCTTAAAAAAAAATTTTCAAAATTAAAACCAGAATTATCAGACGCCAATTTCTTGAATTTTTTTTTTTTTTTCTGAAGATTCCTTAAATTTAACCAACTTTCTATATTTTTCTAGAATTTTGGATTGTGATCAAAATTAGACTAAGAATTCTAAACATAAGGTTTAGTAGCTTATCTTGATTTTAATCTTTAATTCTTGCATCATGGAATCGTTTTAGAAATACGGATGACAAAGATGTGGTGAAAAATTAGTGTGCACCATGGCTCAATTTTTTTTACAGTTCTCCTTATTCATAATTAGTTGCCCTTCTGAGGCTTGAGAGTCTAGTCTTCCCTACTGTAGGATGATTCCCCAATACACACACAGAAATTGCTATCCATGAAATCTAAATAAAATTCTAAATTTTTTCTGCACTATATATCATAATAGATTTTTAACTTGTTAAAAACGGGCAGAAGCTAGAGCCTTAGAATGAAAGCTTCATGCAAAACTTCTAGAGTAAATGTGGTATTGTGGCTATTAATCTATTAATCCCTAACTGTGCATCAAATGGATATCATAATACTTAGTTCGCTGCACCTTGTCATAAAGATCCGTACAAAATTTCAGCCAGATCGGTCTAGTAGTTTTTGAGAAAAAGCACAAAAGACTAAAAAAATATAGATTTGGTACAAATAAATTTCAGTTTATGTCTGTCTTGTCCACCAAGTTTCACATTCTCCTCATCTTCCGAGCTTGTGCCACATCTTTCTGCAGTGAGAAGGAAGTTATTACCGTACACCAAGTTTCAGTCATAAATCCCCAACAATGTTTTATCGGTACCGATCCATGCTCCATATGTGCATCCCTGCATTGATTGCTGCTGAATGGTTGTTAAGTTTCAAGCAGACAAAGAAGTCTGGTGAGAGATGAACAGTGATTTTAACAGGATTATTCGTTGGAATAATTACAGGGACACTTTGGTGATTGTCTCATCTGTGGGAGGTGTGATCCTAAATGGACTTCACACTCACCAGATCATAACCGCCTATGATGACCGCTGATTTGTGTATCAAAATAATAATCAGACTACATTTATGAATTTTTGAGATAAGGATTGATAATTCATATTGTTTGGATTATTTGGACTACTGTTCTCATCTTGAGTGTTATTCTTACATCGTTTCGATTAGTGTAACTTCCAATCTTCAGGAATATCGTGTCAAACTTGGAAATCTTTTTGTCGTACTCGAGAATACCATTAAGAATTATTTAAGACTGCTACCCATGCAGATTAAATAAAAGAGTTTTGTCCCAAATTCCGTCCAGATTCCAGAGTTCGACAGAAAGATTCCTTGAGTTCAACACGATGTTCATAAAGGTCGGAGGTTACATTGACCAAAATGTTGTGAAAATAACACTCAAGATGAAAACAGTAATCTGAAAAATCCAAATTATATGAATACTCAGCCTCTTTCTGAACTGAAAGGATCACAAAACAGTGACAAGAGAAGAGTTTGTAAAAGTCTTTTTTTTTTTTTTTTTTTTTTTTTTTAGTGAACAGGGGTCATTCAGTACATTACTCATCCTATTATAAATTTCCTACTGTATGTGTGTGTGTGTGTGTGTGTGTGTGATACGGTTTATCTCAGCCTACAGGCAACCCACCTAGGAAAGTAAGGTACCGAAATGAAGCTTATGACCCAGCTGATGTTTTAGTGATATTTATATCCATGTTTGGTGTATGGAAATGCAAAAAAAAAAAAAAATGCAAAAGAAATAACGATTTACTAAACAACATTTTATCTACTGGATATTTTTCCGGCACAAGAACCCAAGTTTGCCCAGCTGGGCAAACTTGGGTTCTTGTGGTTAGAAAAAGAGCAGACTTCATTTCAAACTTTGTGAAATTCAAACACGACACTTTAAAGTTGTAATCCGCAATCTTATTGCTGAACCTATTTCATACCATCATCATCATCATCATCAGTTTAACATCGGTTTTATATTCTGGCATGTGTGAGACGACTTTAAAATATTGACTTCCAAACTAATCTATCTCTGACCAGGTCTTTATGCCTCAGATCCATTTTTATAACACTTCTTCCCATGTTGCCTTGGACTTCTCCTGTGAGCTGAACCTGCTACCTCAACTGTTGTACATCTGCTAACCAAAGAACTCTCATTCATTCTTTAAGCATCATATTCAGTTTAACGTTGGTTTTACATGTTGGCATGTGTTGGATAGCTTTAAGAAATTGACTTGCAAAGTAATCCATCTTTTGACAGATTTTTTATCTTTTTTTCTCTCGAGTCTATTCTTATCACAGCCTCCCCTGATTTCCATCATCTTCTCCAGTAAACTGAACCTGCTACTTTAACTGAACATCTAACACCAGCACTTGCATTCATTCTTTTAATGTGACCATACCATCAAAGTCTCCTGTTCTGCACACGTCTCCTGATATTATCCAGATTTAATCTTCCTTCGAGGTCATCAGATCTAAGCCTGTCTTTAAGATTCACATTACACATCCATCATATCATTCTCATTATTTCTCTCCATGAAATGCATATCCTCAACCCTCACTGGCCAGGTTTTACTCCCATGCATTAGCACATTGCACATCACATACCACTCTTCTCTTGGTTGACAGCTAATTCATTGTTGAATGTAGCTATTCGTTATACAAGATTGAAAATTTTACCCCCAACACTGGGAGAAGTAAGGTCCAGGAATTGCATATGAAGTTGGGGAAGGTTTGGCTGGGAACACACAAAGAATTGGTAATTACGAATGCACAGGAGCAATGTTGTTATCCTCCAGGGATTTACAGTTCTGAATCAGACATAGGTTTGTTTGTTTTGTTTTTTTTTGTATGCAGAGATAATAATCAGAGAATGACAAATCTGATGTTGAGTCATTTAGAATTGAAGTTACAGATTTTGCAACAGGGTTGTTTAGAAGTGCCCAACAATGTAAACAATGTTATTATTCATTTCTCCACCTTTGGCTTGAGGATCAAGGTGTAGTATCTATTCTGTCTATGGTCAGAGTGAAAGGAATCCTTGATTTAGGTAATTAAAATTTAGGGATCTCAACAGTGAAGGGGTGAAATTTTGTTGCTAAGCGAGTTTGTCGGGGATATGTACATCGAGAGGGCACAAGTGTAACAAGTTCATCAGAACACATTGCACTAAAATATCTGTAAAACAGGCACAGTAATGCAACACTATGGCAATGGGACAGGGGCTGGAGTCTACTTGATAAAGTGGGACCTATTAAATTGGAGACCCTTTTTTGGACTATCCAAAAAGAAGCTAGTGGTAGATGCACCAGCCCAGATGCGGCAACAGTACTCCATACAGGAGCGAATCATGACCTTGTAGAGGTACAGGATACTCTCAGGTGTGAGTAGTCTTCTAGCTCGATATAGGGAACCCACCTTCTTTGCAGCAGCCTTCGCAATGTCCTCAATGTATTTGTTCCAGTTCATATTGCCCATGAATGTTAGGCCGATAAGTTTAAAGGAAGAATCCTCAGGTAGATTGTTATTTGTCATGGATATTAGCAGTTGGAAAGGTGTTTTGTAATTGTTAAAGGAGAGCAGCTTAGTCTTACTAGCATTAAATGTTAGCATCCATTCGCAGCCTCATTCCCCTACATTCTAGAGGTCATTTTCTAACAATTCCGCCATTGTCTTAGATTTATGTACATCCGTTTTTTCCTCATGCAGGTTATAGAGCATTGTATCATCAGCAAATATACCCATTTCAGACACAATATTATCAGGGAGATCATTTATGAATATCAGGAATAATAGTGATCCATGGATCGACCTTTGAGGCACTTTCACATTAATGTTATCTTGCTTGAATGTGCATCCATCAATGACAACCTGAATGGTCCTATTGTCTAAGGATCTAATTATATTTAGTATATATGCAGTTATACTGTACAATTTAATTTTCATTGCCAGCCCTTTGTGCAAGACTTTGTGAAAAGTCTTGGATATATCAAGAGCTACAGCTTTTCCCACCTTATCCAGTGCATGGTATATGCATTCAGAGAGGACTTAAAATATCTGCAGTAGAACGACATTGCTTAAATCTATACTGCTTGTTAGACAGAAGATTAGCTTTTGCAAGGTGGTGGATTAGTGCTTGATTAATTATGGTTTCAAAGATTTTAGCAAGGAGGAAACTGATAGGGCGATACTTGAAAGGGTCAATCCTTTCACCAGAATTCTTGTACACTGGTTCCACAGAGGCCACCTTCCAGCTATTAGAGAAGCAAGATTCAGCAAGGTGTTTACTGAAGAGCTTGGAAAGTATGGGCTAGCTAAGCTGAGCATTGTTTCATCCAGAGTGCACGTTTTAAGGAGCTGCATATTTCTCTCATTAAAAACTGTCCTTGTGTCTAACTTTCCCCTTGTTGCATGACAAGTAAATAGTGTCATAATTAAATTTGGAACAGATAATTATAGTCTGACAAAAATTTAGCAAACTGCAGTTAGCTTATAATTTCCCTTAGTCAACTAAAACATTTTATGTTCTAAGGGGAGGCCACTCTGTGGTAGAACCTATTCAGATTAAAAAAAAAAAAAATGATTTAATTGGTTGAATGCTTAAGAAATGACTGACACACAACACATTTTATGAATTAAATTACGTTGTCCAGGACACATTACATTAAAATTTGTTTTGTAAATATTTGTATGTTCTATAAGCACACCATTTTTTTATTTTTGTAAGATTCATTATCTAAGTGAAAAACAAGCAAATAAGAACCACCAATTCTTACTAAAAAATAATATTGATAGATATTTTTGTTTGTTTTTCATTTTGCAAATCCAGAAAAGAAAAGGACGTTTATTTCATAAGTTTTGCAATATTTCATCAATTTAAAAAGAAAACAATCAAGACTGAAAAGAAATACTGACCTTGAAAAATCCGAATGGTCCATTTTTGCCAATATCCAAAGCACAAGAAAGAATGTTCTGTAAAAGTAACAGAATTTAAAGATTAAACTGAACAAGAATTCTTTTTGCATTTTTCGAAGCATCTTTCTCTTGCAGACTGCTCTACGATAAATATTGGACAAGTAAACCCACTAGCATGTTGATTGGTTAGTTGAGAATAACAGGTAATTAAAGTTCAGTTGGACTTTGCTGACCCGATGATTAGGATTAGCAGACTGTGGGAATCAATAGAATGGATATGATATCACATGGCTCAGAGAGAGAGAGAGAGAAAGATTTTAGTTTCTTGGAAGCATGCCATGTGTGAACATGTTAAATTGAAATTTACTTACAAAATATGATCACACAGTGATTATCAATAGGGTCATGACAACAGCATATTCTTTTCCTTGTTTTGATTCTCATGTATATCTCCATTGATATCTTATGTTTTTTATGTAGAGTGATGTGGTTTTCAGTTGATTAATTGTCTGTGTCAGATATATACTCGAGAATAAAAACAATGAAAAGAATATGCTGTTGTCATAGCCCTAATTATCAATGTCTTTCTGTTTCTCCACTCATTCATTGGTCAGTGATTTGGAACTAAGATCAAGTCTAATAAACCTTCTCCGTATTCCTACAGCTTTGTTCTTTTTAAGGGTATAAATGAGGAGCTATGATTTCAGCATGGAAGGATCACCAAAAAGGCATGCACACAAGTTAAGATATGAATAAAAATTATGAACTTTCACATATTTTTAAAATAATGATGGCAAGTTGGTTTGATACAAGGTTGGCAACATGAAGACAAAAATAAAACAATTTTTAAATGTTTTTCACTCACAAAGTTTTCTCTTACTCTTCCAAGTAGTGTGGAAGAGCTCTGAGCCCCTACCCCTAGTGGGAGCCAGCAGAGAAGATATATTCTTCATTTGGTCAACAAATTTGCTCTGACATTTTTCTATTTGCTAGCTATTCAATAGTTTTTTTTTGTATCCATTCAATTGCTTGTTTTTTTATTGTTTTGTATTCTTAACTAACCTAGAAGTCATTTTTGTTGATTTTCCCAATTTATATTCATTTTTTTTTTTTTTTTTAGCATTTCAGCCCGGCATTGCCTGGGTGTTTGGAGGTGTATGTTGAGCAAAAAAAAGAAAAAAAAAAAAAGAAAAAGCTGTAGTAGGAAGGCAGGCTCAAACCCATACCGTGAAGAAGGAAAAGAACGGGAAAAAATGTTACGTCTTTGCTGTTATGACCACCGTCAAACCAGAAGTGACGTAGGTTTAAATTTAAGCTAGAGAATCGAAAAGAGGGGATGACTTTCGAAAATATTGGCGAAAAAAAAGCGACCGTCCCTGTAGAAAAGTGCCCAGTTGAGGGTGAAGAAATTAATGTTTTTAGCCAATTTTTCGGTATTTGTCGTCTGAAGGGTCGAGCTTCAAAACAATACTGATCTTATGAAAATCCGTCGCCTCTGCCTAATGTTTTAAGCAGACATACAAACATACATACATACATTTATATATTAGTAGCTCAAATTTTCGCCCCAAACCGATTAAAAAGCTTGCCCTATCTCTGAATACCCTTTATGTAAAATTTAAAATGTTTAGACCAGAAATTGTCTGAGTAATTTGATAGAGACTACAGAGGTCAGATTATTTTTTAACTTTGACCCCTATTATGATCCCTTAACATTTATTGTTTTGGGCTCAAATCAAGTTATTAAGTTAGGTCCATGTCCAAGGAATCTATATCTAAAATTTCAAGTGTTTATACCCAAAATTGGGGGAGAAATTTGGTAGAGTTCTCAAAGGTCAAATCGTTGAAATTTGACCTCTTAACAGGCAAATTTCTGTCCGAAAACGGATGACAAAGATTTTCCCAAATCTCAGTACCCTGTATATCAAATTTCGAGTCTCTAGACTTAAAATTGACAGAGTTATTGCGTAGGGAAATGTACACAAACACACACACAGACACTTTCACTTTTATAGATATAGAAATAACAACAGATCCTTCATGAAATTCCAAATTTGACTACACTACACACATTTTTTTTCCTTAAAATTAGTATTATTTTCTTTTCATTGTTGGCTTAGATTTGATAGGAGTTATGTAGAAGAGTTCTGCAAGGAATGGAATGTAGTTGGTGTGAAGGAGGAAGAAAGAGGAAAACAAGTAACAATTTGCAAATCAATAACTTATATACATATATTTATTCAAGACAAGGAGTTATCTCTTTGGGATCATACCCAACTTGTCTTTTTTGCACTGTACTGAGCAACAAAAGAATGCACTCTTCCATTTCCAAAAATTAAAAATATATATTCCATCAAACAATATTTTCTTTTTAATTGCAAATCGAGAAAAACCCCAGATTTTAATTGCAAATCGAGAAAAAACCCAGATTTTGATGCTGAAAAAAAAACAACAAAAAAAAAACAGATGGAAACACAATTTTGGAAATAAAGCAAAAATTCCTTTAGTCACTGATTAAAGTTTTAAACTTGGATATTTTTAAGTTTCTGAATTTTTGAGATAAAGATTGGTGATTCATATTTTGATTAGCTAAACTACTGTTCTCATCTGGAGGGTTATTTTCACAACGTAGCATAATGGATACAGTACTTGTTAAAATTCAGTTGTAAATGACATTTCTGGAGGTTGAAAGTTCAATCCTCAGTGCAGGTAGTATTAAGAATACAATTAGAAATTACTTGGGACTTCTACCGGTCATTGTTGATGGAATAAGAGCATACTACCCCCATAAATTTTTCAATAAAAGATTTAATTTGAAATTCTGTGTAGTTTTGCAAGTTTAAAAAAGATACATCCAACACATCGATTTTTAAAAAAATATATATCTTGTTTTAAGCAAAAACAACAGTACTTAATTGTCATGTCAAAAATAGTAGCATACCCAAAAATTACAAAAACTCATCCAGTAGAAAATTATTTATAGTTAAAAATAATTTTTATGGAAAATTGGGGGAAATTGCATTTTCTCTAGACGTAAACACCTTGAGGATTGCGAATACAGAAGACATTTATTTCTCTTTTCAATACTTTAATGGTAGCTATTTTTAAGACCATAGCGATGGACTTTCTTTTTTTTTTTTACTAAAAACATAATATCAGTTATTATACTCGATAAATGTTCATTATTTTTGGATATATTACTATTTTATACATAAGTACTGTTGTTTTTTCTTAAAACATTTAAAAAAAAAAAAAAAATTGATCTGTTGACTATCTTAACAAGCACCTAAGTTTTAAATAAAAATTAAAATTCAAAGATTTCAATAGCAAAGTATCATTTTATTTTATTTTAAGATAAAAAATACAATTTCAGGTTAAAAGCAAAATTATTTTTGTTTGAAAAATTATTTATGTTTGAAAAATAGAAATTTGAGTCTATAAAAAATCTGGTAGAATCTGCATTTGAAAAAAAACAAACAAAAAAAAAAACAAACAAAAAAAAACAGTGGGATCAATTTACCTTATATGTTCCTGGTTCTGCATTCATCATCCGTGTTTTCATGACATCCAGTGGCATCGTGAGGAATGTAGCTATCGTGCCCTGAACAATTTAAGAAAATTCCGCATGATTAGAAAATATCTAAAGGAAAAATTTGAGTAAGATTATCACAGCTAATACATTATTACATTATCAATCATTACACCCAGTCGTGTGTTGGGCAGTAACAAAGCCCTTCCACCTCCGCCTATGCCGAGCCAGCCTAGCCAGTGAACCTCAAGAATGCTGCATAGCTTTGGCTACCAGCATTCATACAAGTTTCACTTGACTTAGAAGGCCCTCTACATGCCGAAGTAGCATACTTGTTTTACGAGAAAGGGTCATTAACCCTTTGCTCAACCCCCAACCTGGAGGACCAGGGATCACTGTCTGGTTTCTGTTCGTCGGCATTTCTGACAAGGGTGGCCCTGCCAGGAGCTTTCAGCATAGCTCTAGAGATCATTGAAAAACTTTAGCTCCTTCATCACGACAAGATGGTAATCCAAGAAAGAGCACAAATACATTGCTGATATATAGGGTGACCCAAAAAAAACAAAAGCTAAATGGAGGCCATCTAGAACATATGCTGTAGAACGGAGAAAAAAAAAGGGCAAAGACCCTAGTGTTTTGATGTGATGTTTTGAATATAATAAACTAGTTATGACCAAAGTTTCATTTCATTCGAACAAAACACTAAGAAACGGGGCCTAATTAGAGTTGAGGCCCGTATTTTTGGGTCACCCTGTATTTTAATCTTGATATCAATAAAATTACGTTACTGTGACATGATATGTTTTAGTGGAAAGGTTTGGAGGTTAGGGGGTCAAAGAGGATCACCAAGCAAAATTTAGGTAAATGATTTCTGGACAAGGCACTCTTTCTTACTCTTAGCTGGCGAGACTTGAGCAAAGAAATAGGTTTGTGTGCCACCTCTAAAACTGAGGACAGCAGGTGAAAGGTGATCTGATGTAGCATAGACTTATCCACCTCATCTCTCCCTCTCTCACTTTTACGCAAAGTTTATGCTTTTGTTCTTTTTTGAATGAAACCTTTTTATTCACCTACCAACAGTTTCGCCTTGTATCAGCATACGAAGAAGCAAACTGTATCAATGAATAAAAAAGCAACTTGGGATCACAATGATGATGGTGGTGGCAAAGCAACAATCAACCCGCATGCGTAGAGGATATTATATATGCATCGGTATCGATATACATAGCATTACCACTTCCTGTGTACTTGTGTTTCTCACCTCTACATGACCTACATTTTTTTTTTTTTTATTTATTTACCATTAGGCAGTTATTTATTCCAATCTGTTAAAATGTTTTTGATTAATGATGAGGGTATGACCCCAATAATATGAACCATCTTATAACTACGGTTAGGACAATCAAACTAAATATTGAACTTTAGATTCAAGTTGGTTCGCTGTCAACCTCTATCTTAAACGACTGAACCACTGCTGATCGTGATGGCATTGATTCTTTGCTGATCTAATTCCGCCATCTTTGTTCTTAAGAATTACTCAACACTCGAGATCATGACTGCTTTGATTCGTCACCAATTTGATTTACTAGCACCATCTTTGTTCAACATAATGGCTCAACATTTAACACAATCAAAAATGTAGTAGTATAAGTTACTGAAATAAACTTTTGTAAAAATACTATTTGATAAAATTAAATTCACCAAAATGCATTTCTGTTTCTCCATTTACAATTCAGCCATTTTGTTTTTTGAAGATGGTTGTCAAAATAATAAAATAAAAAGTGATAACTTTCGAAATTTGGAACCATTTAAATAGTTGAATAGAAAATCCTTTAAACTAAGCAATCCGTTCAACAAATCGATGTTTGGTTCAAAGTACAGAAGTACCTCAGTGCTTGACCATTATTCATTCCAGAAGTTTGTTCGAACACTTATGTTTGACAACTGAAATATTTCCCCTTTAAATTAACTGAAATAGAATTGGCTCCAGAGTTTAAAAGTCCTTTTTTATTTGCAAACTTTGAGGATTTTATATATTTAATTGCACAGAAAAATCACCAACAAACACATATGATCTGATCCGACCAGTATGAATCACAATGTTTAACTGGAGAACAGCATTGCTTGGTTACATTTGAAGTCAACAGAATTTCATTCAGAAAGAAAGGAAAGAAAATCTCCAACTTTTGGTTCAAACATCGAGGTATTTTAGTTTAGTTTTTCATTTCTCTCGTCCTCTATACTATTGTCTGGAAAGTATTTCATTTTGTTTGAGTTCTTTCAAAAAAAAAAAAAAAATAAATAAAATTTATTCCGAGTAAGAAAAGATTTACAGTGGATAAATTTTTCCTTTGTGTGTTATAATGAAAGGGAGGTAACTATTTTTTTTTTTTTTTTTTTTTTTTTTTTTTTTTTTTTTTTACACGAAGAGTATTTTCCCTGAGAAGAATTTAAAATTCCTACCAAAATTTTGTGTATTTAAAGATTTAAACTTTTGGAAGCTATTTTTATCCAATCATTTTATAGATATTAAAACATTAATTAATGACACAATTTATAGTTTTATTAAAATTTGGTTCCATTAATTATTTAATAAACATTTGAAAAAAAAATAAATAAAAAATAATTGGAGAAAAAATAAAATAAAATAAATAAAAATAAAATGAAAGTAAAGCTACTTTCTGGTATTACCACATAGATACAACTTTTATATTTTGTCTGTTAAACTCAATTAAAAATGAATAACTTTGAATTTAATTAAATTCAATGGCTGATGCCTGCTGACATGTCATTAAAAAGAAAGGTCAAGGAATTTTACAGCACAATTTTTGCAATGTCAGCACACGTAGCTGATAAGTTTCAAGTTTCTAGCTAGAAAGTCAGGTCAGGGATGCTGTCCCAGCTGATATGATGCAAAACCTGAAATCGGCAAGGAGGGCAGTGGATCACTGAAGATCTCACTTGAATCATTCAAATATTGTATTTCCTGATTATGAAGAAAATCTTTGATTATAAAAATTTATAAGTAAGAATAAAACAATCCTGAGCAACACCACGGTTGCCAACTAGTGAACGAGAGAAAATGAACATAAAAGTAAGCGCTGCCAAATGGCAACATCAATTTAGAAATGATACTTACCGCAAGAACACTAGAAGAGAAATGGGTGACTAAGTTATCTTGGAAAACACTTGTACTCAGTAAAACAGTTTTGATCTGGTCATAACACGCCAACTATAAAAGAGAAAATTTACAGTTTCAGAATAGTTTTAAACCAACATCTATTTTCTATCATATATAAATGGCAAACGTCTGTGTGTATTTGTGTATGTGTATGTCTAGCCCTGATACTCCATTATATAAAAGGCAATTTTATATTAAGGAAAAAATATGAAACTGGATAATCACCTGACCGATTGTAACAAGTACAGCTCGACTACTCGCCATAGTAACGCCATTAAACATCCGAGGAGCACCTTCCTCTCTGTAGACACGGTACAGACCATCCAAAGCATGCTTGTAACTAGAAAGAGAAACCAAAAGAAGACAAAAATATATCTATATTGAATTAATAAAATTGTGTGACATGCTACACATGTGTCTGTTTATGCGTGTTTCTCGCTCCTAGGTTACTTACACATTACCAGGTCAGAGGTTACATCATCAGAAACGCGAGAATAATACTTAAGATGAGAACAGTAGTCCAAACAATCCAAATGATACAAAATATCAATCCTCATCTCAAAAATTCAGAGATACTTCAAAGTTCAAAAATTTTATTTAAAAAAAAAAAAAAAAAAAAAAAAAATTGTATGAATCGATATGGTGCAACTATTTTGATTGGTTTGATTCTGTTGTATACCTCCTTTTGTTATGTATTTGCTGCGGCTGGTTGTGCAATGTGTGTTTTCGTCTATATAATTTCTAAAAATCAACTTAAAATGTTTTTGACTACTAATGAGGGTATGACACCAATGATTTTGACGATCATTTTTATAACCACCGTTATAATAACCAACCAATCAGAAGCTTCAAAAGTTACTATAAAAAAATGTTGAATTTTGGATTCAATCAGTTTGCCGTCATCTGTCATCAACCTTCATTTGATTCTTCGCCGCCATCTTTGTTACTAGGAATTACTTTACACTTAAGATCGAAATTGCATTTGATTCTTCGCCGATTTGATTCACTGCCACCATCTTTGTTCAACATAATGTCTCAACACTTAACATCAACTGTTATCATTGTCTTGATATATACACTTGGCAGCAAAATAAACACACAGCTGGTTATAAAATATTTTGTTTATTCAAAGCAATCTTTTTGATTTCAGTATGACAGTTGTGTCATCAGTGAAGGGTGGGGGTGTGGCTCCTTGACAGTAAAGAAAAATGTGTCGCTTGTCCTGCCTTGGTCACCGCTCTCTCCTCTTATTGTCTGTTTTCTCTATTTTATTGGCATAGATAATGTCAAAACATTCCACCACATATTGTCTTGAAATGTTGGTTAGTCCTGCTGACCTAATCTCTGGGGATTCTACATCTCCCATTTTGACTTCTTTGATGTCATTCCTGAGGCACCTGGACCCAGGATCTGACCGACTTTCCTTTGATGTCATTCCCAGAGCATCTGCCAAATATCGAACACTTTGATTCATATTTAGTGCAAAAAAAATATTATTTGAATATCATATTAACCTGTGCAATGTAAATTGGTAAAAACGAATGTCATTTTTATTTAATATTAATCAATAATTTTTTTTAAATAAAAAAAAAAATGCATGAAGTACTAAAATATTTTTTAATCTTATTTAAAAAAATAATTTAATCACAAAATTTAATTCACCATATATTTCAATTTCTTTGTAAACAAGTCCATATTTATTTGCCTCTCATGAAGGCAAAGTTAGACACAAGGTCAATTTTATGTAGGTGATATCTAGTTACCCAAAAAAGTAATCTAAATAAGAAAAATAAAATTTCCCAAGTCAAAAAGGATTTCTCCTCCTCTGATTGAGGACACTTTGATCCTTACCTGAAGGTCAACAGGTCAACCATTTTAATTTTTCATTTATAGTTGAAATACTTAATAGAAAGAGAAATAAAACAAGAAAATAAAAAATACATCTTCAGTATCAGACATTTTTTTCCAAAAATGGAAAATAAATCCAAACATTTCAGTCATAATCCAACTTTCATCAACTTCTTTCATTGTAAATAATGATCGTATTATAGTATTTCGTTTCTGAATTTTTGAGGTGAGGATTGGTTACTTGGATTCATCAGACTACTGTTCTCATCTTGAGTGTGATTTTTCACATTTCAGTCGATGCAATCTCCAACCTTCTTCAGGTATATCTTGTCAAACTCAGGAATGTTTCTGTCGAACTCTGAAATTTGGATGGAAATTTGAACGGAATCCTTTATTTACTTCATGGGGGTAGCATGCTCTTGTTTAATCAGCCATGACTGGATAGAGGTCCTAAGTAATTCGCAATGTGGGCAACCGGAAAATACAATTGCAAATTACTTAAGATCTCTATAAAGTCCTGGCTGATGGAATGAGAGCACGCTACCCCCTGTAAAGTAAATAAAAAGTTTCATTCGAAATTCCAAACTCCTGAGTTCGACAAAACATTCCAAAGTTCCACAAGATACATCTAAAGAAGTTCAGAGGTTACATCGACCGAAACATTGTGAAAATCATACTCAAGACGAGAACAGTAGTTCGATGAATCAAAATAATACGAGTATTATACCATTGTCGTTAATTGTCAGAATTTGCCATTAATTACCGACAATGAGGAAAAGAAAAAAATGCCTTATTCACTGATGAAAGTTGGATGACAACTGAAATACTTGCATTTTTATTTTCAATTTTGGAAAAATAATAAATCTTCAGCACCACAATCAACTTTTTTAAATCTCTTTAAAATTCAGAAATATTGATCTGTTTGATATTTTTCTCGATATTAATTGTATGATCACTTTCTATGTGTCTGTATGTATTTCTCGTCTCTGTTATGCATTACACAATTTCTTTTAAATTCTATTTTTTTAAAAATAAATTATGAAATTAAATCCACCAAAGAGCTTTTCAGTTTCTTTGTAAATAAGTTGACCATTTTAGTTTTTTGATATTAAAAATAAACTTTTATTCGCTCCAGACAAGGCATACTACAACTTGAACATAAGGAGCTACTATGATAGTAGCAATATTTACAGGGAATAACCCAAGAGGGTAGTTGGACAGCAGGATTTTTGTGACCTTTCAAAATTTGGAATGTTTAGAAAAAAAAAAATGTTAAACATAAATAAAAAATACAAATAAAAATTATCAAATCTTAAAAAGGTTAGATGGTCAACCTTTATTTTGATATTTTATGTTAGAGTTATACAAATAGTCTATAGACTAGATAATAATAATAATAGATTCTTACTTTCTTCGTTGATCTTTCGGTAATTTGATATCATTCTGCATTCTAAAAAGAAAAAAGATGAAAAAATACAAATAAAAATGATCAAATCTTAGAAAGGCTAGATGGTCAAACTTTATTTTGATATATATAGAGACTAGATGATGATAATAGATTCTATTTAATCCATAAATGGTGCAGCAATACTGTATGTGGGATGTGTGAATGACGTTATGTAGAGAAAATTTTTCACTAGAAATTTAAGTTAGTTAATGTGTGCAGGAAAGTGACGTAATGAGCAAGAAGTCAGGGGAGTGTTAGTGACAAGTAAGCCAGAAATATTTTCTTCAGTGTTAAATGACAACAAAGACGTGTTTAGACGGTCTGCTCCCTTCTCTTGCAGGGACAGACTGTGATACATGTATTTTATCTATGAAATATCCATCACTTTCTTCAGAATCAAGAGACAATGGATACTTTGTAAGACTGCCTGCATGGGAATATATATTGAAGCAAGGGTTGCACAATCCCAAAACATGAACAGGCATTATTTAATTCTAGTGGCAAGGAAAAGTCCAATATACAGGGTGAAACAATAAAGTTGTTGCCCTAAAGAAAACACTAAAGCTTTATTTTAAAACTTTTACTGAAAAAAAAAAAAAAAAAAAAAATCAATGCAAGCAACTTCATTAGATCTGACATCTATTCAATGTAACTGCCTTCAGCCTCAATCGCCACCTCAATACAAATCTAGAACTGGGAACATG